>NC_061104.1:22725719-22888142 GCF_015104395.2 Macrobrachium nipponense
TTGTAGGCAGTTTTTAGTCATGTGGCCGCCTCTTGATAAGTAATGAACAGGAATTTTATTGTTTTATTTGGTGAGCAATATGAAACTAATCTCGGTCTTGTAGCCCAGTTCTGATGATCAGTACAAAAGTAACTTTCAAAGACTCGTAAGAGCTCGAAGCTTAAAAATTTGAAAAGACGTCCAACTTCAAAACACTCGAAGGAATGTTCTAATCAAGTCCTGGATATTCCTCATTAATTACCTGGCAATGGAATGGATTTTTGCAAGGCGGATCACACAGATTAAAGTGGCCTGGTGGTCCGCGTGTAATGTGAAGGCTGACGTTAGTCCGACCTGCTGTCCTGCTGGGGGAGGAAGAACTCAGGGCAGGAGGATAGTAGCTTTGCACGTCTCCGACCATTTACCTGACTCAATCACTTACATTGAATGGTGTCGTGGGCCCATAAAACGAATTGGTGGTGTTTTTTTGGGAGGGGGGTTGGGGCTGCCTCAAGGCACACTTGTTCCACCTGAAGGGGTTTGGGTCACTTGTCTGCTTTTGGAGGGGCTGTATGTGTCTTGGAGTAATCAATTGCCTTTGTTGTAACGAAAGACCGGAGGATGACTTGTAATTGGAAATCAATTCGATTTAATCAGCTTTTTGTTTTGGTTTACTTACGATGCTCCTGTAATTCACTTATTCAGAAAGACATCTGAGAATATGAATGAATATTCCATACTTGGCAAATAATTCTTGTGAGCGAAAATATCATGTGAACTGAGAAGAGCAACGAATTAAACATAATACTTAATAAAGTTTCGACTAAATTGAATTATAAGTTAAAAGAGGTTTAATTCTATGTACCCAAATATTTTGGTGATTGCAATTTTAGCAGGCTAAGCCAGTCCTGAAGAAAATGCCATCGAAATTTAAAATTCAGCTTAAATTGTATTATGTAACCAGAAACGTAAAGTAAGCAAAAATATGTGATTTTGCAACAAAATTTGAACTAATGAGCAAAAAGTTATGTAAAAATACGATATAGTAATTGATTAGCTTTTACGTAACTTTAATAATGAACATTTTACGAGTTCTGTCAAACAGTAATATTCCAATTACTTCTCTGGTAAAAAAAATAATCATGGTGCTTTACAAGCTATAATTAAATGCAATGCAACATCAAATGTACATGGAAAAAGTTAATCAGGCAAAGGTATCTGAAGAAACTAAATTTAAAGATAAAACTATTGAGTAAAAATTACCAATTTCAGTTTTTAAAATTTCAGCTAAAGACTTCGTTCGAAAAAAAATAATCAAGGAATTTGAAGCCACTCCTATAGAGCATTTTTACATCGGACGGGCTGTCACAGGAGATTGTTTTCTTGACATATTTTAGCATTTTGAAGTAGCATATGACATCAAAACGGCAATATTTGTGACAAAATTGAAGTCTCAATGTTCGTAATAATGTTACGAGCACAACAAAACTTCAATTTTGCCACCAGTATTGGTATTGTGATGTCAAATTTGAAGTCCAAATGCTGGAAGATGCCAAGTCAACAGGCAGTGTGTGACCCTTGAATGTGCTAAGTTGTTTCCGTCAACTCAGTATTAAAAGGAATTTAGCCAATTTTTTATACAAATATCTGTAGAAGTAATGATAAAATATCCATATCAGTTAATATTTACAATTAAATTATCCTATAGAGCTCTGTAAGTCAAGAATAGTTCATCAGTTTTCTATGATGGCTGAATAAAATCTCATTTTCCAAATAAGAAAACGTTAAAATGGAAAGTCTTGCGGTCTCAAAATCCCAACGAAAACGGAAAACAGAATGTCAGAATGCTTGTTTTCAAACCTTAGAGTTATCTTACTAGTTCTCCATAGAGAATGGTCTCTGAATTTTAGGGGTTAGACCATTATGCGTCAAGACGAAATTCTGTTAGAATAAATCTACGGCATTTTACACCATGTTTCGTTAAACACTAAACGTACATGTCAAACAGGCAGTTCCCCAGATACGAAATCCCTGCTATAAGAGCGAACGTAAGCTATGGCTCTTCTTATTGGTAGGTACATTTACAACACCCTTTTTAGAAACTCATCGCATACACCAATTTTCTTTGGACATTTTGGGAGGGTCCAAATCATTCTCAGTAGTGACAGAACAAAACATACATCTGGGAAACTACAAGTGAAGTATGTATATATGTAATGATTACATAATAAAAATATGGAATGTTACTCCATATATATAAAAGACTAAAACTAAAGAGGTCAACCAGATTGCTTGCAGGAATGTGATCAGACCAGAGAGACTAAGATGACGTATACCATAAAGTATGTAGGCTAAGTTGACATGCCGTCACCTGTAGTCATTCAATTGTTTATAAACTTTAGTCCAAGCTTCCTGCTTGAGACAAACACCGTGACCTATAGCTCAAGCGGCCTACGTGATTAGTAACTATGTCATCTGATTGTATGTTCATATGTTCGAGCTACTATCTGCTCCTTTATGACTTGTAACCGAGATGTAGAACGGACAGAATAGAGTTAGCTATCGTCATTAGAAGACCTAAGCTTTATCATGTAGAGAGAATAGAATTAGCCATCATCATTGGCAGAAGCAATCAAGCTATCGTCATTAGAAGACTTGTACAATCCTACTTTGATCTTCACCATGTAAATTCAGAGAATATAAGTATTTTTGTACTTCGTGGTTTCTACTAGAACCTAACCTCATCACCGAATCATCGTGAGTTTAACACATCGTCGTCATAACCAAAGAAGATAATACCGACTTCGTTAAGTGATCTACAAACCCAAGACACTCCCATGAATATGGAAGTGCAGTACCAACCGACTTAGCGTAAGATTATCGCAAGTCTAACATTACCTCATAGGGCGCCTTATTATACAAGGCAACAGCCCTAAAAGTGGTGGCAGCATCCCAGAAGAACTCTACAACGTCTTACGAAGAAAAGCCAGAATAATGAACAATGTATACCAGAAGTCAACGACGACGAAAGCAACAGATTCTTCAAGCAAACCTCGTTATCATCGTTTAGTGAGCGACTTCAGAAAACAACAAGAACTCTTCAACGATGACGAAAGCAAGAGATTCTTCAAGCAACTTAGTATCATCGTTTAGTGAACAATTTCAGTAGTAAATAACTTCAAGAAACAAACCCGACGTGTCTTTTTCCTACGGCAACGCAAGCTTCGTCTCTCATTAGAATCATTCAAGAAAACATCGTTAGTGAGCGTTTCCAGTACTTCAAGAAACCAAAACCGAACGCCCTGTTCTGCAGCATCGGATCTTCAAGGGCTCGAATCATCCAAATAACGCGCACGGGGGAAACTCAAGCCAAAAAACCAGGTCATCCGCTAAATAGAGAAGGAGGACAAGCCGTGTGTCGTTATCGGAACACCGTGACTTCCACACAAAAGCAAGCTAAGTACAATTTTTTATTCATTTGGAGTAACTGAGTGTTTCCTTTGCAGGTCGAATTTCGTTATTCCTGTGGCTGAAGTTATGAGACACTCTTAATCTTACTTTTTTTTACAGAAATTATCTACATCATTGAGATTTCGCTACTGCGAGTTTTTTATCTTTGAGTGTCTGTTTCCAGAAGTTCTACTGAAATATCATAATCATATACTATGTTAATTTTATTATTTTGGGTGATTATTAATCCCTTACGTAACAAATCATATTAAACTGTGAATATGCGTTTACGCAGTGGACGTCTGTATTTATACAGATGCATGGATAGGGTCGTTAGGCACCGCAGTGATTAGAAAACATACAAAAACAAGTGGAACACCCGTACAAATCTAGATAAATTAGAGGTAACACTATTTCAGGTCATGACAATAAATGCTCCTTGCAAAGTCCCGATCGCAGTTTTTAGCCTTGAGTTTTTTGAGTTATATAAAAAATCAATGACTCAACTTAACTTTAAAAAATACAGCTGGATTGCAAGGAATAACATGTCTATAAAAAACTTTCATTAGGCTAAATGCGCTGACCAGGATCCCTCACTATTTCAAATTTTAGCAAAGAATGAAGTAAACAACAGCAAGTACACGATAACGCAGTAGAAGATAAACTTATTTTAATAGTAATCGCTCAACTTCTTTTGTATAGTTCGTCATTTCATATGTTCGTTGTTTTATACATAACTAGCAGCAACATAATGCTAAAAACATACAATACGTTGTCGATGGTAATAAAGAGAAGGATCCTAATTATTACAAAAAGAAATAGGTAAACAGTAGCCCTTTCAGAAATAACAAACAAATTGTGCTTAAGCCACTTGGGTATTGTGTCATCCAGTCAAGCGGTCAAGGTCAGTTAAATCTGCCGAGTTTTCAAAGCAAAGCAAATTCCACACAATAAGCGACTCTAGCAGAGTGGGGAAAGGCGATGTTGGATCATACATGCCAATACCTTTTTGAAATAAAAAGGAATTTTCCTATGAATATCACGACCGTATCAAGTAATCAGAGCAGGTTCTAGTAATTTTAATACAATAAGTTATTATAAGTAGTGGTGGATTAAGCCCGACTGTACGCGCCGTAAAAATTAGAATATCTTGTTTTATTCCTTTAGTACACGTAATATCCTGTATTTACGGACTCACCGTCTGTTGTTCGAACTTCCCTATTGAGAAGTCCGGATAAGCGAGCGCTTACAGATACCTCTATAGTTATAAAAAACATTGATCTGTATCTAGTGTAATTGTAAGATCCATCTAGGGGTATACAAAATATTATAGTACCTCCTGCAAAATAAGGCGTGTTTATCAAAGGAAAATTCTATAAACCTTCAAACATATTAAAATCCGTTTGAACAAAAAAGAGACAGTTAATCAAATAATAACTTATATAGAGGAACTATACATTTGTCTCATAAATCATAACATTGTTCAAATGACCCAACAGAATTCTCCCACAACCGCAGTCGCAGTTTGCACGCAAAATCTCGAGAAGCATGCACCCTCGAATGTCTTAGTGCATGTAAAAAGACTTTGCTGGGAAATGAAATTTTAATCCTTCCCGACACTCTGAAATATAACGATTTCCGCGAACAAAGCCCTAGACACGGTTGACTAGCAGCAACAAGTTAAATCTAGTGATCCACAAACGTATACATATCGTGGATACAGAAGTTAGAAATATCGCGTTTTTTTATTGTTGCTAATTTTTAATCTCCGCCACCATCGTAGATGAATCTCTCTGATAATCTATCTAAAGTAATATCCGTAAAGTCATTCAAGCAGAGGTGATTCAGCAGATATGTTTTTTTATCTTTTACCTGAATACCAGGAAGTTTCTCCACTAGCGAGTGATCTCTGGGAGAAAAACGGATGTCATTGAAAACAAAATACGGTCTAAGGACAAACATAAAGCTATTACGTACCTTCGTGTAGAACCCCAATGAAATTTCAAAGTAGAAATAAATGACGAAGTTGAAAAATGTTAGTAATAGGAGTCATTAGGAAATCAAATAAGCCCATATAATTTTTCCCTCAAACGTCATGCCATAAAAGATCGGACTTGGCGTATCTGCGTAGATTCTGTCGCTTAAACAAGGAAACGACTCCCGATAGTATCCAGTGCCATGTACCGACGACATCTTATAACTGTTATGTTAGAATAAATTTTTCACCAGCTTGGACTTACTTAAAAGTTTTTACCAGATACCATTACCTAAGTGATTGTACCTCATACACCGTTTTCAGCACACTCAGGGGACATTATCGATTTTTACGTATGCCTCCGGCTTACGTTGCGCCCCATTACAATATAGTGTTTGGAGCCTTTTAGGGATAACCCTACATGCTTATATGGTTGGTCTTATAATCTTTTCTACTACCTTAGAAGTACATTCACATAAACAAGAGCTAGTGCTACACAGACAAAGACAAATAATCTCAGAGTAAAATATCTAAATGTGAGTTTTTAAAACCCGAACATGTTTATCTAGGTTTTATGTGTCTAGTCAAGGTCTTAAAGTAGTCCATGGTAAGGTGTCGGCTATTCATAACTTCCGGTACCTATTAACGTAAAAAGGGGGATACAGCACTTTTGCGCTGTAGTGGGTATTACAATCGTATGTAAATATGTAACTCTTCAATCATGACCGCTCCTTTAAAACCGATCTTACGAAGAAGAGCGTAGATTTATTATGGTCTAAAAAGCATCACAGGCGTTCGATATCTTAAAAGCGGAATAATGCAGCTCACCTAACTTAAAAATCCCTGATTTAAATAAGGAATTTTTTTATTGCAACAGACGCCTCAGACCAAGGGGTAAGAGGGGTACTACTTCAGTAATATGATAAACAGTTCTTTCCTATAGCTTTTTATTCACGTAAACTAAAGCCCTCTGAAATTAAATATACAGTAATAGGCAAGGAAGGGCTAGGTATCTTTAACTCACTAGTACATTTCAAGTTCATAATCTACGGCTATCCTGTTAAAATCCTTACTGACCATGTCACTTACCGAGTTTTTTCAAAGGCTTTAATCACAGTCCAAAAGGAACTCGGTGACAGGTCTTTGGAGCCAATTATCATAGCTGACGCATTATCCCGCAATCCCGCACCATACTGCAAAGAACCATTAATTGGACTAAAAAATATAGAAACATCCATGCCTATTGTTAAAACGTATCTAAACAAGAAAATTCCTTAACCCAAGAGATCGCGAGCATTGAATATCTGGGTTGGAGCGCAGAACTGTTAGCAAACTGAACAAAGCAAGGGTCAGCAGCTAAGCAAAAAACAATAAACACTTCGAACGGAAACAGGGTCAGCGGCTAAGCAAACCAAAACACTTCGAGCAGAAACCCTAAAGCAAAAGTATATTTAAAGTATGTGTATCAGAAATTATGTAATCAAACGTAATATTATATGTAGGTCCGTGACGAGGAAAACCCGAAGAACACAGCAGGTGACTAATGACCAGGTAGTAGTAATATCTCTTTCATACCAATCGTCATAAACTGGTGCATTCCGTCATCCAGGGTTCCCTATTATGTCACAGAAAGCCAAATCACTGTTTTACTGGCCTACAATGCTTACAGATATAAAAAGCACATAACTGATTGTAAAACGCGTCATGAAAACAAGGGATACACTAAGACACCTGTCAGTTTAGGGGCCTATCCTGTGCCAAATCAATCCTTGAAAGAATATGCGTAGAATTATTAAAACAGAATTACGAGTCTGACAGAGGGAATAAACACTTCTTAGTGTTAATAGTTCCTTGACACGTTATATAGTTAATTCAATAGCACTAAAACAAACACACGCAATTGAGTGCGCTAGGAATATTTATGAGTGTTAAACTAAATCAGTAAACATGGAATTCAACACATAATAATAATCTGACTCGGGTGGTGTAAATCAATAATCTCCTTAACTCGTGTGAATTCCTATCCATTAAGAAAACCAATAATATATTTTATCACCCAAGTCAAATCGGTTTGGTAGAATAAGAGATAAATAAGAAAGTGTCAATGTCTTACGAGTTACAACTCGTGATATTGGATCCGAACTGGATTATAGCGGTTCTCGCGGTTTTAAATGCCTTTATCATTTATATCTTGTATCTATAGAATTGATGCCGCAAGTAGCCTTATACGTACACGCTAGAACACTTTTCCACATATTCAAGCCAACCATTAATTTATCAAATATATATAAAAAATATATATATAAATAAATAAATATAAAAAATAAAATAAATATGGATACAAGTGGAGTCAATGTAATACACTCCGTAAGAAGTCGGAAGGGTTACAAATTATAATAAAAAAGGAATCACGATAAAATCAATAAGCAAAAACGTAACCATAGGTTAATTAAATATCCAAATATATATGCGTAAAGATTTGAACTCTAACTTAACGCTTTAGTAATGACAAATAAGCTAAAAGTTCAAAACACATATCAAAACCTACTGACATATTGTCTGTCCGGTGATTTATATTCGTAGTCAATGAAAAAAAAAAAAATAATAAATAAATAAATAATATAAAATAAAAGAGATTTTAAAGTCAGGAAGTCTAGAAGTGAAAATGTATATCTATGCGAATAATCTTATACAGGGCAAATAGTATATATAAAATTTGTATGGAAACCCTTTTCATTAGTTTGAATAAGGAATATCTAATTTAACAGTATTACATTTATTTACAATCATGCAGATATCCAACATGAAACTAATATATTGTTCAATTTTGGTACTGTTTTTTTTCAGACATTCTTTTCGTGTGGGTCGACTATCAAAAAACAAAAAACAAAAAAATTTATACTAAGTAGTTTCTTTTACAGCAAGTAACGTAACTCTTAAGCTGGTGACGACGTCATCAGTCTAGAAGATGCCTGTCGCGTTTGCCGACTAATCATTGTTCTTCATAACCTCAATAAACCGCTTGCGAAGCAGATTGACTGGAGAAAGGAATGCTTAGCTCATGAACTTCACATGTGGTTCATAGGTCACATGACATACCACATAACCTATTCTTATCCGTGTGTGCAATGCAATTAGTTAAGGATTGCAATCGTTTTAAAATGAATAAACAAAATAAGCAAACAGAATTTCTATAACAACAAAATGAATTAATTTTTTCTGAACCTCATAGACACTTAGAGTCAATAAATCAGTTATGACTTTGGTAAACGGACATTTAGAAGTATCAAGACATGTATATGAAAAATTTACTTGCAACATTAGCTTATGACAATTCAAGTAAATCACATTCATGGGAAAATGTTACATTTTCTTGAAAAAAAAAAACCCAAAGTTTATATAGAAATTAGTTACATAGTGGGTTCTTTCGTTGCATCTCTAGCCTATTAATAAGTTTAAAAATTAACCTCAGAGGATGGGCACGAGAAAATTGAATATGAAACTTTTGTTAGGGGCACATAGGATCAGATTTTATCACAGCTTAATTTCAGTTAGCATAGAGAAATACAGAATCATGATTAATATTCTCTTTTACTCTTATGTTGCCTGGCAATCTTAAAAACAGCTTCGTTTTCCACTTATTGTCTAGTAACTTACTACCAGTAATATCGAATTTTCTTTGGGATTCGTATTGATATCTGTTTATTTTTTATAATTATGGATATTTTTACAAGTCATCATAGACCTGGATAGGTTCACTCATTGTTAATGCCGTGGATAAAAAAGTTTGTACAGCTGACTCTTTTGAATTCCATAAAAAATCAGCGAATTCATGTGGGTTAAGTCTGGTCTTAATGGCTTTCTCCCCCCCTGTATTTGGATGTCGTCTGAATTTACTTTGCCCTCGTGACAAGTATAATTTCACTTGCAGGCTGATTAATGGAACCTGGTTACAGTATCCTGCAGTACGCGAGTTTTCCACGAACATACGCAACTTAAAAAAATCGGTTCGTCCACAGCGGACGACTACAGTCAAGTAACAACCGCCTACAATGTGAAAGGAATTCCTTGGACTTCTTCGACCGACACCAAGTATCCCGCGTCGGTTTTTTTAATCTCGTTTTAATGCGGAACGCTCCGGCGGCTGTCGGAAATCGACTACAAAAGGGACATACTTCCGACAATTACGACCCGAAGGATATTCAACTCTACTTTGCTGGCGAAGGACTCGTGCTGGGGGTGATTTTATTCATCGTGAACGTATTCGTGTGGCTTAGGATGCAGAGAACAAGTATGAGCGCAAAATAGAACGTTGGACCCGCCCAGGCAAATTTTCCCCTTGTTTCAACCATATGGAATTGGCCATTTCATTTGGCTATAGGTGGTTGTCTGGAACTGTGTAATGGACGAAAAGTTGTTTGAACGCTAGTTAAATGTGAAGTAGTATAACCTCGGTCATGTATCCTATATATAAAGTATCATGTATCCTATATATAAATTATCATAAATAACAGAGTCGAAATATATCTTTGCGTGTACGCAATAGGAATCTATTATATAAATGATCATAAATAACAGAATCTAAATATATCTTTGCCTGTACGCAATAGGAATCTATTATATAATGATCATAAATAACAGAACTAAATATATCTTTGCGTGTACGCAATGGGAATCTATTTAAAGTGCACGTATATTAATCATAATTATATGAATCATATACATATGTATAAAACACTCAGGTAGCCTATAATCAATCTGTTACCTTTTATCTTACCAATATCTGCAGTTATATATGAGTTAGTATATGGATTAATGAATCAGATATATAAAAGTTAGCATAAAAATCAACGAATCAATCAGCATAAACATTAATAATTTTTATCAATTCATATATGAAATTTTTATCAGTTAAAATATGATTTTTATCATGTTTCTATGCAATTATCAGAATACATTAGTATTTTCTGTAGCATATGTATCTTAATGAGATGAAGTGAAAAACTGTATCAGTATATATCACGTGATCACTATTATTTACGAATATTATATGCATATTATGTCTAATATTTTATTACTTGAATCTGTATTTGTGTACACCATGAATTTTTTTTACTTATAAATATTTTCTATTATACATATATATTCACATAGTGTCTGTATCACACTCCTATAAGTCAAATGCAAGTCAAGTTTGAGTAATATTCAGTGGTTGGTTTTGGTAGCTGACCGAGCTTTTATGTAATGATTACATAATAAAAATATGGAATGTTAGTCCATATATATAAAAGACTAAAACTAAAGAGGTCAACCAGATTGCTTGCAGGAATGTGATCAGACCAGAGACACTAAGATGACGTATACCATAAAGTATGTAGGCTAAGTTGACATGCCGTCACCTGTAGTCATTCAATTGTTTATAAACTTTAGTCCAAGCTTCCTGCTTGAGACAATCACCGTGACCTATAGCTCAAGCGGCCTACGTGATTAGTAACTATGTCATCTGATTGTATGTTCATATGTTCGAGCTACTATCTGCTCCTTTATGACTTGTAACCGAGATGTAGAACGGACAGAATAGAGTTAGCTATCGTCATTAGAAGACCTAAGCTTTATCATGTAGAGAGAATAGAATTAGCCATCATCATTGGCAGAAGCGATCAAGCTATCGTCATTAGAAGACTTGTACAATCCTACTTGATCTTCACCATGTAAATTCAGAGAATATAAGTATTTTTGTACTTCGTGGTTTCTACTAGAACCTAACCTCATCACCGAATCATCATGAGTTTAACACATCGTCGTCATAACCAAAGAAGATAATACCGACTTCGTAAGTGATCTACACAAACCCCAAGACACTCCCAGGAATATGGAAGTGCAGTACAACCGACTTAGCGTAAGATTATCGCAAGTCTAACATTACCTCATAGGGCGCCTTATTATACAAGGCTGCAGCCCTAAAATATATGGCTTTTCCCATCTTGTCCAATCAGCTGTCAGCTTAGAAAACTTAAGCAATTTGAGAGACGGTATCAATGCTGGTAACAGACTGGTTACATATACCTCTAGCGGGGGCAATGCCTTCCCCGGAGCACTGTAATGCTGCCCTCGATGAAAAAAAAAAAAAAATTAATCACGTGTATCCTCACCTAGATCTTTTATGGATTTAAATTAAGTACTGTCCAGTTAATTCATACTTTTATTTCCTTTATATTCTACATTGCCAATACAAGAATTTTCACGTCATCAATTATGACTTTCCAACCCAACCTCTCAATGGTACAATTACGTCACAAACTGACGTAATATTCATGCAACCACTTGAAAGGCGCAACTAAGTCATAACTATGACGTCATCAATATTCATGACCTATGACGTCATTAATGTACACCTACATTAGCTCGGTCAGCTACCAAAACCAAACTACTGAATATTACTCAAACTTGACTTGCATTTGACTTATAGGAGTGTGATACGACACTATGTGAATATATATATATATTAAGTAAAATAAAAATTCATGGTGTACATGAATGATTCAAGTAATAAAATATAAAAACAACAATGATATTGGTAAATAATAGTGATCACATGATTATATATAATGATACAGTTTTCACTTCATCTCATTAAGATACATATGCTACAGAAAATACTAATGTACTCTGATAATTGCATAGAACGAAGATTAACATGATAAAAATCATATTTTAACTGATAAAAAAGTTTCATATATGAATTGATAAAATTATTAATGTTTATGCTGATTGAATTCGTTGATGATTTTTATGCGTCTTTCAAAAGCATCCCTCAGGAGAAGTGGAACATACATCCTGCCTTTGTGAACGCTCCAGCCCTGCCATTGGCTTATCAACAGCCAATCAGGAACGTCATAAGGGACTGGCCTAGACATCAAATACACGGCTGATGTGAATCTACTATAGATTGAATAATGTGCAACGACTAACTTTTACTTCAACATAAATGTCATAGGATGACATGATAATGCATTGGCGATCTGGGAAGATAGAATACTTAGTCCGCATAATTATGGTTGCCACTTGATCTTTAAGAGTTTTGCAGAGATGCAGGTATATATAATATTAGAAGTTTCATTGTCTATGAAACGTGAGCTCCGAAGATATATTTTTGAAACTCTGGACATTACCTTTGTGCATAGCAAATTAATTAAAAGCGAAAATTCTGGCATTGAAAATCCTTCGTTGAAAACACTGAGTATCGCACTTGTTTAGCGTACTACCTACTAGGAGATTGTGGAGGTAATTGATCACTTGTTTACTGTACCTATTCGTAGGATATGATGATCATGAACTTCGCACATAGGAATTTGAACGATTTATATCAATTTCGTTATACTTAAGGTACATTACTAAATATATATATATATATATATATATATATATATATATATATATATATATATATAGATATATATATATAGATATATATATATATATAATGTATATATAATACATATATATACACGCATATATATATGATATATATATATATATATATGTGTGTATATATAGAAATACATATATATATATTATATATATATGTATATTATACATATATGTATATGTATATATTGTATATAGATATATGTATATATATATTCATATATATCTATAAATATATATATATATATATATTCTATATAGTATATATATATATATATAACATTATATATATACATATACTTATATATATAACATATATAAGTATATACACTTATGTACAAATACATGTACACACATATATACATATATATATGTATACTATATAGTATACATATATATATATATATATATATATATATATATATTCATGCATACATATATATAACATTCATACATATATATATATACATACATACATATACTATATACGTATATATACATATATATATATATGTATATACGTGAATAACTTGATCACGAAGTATATAAAACGTGATACCATGTATGAATAAAGGTTTTTGCCACGAAGGAAAAATGAAAAGCGAGATTGCCAAGCACTTTTGGTCTAGTGCGACCCTTTACTAGACCGAAAGTGCTTGGCTATCTCGCTTTTCATTTTTCCTTCGTGGCAAAAAAACCTTTATTTTTATATGTACATATGAGAAGTATTATTTTTTCCTTTCTTATTTGTCCCAAATATATTTACAGATAAGTCTGTAATAAGCATAACAGCATTTATGTATCAGTATGTAACTCATTAAATCATATAGGAAATAATTTTATAATATGTTAACAGATTGATGTACATTATTCATATTACCCTCTTATACTGATAAGAGTGTTATCTTTTATAATATTGTATTTGAATGAGAAATTGTTTAAAAGTAAAAAAATATTGCAATTTGTATATGATAAATTTACATGAATGCGCCATGAAGAAATTGCTGCTGAAAATGCAGATGTGGAATCCGCATCGGCATACAAACTTGGATAGCTGCACCGTAGACTTTTTATTCCGCATAGCAGACGAAAATTCCGCACTTCGGCAACACTGTTGCCGCATCTCTTAAAAATGCTCTACATAAATAGATAGACCATTTTATAAATAATCTATAAATATATCATTCCCTGATATATTTGTATATATACAAACATAAGCTCTTATGTAAAATATTCATAATTATCTTACATAAGTCATATACTGTAAACAAAAATTAATATTTTATGAATATGAAAACTTGTTGAGCTTTTCTTAAAATTGGATTGGTAACACTGTCAAGGTAAAAATCATGAAAACGGAAGTCAAACACAATGAAAAACAAAGAAAACTCACATTTACAAGAGAGACTGTGTTAATGATTACGCTAAGCTTACGAAACTATTAGAAAATTGTTTAATGGGCATACGTAATTTATTACGTTTAATTTTTTTAATCATAGATGAAAAAGAATTTTTATAAGATTGAAGGACAGAAGAGAGAAGATTTTACATATTTTAAGTGAATGGAATTAATTTCTAATAAAAGAAACGGTTTAGTTCTCATTCTTTATAGATTTTGTAAATTACCAACAGCAATGTTTAGTATTATTCCAACCAAGTTATTGGAAGTTTGGTAAAATCAAATTTGCATTGGGATATGGAAATGAAGTGTAGGCCTTATAGAACCAAGGATAACATAACACTTTTTAAAAAATGCACGACTTATTTAAAGTATGGAGATATCTACAGGAAGAAATAGCGACGGAATTACATCCGATGAAAGAGGTATTTGAAAAGATAAGCTTTAATATCAAAGAAATGCATGCGTTTGTAGGTCTACTAGGTAGAGGGAATGACGAAGTGTGTGTGTGTGTGTGTGTGTGTGTGTGTGGGCTCATATGAAGTAACTTGTATTGTGGAAGCCTTCTGTACAGAAGGTTCACATGATTCGGCAGTTAGAGTATGCATGTGGAATCACATGTCAAGAGAAACGGCCTGATTTAGATAATATAGTACACGCTTACACACAAATACGTAAATAGGCCTAAATATATTATCACAATAATTAGCAATGAATTAACAAATCAGTATCAGTAAAGCCTCTATCATCTGAATCTTATTAATATAAAATTAGCAACATAAATAAGTAAATAAACAAATAACACTATACAGGCAGTCTTCAACCATGATTATGTACTTTGTCGCAAGATTCCACGAAACAGCCCTAATCAGAATCCCTGGAAAGGATTCTGACCCATTAAATTAGCCTTGAGTGAATTTAACCAGAACAAATGGTTGGATGGCCAAGTTTATGTAACATCTGGACATATAAATCTGTAAAGAAGTGGACATTTTAATGTTCATTGTAGTTATTTATCGTGACTAGTGTTTTACAGATTGCTGGCTATTCAATGTGATGTTGAATTAGCGGTATAGGCCTATGGGTGTCATGTTTATGTAAATAAGAAAATTATTGTTAGAAACTGCCGTGTGGCATTGAGATAATTAATTTAACATTGTCTAGTTAATGATTACTCAGTATTGACTTGCTATCGCCTTAGGAGACCCACCAAGTGATCGAGTCAACAATATATTTCCTCATATTCCTCGTAATATATCGATCAGTGTGATGCTTACACCCAGGATTCCAGGAATAGAAGTAGTAGTAGTTAGAATTAATCTTTGCAACGGCTCCTACAATGACGACCGTAAAAAGACCAACGAGTATTTCACTGTTGTGCATCTTTGTAACAACACATCTACACATTAATCTTGAATTATTATTCCTTAATCTACGGTTATCCTATTGATATGACAACAATCTGTCGTCTCGTCATAAGATTAAGTTAAACATTCTAGCCATAATCTACCTCGTATACATGACCAGACGACAATCTGAGTAACGGTAAGATGAGCTGACGCCGTGCGGAGGAAGCCATCTAAAAACCATGACCGCCAACCTCATGATTGCTTCTCCGGACATGATGTCATAATATTACGTCACTGCCCCATCCCCGGGGGACGGGAGGAGGAGGAGGACGACGACGGGATGGAAACGCTTAGTGAGAAGATTATAATGCTAGTTGGCTCGAATGATTTCGTGGCTTGCAATTATCATAATTATCGTGCATGAGTCAGCCAGCCAGCTTCATTGTTAAATGGAGAGCGTGAACTCGGACAAAAATTCAGAACTAGCAAATTTCAATGAAATAATGAAGAGTTGATTAGATTTCGAGGTGAATTTGGATACAAATAGTTATTTTAATGTTATATACAATTATATACTGTCTGCTGGCTTTCTTGGTATCGTGCATGTGTCAGTTAAGTTCTTTATCCTTACGACAACATACGAAACTAAAGAATGCTTGTATATGACAGCTGAGAATCATACATTAAAAGACACCATCAGAACATCACTTTACAAAAATAAACAGCTGTAGGGATTGTGGGTTACTAGTATCATCTCTTCGCATGAGAAATTAGACTATTATAAACTGTCCTCGTGAACATGAATTTTACGAAGAAAGCGAGACATAAAAAAATCAATTTGAACGAAACCAGTTTACAACCTACAAAGTTAATTTTATTGCTCTCTCTCTCTCTCTCTCTCATAAAAACTGACGCCCAAATAGCTCGATTAGAATAAGCAACATTGCTACATAGGCCTAAAATTCTACACGACTGTTAATATGTGTTCTAATCTAGTTCTTAAGTGTAGCTTACAGCTGCCCTACACAGCTCTCGTGTTCCCAATGATAATTCTTCTTAATATACGACACTACTTCTGTTTTAAATCCTTGTTGAGCTTTTTATGTCAGTGAAACAGTAGGAACATTTGGACGATTATTTATTGAATAAACATCTGCCTTCTACAGAATTGTACTAGATCTTTTGGACTGTTGTTATTATATTATTATGAATAAATAACGGGTAATCAGCAAATTGTAATCATTTAACAAATAAATAGCAAATGTAAAAATCTGTGTAAATAAAATTAAGGTTACATCAAACGTAAAGTAGCATCGCAACATTCCCTAGACTCACGAGATTCGACGAGATTTCACGAGATTTCTTAATAGACCTACTTTTTGAAATGGGACTGTTCTTTATTTTCATAGAATATATAGCACACATACCATAAAATTAATAAAGAATAGAAACTTAGGTCAATGCTGTAGCATAAATACCCTACAGAATATCAGTGCAATTTATTTTGCAACCGTCATTCAAACTGTGAGCCGTATACCAAATCTTTGCCTGTGAGTCCGTGGGACGAACGCTTGCTTATCTGGGTATCTAGACCAGCTGTGGTGGTGGTGGTCGCGTTGGTGGGCATGTGCAAAGAATACCAAGGGTACTCGTCGTTGACAGATGTTGTCACGCTTAGAGAAATCAGTTTTTCACGAGGCTGTAAGTCGAAGATTGCTATGTGACTAGGGTTCAGTGATGTCACTAGGCTAATGCTCTAAGCCAGACAGACAGACTGCAGTCCTGTCTTACAGACGTCCTTGTTGGATTTATGTCAGTGTCTTGTTTATTTATTTGTGTTTTGTAGTGTTGTAGGTTATAACGACTGTCACAACATCTGACACATAACATCTGACACAATGTTCTTTGCTCTAAGCCAATTTGTAATGTAAAAGTGAAAAACGTCAATTTTAAATGAAAAGTGGACAACACTTAGACCTATAAACAAACAGTTGTGTATAAAAGCACTTCTGTGCTTTCTTACGCTGGTAGAATTTTACGTACTGTGCAAGTTATCTTCTAATAAATAATAAATTGCTTCCCTGATTAGATGATAGATGTTTGTCCTGTTATTTCCATTAAAGTTAATTCAGGCAATTCTCTGAAACAGCTGACATAATCAACCATGTTCATTATCCGGCAAATTATGATAAAAATGTCATCAATAGCGCTATTTGATTTGAACGTAAAAATATCTACATTTTTGCAGACATGTTTTGATATGTCTCTCTCTCTCTCTCTCTCTCTCTCTCTCTCTCTCTCTCTCTTCTCTCTCTCTCTCAGTCACATTAAAAGAAATATACGTGAAATTTAGAGGACTCGATATAACATTAATTCGAGTGTTAATAATAATAATAATAATAATAATAATAATAATAATAATAATAATAATAATAATAATAATACAGAGAAATTCACGATATTGTGAAAAACAATTGTGTAATAAACATCGACAATTATATAATATCTTATGGATTTTTATTTTACGATAATAATAATAATAATAATAATAATAATAATAATAATAATAATAATAATAATAATAATAATAATAATAATAATAATAATAATAATAATATGCGTACCACATGCGCGCCAAAATGGCCACTACGCCTGCATATGAAAGAAACAATACCCACTGGGTATTTGAACCGGATGCCCACTCACCATGTGTGACTAAAATATTTCTCTAAAATAAATATATAAAATGTTTAAATTTCCTGCTCCTCAAAGTGGCAACACTTTCAGTTGGTCTGATTAAATTGACAGATTTATTAATGATAGATTGATTTCATTTATTTGCTTATGGGTATCTTTTTCAGGGTAGGTAAACTACGTTGGGTCTGGTCTGTCCTTGGATGGGTGGCCGGCTATGTTGTTGGGGAATGCCATTGCTTAGAAATATAATTTCTCTCTCTCTCTCCTCTCTCTATCTCTCTCTCTCTCTTTATATATATGTATATTATATTATATATATAATTAGAATATATATTTATTAAATTATATTAATATATTATTATTATTATATTAAAATATACATATGCCTACATATGTAAAAACACATTATTACCGTTATATTAATTATTATATATATTATATATATTATTTATATATATCATAATATATTTAATTTAATATATATATTTAGAGAGAGAGAGAGAGAGAGAGGAGAGAGAGAGATAATCTAACTACATAACTCCTGCATTAATTACATCCGTCGTCTACTATACGAGACTCATCCTGTGATTCAGAATCGCGTGAGTCTCTTCTTCAAGATATTAACAGTCACTTTTTTAAATCAAGTGCAGAGTCCGACGGGAGAGGCAACCATACAATCTTAGGTAGCCCGGACCCGAGGAAGACTATAAGAGAGAGTAAGGGAATGATTGGCAAGTCCACTGAAGGATGGAAGGCTTAAGTTTAATAATAATAATAATGATAATAATAATAAACAAAGCAAGTCACTCACTTTTTCACCGAGTGTTTTGTTTACATTACGGGCTTCAAAAATCTCGTAAGTCTTCTTCTATGACTTTGCAAAAGGAAACGTGAATCACCGTTTCGTGAGAAAAGCTCATTTGTGGCATTTCCTCTCGGAGATTCTGCTAAACGGATGGGAGTGACACTTGGCTTTTTCCAGATTCTGGGAATAAATCAAAGAGGGACATTAAAGTAAGTTTGTGTGCCTGCGTGTGTGTGTGTGTGTGTGTGTGTGTGTGTTGCGTAAGAACAGGCTAAACATCGTGGGAATGAAAGTAAAGTACATCTCTAAATACAAACACACATACACACACACATTACCCTTCTTTAAAATGCCTGTATTCCCCCTTAACATGAGCTCATTTCATGGACTGACAGGCCTCATTATAACCCGTGGACATGGGATCAGATACTTCCTAATTTAGGCCTATGTCATCTGTCTTGTGGAATGCACTCATACTATGTATTAAATATATCATATTGTGTGTGATATAATGTTGGGTGTTTTTATTCAAACTTTGTTTCGTATCAACAGTCATCTAACTCTTTGTTTTGGAAGATACTGTATGAGTCCGTCAGTCTGTCGATAAATGAATTTCTGCGTCACATAGGCCTAGGTCACGTATCAGGCCTCAGTAAGGTTTCTCGAACATAAGAATGTTATGCCTTAATCTCTGGACACTTTTTAATCTTGGAAATATTGCATTTAATTCGTAAGATATCTTTTAGACTCACAACAGGTAAAATGAAATCCTAACTAATTAACTAATCTAACTCGACTTATCCCTAACAATCGTCAATTATATCGGAAAACTCATCCAAGTTTAATAGGTCTAGTGTGGCAACCGCTGGATCCGTCTGCGTTTCAAACCGCATAAAAAAACATTTGACAAACTGTCACTGATAACATAAAACTCAGGTTTTTGTTGATCTCTATATCCTCAACATAATGTCAAATCGATTATCTGTTCCTTACAAAAAGTAGCAGCTAAAGGTTAGGCTTTATTGGATTTGCACAGCGATAAAAGAAAAAAAAATAATATGGTGATAACGGTACGATTCGTCGTCACCTGTCTGGTGTTGACGAGCAAGAGTTGTTACGAAAGGTCGCAACGCTCACGCTCTCTAATGTCAAGGACTAGAGGGTGTTTTAAACCATGCTTAGTCCAAAGTAGAACTAGCTTCTATCTTTATTTACTTATATCTCCATCTAATTTGTTGATAGTGTAAAGCTAGAGAGAGAGAGAGAGAGGATGACGAGAGGGCGAGAGAGAGAGAGGGGGGGAGACCGGGAGAGGGATGAGAGAGAGAGAGAGGGCGTAATGGTAAATGAATCCTTTCGAGCATGAAATGTGATAACAGAATCTCCTCTTGCAACGACACGATTTGAAGGTTTTAGGAAACACAGAAGAATGCTGAGAATTCTGCACTCAGGGAATGTATTGTAGGACTGATTCAAAAGGTTAACCCTCGATTCTGTAACTGACACCGTCTTTGTAACATGAAGAAGACTGACAAATATTTCAGAAGGAACACTAATCATAGGCCTATGTCACATAAACTCATGTATATCTACGTAAAAACTAGACCTACCTAACATGAAATGAAAAATAAACAAAATAAGTGATATTGAAGATAATTCTGTGGCAAAAACAAAATAGCCGAATGCCATGAGTCAATAATGCAAGAGTAAGACCCAAATATAAACAGGATCATTGTACTATTAACCTCCAGGTAAGCTGAATATATGCACTAACTCTTTCCGCCATGTTTGTTTGCATATTTGAACACAAAGAAATGGGCGCCTTCACTCACACAACTGATCGGCTGGATGTGTTAAATCTCTCTCTCTCTCTCTCTCTCTCTCTCTCTCTCTCTCTCTCTCTCTCATTCTTACGCAGTTACGCTTTTACGTCTAAACTTGTACGTATGATCTTCAATTTGGAACTAGTAAAATTATAGAAAATCAGATCAATATTGTATTCATCCTTAATTAAAGGATGAATCTAGGATGAACTCATTGTGGGGGGGGGGGGGCGAACCGTCTGTAGCATTATACAGTATAATGATACAATGATACAGAAGGATGAAAACACTGAAATATTGTAGTATTTATAAATTGATGAAAATATCAGGCAACGATGCATATTTCTTTTATTGTCCAATTTTTTAACTTAAATTGTTGTTCGTGTATTTACGTATTTATTTATTTATGTATTGCCTGTTTTTATTCTTATTTTTCGATAAGTTTTATTATCATCTTTCGTCTTTATAATAATAATAATAATAATAATAATAATAATAATTCATTTCTACTATTACTAAAATGGAAATACCAATAATACAATAACAATGATATTCATTTCCTTGATACCAAACGGATAATAATAATAATAATAATAATAATAATAATAATAATAATAATAATAATAATAATAATAATAATAATAAGTTTTTTCCTTGACAACAAACGGTATAATAATAATAATAATAATAATAATAATAATAATAATAATAATAATAATAATAATAATAATAATAAGTTCCTTGACACCAAACGGGCCAACTGGAGTAGCCACCCGTGTAAGCAAACCCGTCATCACTCGAATTCCTCAGTCATTATCACGGGTGACCGGAAGTGGCACAGGGACACACCCCCCTCCATACTGACCTCTCTCCGGTACAAATCTCTCTCTCTCTAGATCACCCCTTGAAATGGCTCGAGTCTTCGGTATGGTACATATGCCGTGAACTATATACCATGTGTGTGTGTATATATATATATATATATATATATATATATATATATATATATATATATATATATATATATATATATATATATATATATATATATATATTTTTTTTTTTTTGTTTTTTTTTTTTTTTTTTGTTTTTTTTTTTTGTTTTTTTTTTTTTTTTTGAAGGATGCACAGTAATATTCTTGTTGTGTATCAAGACGAAATATATTTGTAGATATATATTTCTACAAATCTATTTCGTCTTAATAAACAAGAATATTATTATCGTGGATCCCTCTACTAATATATAATATATATATATATATATATATATATATATCATATATATATATATGTGTGTGTGTGTGTGTGTGTGTGTGTGTGTTGTGTGTGTGTGTGTGTTGTATGCTAATTCTTATTTGCAATAAATCCTCGTGCGTTTTATGAACTATCAATTTCAGAATGAAATAGTGTAGGGGAGCCAATTAAATTTTTGGATTAATAAAAGTCCGGTTTTAGGGGTTTTCTTAAGGTGAAATTAGTAAACAACTATCTATTTGTTTTTAGCAACGAGATTAAGAAACAGAGTTGCTATTTACACACAATGGAGAGGACTTTGGAATGTAAGGTAAAGATAAAACAAATGCAGGTTTATGTATCTCTGGAAATCAATTGAGAAACATAACTTATCGTGAATTTCCCATTCGTTTAACAATTTCAAGGTTAAATATATATAGATAAAAAAGAGCTTTTGAACTTACAAGTTGACACAATTATCCTCCGGAAACGAGAGAGAGAGAGAGAGAGAGCAACCACCGAGGTGGAGGGATGACTTCATCAGTCTTCTCTTGGCCCTCGTAGGGACAGCACCGGTTGTCCCATCGGAGCTTCGATCGCTCCCGTAAACGTCACCACGGGAAGGCGTCACAATTCTACGTTTCTCTGACGTCACGAATGGCTGAAAGAGGCGTCGAAAGCATTTGAAATACTTAATTGAGAAAGAACTTGTGATAAGACTACTTCCATAGATCATGAAATTAGCCAAAATGCAGTTTGTTTATCTGTTGGTACTAATATTGGCCTACTGTGATTCGCGCACCGTCGATGTAGGCCGAGAGGACATTGAAGTTATAGCGGGTGTCTCCCCCCTCCTGGGGCCTAAGAATCTCCCGTTGCTCAAGGAGAGCGAGGGGGGCCTCTCCCCTGGGATTAACGATATCCAGGGGGGCCTGATGGATAAAGCGGACGGGATTGTAGTCGACAAGGCGTACGAGGTCGAGATCAAGAACGTAGCGACGACAGAAAACACGCCGACGGTGTCCGAGTTCAACGACATCGACAGCCTCGACGCCGTGGCCGAAGAGAAAGAAGAAGAAAAGGCCGAGGTTGACGAACCGGACGAGGCTGAAGATGAATTCGACCCAGATATATTCGAAGGGGAAGGCGACCTCTTGCTAGTCATGAGGAGGATGTACGAGGCCCTCACCAGCAGGCTGAACCTCCTGAAGGGCAGGGTGTCCACTGTGGAGCAGACTACGTCGGACATCTTGGCCCGGCTCACCGACCTGGACTGCTCCGACCTCCAGACGCGGGGCCAGAAAGAGTCCGGCGTCTACACGCTCCACATGGACCACAACGGGAAGCGCCCCGTCAGCGTCGCCTGCGACATGGAGACCGACGGCGGCGGGTGGACGGTCATCCAGAAGAGGACCTCGCAGACGAAGGACGTCGACTTCAACCGTGGCTGGTTCGACTACAAGATGGGCTTCGGCAACGTCTCCTCCGACTACTGGATCGGGCTGGAGAACATCTACATCTGGACCAACACGCGCCACTACGAGCTGCGGATTGATCTCTCCGACTTCGCCGGCGTGACAGCCTACGCCCACTACGACCACTTCTACATCGAAAGCGAGGATCGTGGCTACAGGCTGCACATTTCCGGCTACAGCGGGACGTCGGGTGACTCGATGGGCAATGAAGGGAAGCTCGATAATTTCACGGCGGACGGGATGCTGTTCACGACCCACGACGAGGACCACGACACGTCCCACGAAATCAACTGCGCCAAGTACTGGAAAATCGGCGGGTGGTGGTTCAACCGGTGCTCCTGGGCCAACCTGAACGGGCCCTACCGAGAGCCCGGGGAGGGCGACGGCATCGGCATCAACTGGCACATGTGGAGGAACAAGGAGTACCTCAGGACGTCGCAGATGATGATCAGACCTACCAGAAATTTCTAGGACTTAAATTCTCACATTTGAGTGCAAGAAGAAGGGACAGTTGTCAACAAAAGTGCCAAAAAGCTAAAATTTTTGTTAATAATTTTGCGTCAATGTCTAATTCTATTCAGTTTATTATATTCATATTTCCCTCAAAAATGCATCACAAAGTACAAAAGGACAAGCGTACATTTCACATTTTCACGTACGTCTCGACTCAATAATGTCGCTACATTCAAACATTTCAGAAGAAGAGTCGCTAAAATGTGAAATTATCCGAGTATATGAGATACCACATTTGTTCATTATTTCTCACATTTAAACTAACGAGGCAAAGGATATTAGTATAACTGTTGGTGCACGAATCAAATTGACTGTTCGTTTGTGTCGTAATACATCACTCATAGTTTTGTAAATATGTATTTTTCATGGAGCAGATGTTGTGTTAGTCTTTTAACAAATAAACAAGAAAACAAAGAAGATTTTCAATGTCTTTTGTTCTTAAACAATTTTTGAAATTACACTGAAGATTTAAATCTTATTTTGGTCATAAAAAACATTTATTTGCCTTTTATTGAGTTATTTATTAATTCATTTTATCATAAACCTAGTTAATTGTAAAATCCTCAAAATTAGCACTGTAATGTCTCTAAGGCTGAGTGTCAGAAAATGTCAACAGCGCTAATACTATTATCAGAATATTATCATGACATTTAATAATGATGGTTATATGATGTATCCAATTCGAAAATCTAACTGATATAAAAAATATCAATTATATACAATATTCAACTATCTATGGTAAGGTGGTTTAACCAAAACATTACCGCTTTAGACAGGCTTCATTATTATTCATTTACATTTTTGCTATCATGATTTTATTAGTGACTGTCTGTCCTATTTGCGGGGTAGGGAGCCTTTAGGGGACGGTGTGGTAGAGGGGGGAGGGGGTGTTTGGTTGGCAAGGTTCTGCCATCAGCAAGAGGTCAGTCTGTGAGTCTATATAACAACCCCCACCCCCCAAAAAAAAAAATAAATAAAACACCAACGCAAAAAAATCAATATATCTCTATCAATAAATTCTATATTGGTCTTGTAAACATACAGATAGACTGATTAGCATGAATAAAAACAAAGGCATAACCTCACGAAGTATTAATAATAATTGATTATCGAAAAATAACGATTCAAAACGTAAGACATTTTCAAATCTTGGTCACAAAAAACACGATCAAAAATACTTTCTTACAACAACATTCATAAGATTCTGACCTCACTTACATAAAGTAACGTCACCAGTTATATACAGTCTTGAAACCCCATTCACCACCAAGTCCGAATGATATCAAAGAAACTTATCTCCAAGTGACGTCAGATGCTAAAGTTTTGGGTGATATCAGCCCCACACCGAGTACAAGTTAGTGTGGCTTCAGGCCACTAACAGTCTGATAGTCTCATAAGCCACCATTAGTCTCACAGGCTACCATTAGTCTCATAAGCTAACCAATAGTCTCATTAACTACCACTCATAGGCTACCATTACTCTCATAGGCTACAGTTAGCCTCCTAAGCCTATAGGTCTACGGGAACTCTCAAATAGCCTATCTTTGGTCATATGATGATTTTTGTTTGTTAAATGACATGATAATATTTATATAATATTCTTAATCCTCCTTAGGACTATATAGAAACGTGTCTTTCACTTTGTCTTAAAGAGTTACTGCTCAGTTTTACAAAGAAATACCTTAATATTTTAACGACGATCTTTGAAAAGAAAGCATATTGACTAGACCAATTTCCTCCTTTTAAAATAAGCTATCTTATATTCTGAGGCCGATGGAATTGGCAGCACAACGCCCTTATCCAGCCCAGATTCGAAGGAAGAGAGGAAAAAGGAAAACAGGAATAGAATACTAATGCAATAGCCTAGACACAGTCACCTCACAGTGGCTGATGAACCCAGTGAACTACCATGAAGTATATTTTTTAAAATGTGATTACAAATTTCGGCTATTGTTATTTCAAATATTCAGTGATATTCCAACTGTAAATATGCAATAGAAAAAGAAAAATATCGCGGGATTTCCGTCACATAAAAGCGTGGGGTCAATGAGTCTAGCCAAGCAATATTTTGGCATGAGTTGACCTGTGTTTTGAGCATGATTTTTTTTCTTTTTTTTTTCATGAACTTAGGCCGGAAGATTATTTGTAAATTAGAAGAAGAAGAAGAGAGAGAGAGAGAACAGGCAGACAACTTTGGACGTTACCTAAATAATCAAAACAGTTTTGTTCACAAAAATATATCTTAAGTATAAATTATTTTAGAATGTTCCTGAATACAAGCAATTGAAAATATCGAAAAAGAAAAACCCAATAAGAAAAATTGAATAATATGCAATATGATAAGAAGTATATAAGAAATTTGAAGAAAAAAAAGGTATATTAAGCGATTATATGTTTTTGTGTATTTTTTTTTTAAGCGGTAAAAAATTTGGTCCTTCGATCATTGCAATGAAGTAACACTGGGACTAATTATTACTCGGAAGGGTGACCATCACACATCTTAAGAGTGTAGATATTAGACCTATCTTGGATCTACTTGAAGATTCTGACCTCCCTAACTGCTACCAAATACTGGGAATCTCTCTCTCTCTCTCTCTCTCTCTCTCTCTCCTCTCTCTCTCTCAAGTGCTACCGTCCCCCACCACTGGAGTTAACGTAGTTCTATTATCATGGCCGCCAGTGCACTAACCAAGGATGAGAGAGAGAGAGAGAGAGCGGATCTTAAACTAGGACTATCCATAACCTACATTATAAAGACATACGTTTGGCTTCCCTAGAAATGTTTACAGGTTAGGAAAATTCTACATAAAATTCTCTTGTGTCCTATAACCTGCTCTCTTTTAACGGGCGTATTTATCACAATTCCGTAGGGGGGGGTTAAACCCCCTTTCCTCCTTCCTTTAGTATTTGAACTGTCCCTACTAATACGTTCTCAAAGTTATGTTCAACAATTGAGCGGTATCAGAGAACGTAGATTCTGGACGCAGAGAGAGAGAGAGAGAGAGAGATGAGAGGAGCGGAGAGAGAGGGGAAGGGGGGGGGGGGGGCGGGAATAACCATGCTGTTCAAGGCTGAAAAAGAGCGAGCTGGCATAAGGCCGGGTTAATATGATAGCATAAATATCAACAAACTGTTAAACAGGAAGATATAACGGACTCCCTTGATTATTATTATAATTATTATTATTATTATTATTATTATTATTATTATTATTATTATTATTATCATATAAGATATGAATACATATATAAACGTATTATATATTCATGAGAAACAAAAGCATACCTTCAAATAAAGGTTAGATTATCTTATATAACCATTCTTACCTAGCAATAACCGCTCGTAGTAAGCAAGAGTCCGCGCTGGTACGAATTAACTGTAACCCGACAAATCTATTTGGTTCAAAATTGACATTAGATTCTTGAGTTTATGTGACACTGTTGGTATATAAATATTTATAAGGCAAAATTAGTTTAGGTATAGGTATTGGGTATACGCTGCGTTATAGGTCAAGTTATTTCCTTAACGCAAATCAATGTCACCATAACTCAAGTAGTTTACCTTCAAGATTAGCTACACTATACATTAGCCTTAGGCTCAGTTGATTGGAGCGTCTGTGTTATGTTATAATAGAACATGAGACTAAAATCAATTTATTTTCTTACAAGGAAGTATTTTAGACTATATGAACCAGCTCTCCATTGCTAAGAAAGGTCTTTTGTTTAATTAGATCATATTCTGAATCTATAGAAATGTCTACGATAGGTATGAGTCGCGTGGCTGTCATTTGTTTTAGGGACCCATACAAAAGCGCGCAAAAGAAAACGGAATATTATGTTATTAACAGAAAATGGTCTCTCTCTCTCTCTCTCTCTCTCTCTCTCTCTCTCTCTCTCTCTCTCTCTCTCATTATAAAAAGGAATAAGTATTTGCACTTCGAGTTGATTATCTAATCAAGACCAATTTCAATATGGCTGACCAAAATTCTTCCGATTTTTTTAGAAGAAAAAATTATTTTAATAATGTATTATTTTTCTTTAAAATAACTTAAAAATCGTTATGATAAGATATAAGTTCATTTGTTCTTAATTTAACCTTAGTTTGACCTACATTCTCTTATATCAATTAACTGTTATGGTTCAAGATCTGTTACTGTTTACGCTCTCTTAATTGCTTTATCTAACTATTTTGTTTGTCAATAATAATAATAATAATAATAATAATAATAATAATAATAATAATAATAATAATAATAATAATAGGAAAAACTCTCTATCGTGAGAGTATATATAATGTCCAGAAGAGTCCACAATAATAAAAAGTGTTAAGAGTCCGTGTATAATTTTAAGACTTTACAAAAAAGCTTTCGCAACCCTTCCTGGGTTTATGTGTTTTGGACTGAAGATGAACCCAGGGAAGGGATCGAAAGTTTTTTGTAGTCTTAAAAATTATACACGGACTCTTAACACTATGTATTATTGTGGACCCTTCAGAACAAATAATAATAATAATAATAATAATAATAATAATAATAATAAAATAATAATAATAATAATAATAATAATAATAATAATAGTATAGTATAGTATAGTATAGTATAGTATAGTATATTTGTTTGTCCTTATTTGTTACAAATTCATAGTATAAACAGAAAATTCGCCGAAGCAATTTAATGCTTATATGGCGATAACATAAGGCAAGTTTACTGGTTTTCATAAAAGTTATACAGGACTTACAAGCTAAAACAGAGACATAAAAATACATGGGTCGAGCCTATTTTGACAAAGGGTTATAATACTAAGTAAGATATAATACTAAGTAAGCCATTAAAATACAAAAGAAGGCAAGTCCAGCTTGCAACACAAAAAGCATTCATACAAATGCCAATAAAATAACACACACGTCCAGCTTGTGTTCCAAGGAATAAAAAATACCTGGGTAACTAAAAGGAGTCTTTAAAAAGCACAGTTCAACACCCCTTAAAATACCTACTGTTGTGCAAGTAACAGTTTTTTGTAATTTCTGAGAGAAACATAAAAGGAATCTTCTAAAAGCTTTCTGTCAAGTTCATTGTTAAGCCCAATCAGCTGATAGTGGAGGAATCTCCTTTCAACCTCCGTACGTATGATAGGTGTATGATAACCACGGCCCCTAGTAGCATATTCATGGGAACTCAAGTTGGGGCGTAACAAAAGATCATAAAAGTAAGGCAGCTCACCCATAAGCAGTCTTCTCAAGAACTTGAATAAGCTTAGTTTATACAGGCTACTTATGTTTAGTATTTGCAAACGTGTATATAGTTCCGATGTGCCCATCACCGGTCTTCCATCCTCATATCTGACTCCCAGAATTATTCTTAACAAGTTGTTGACACGTACCTTCAATCTCTTAAGCACAGTAACAGGTGCCGAGCCCCATATTAAGAGGTGGTTATTCAAGTAGGGGAGCACTAGAGCATAATATAGTTTAAGCAATATGTCAGTCGGCACGAAATCACGAGTACTAATAATTGCTCCAGTTATACGGCTGACATTAAGTGAGACATTGTTAATGTGTTTTGTATATGTCAAGGTATTAGTGATAGTCAAGCCTAGGTATTTGAAGTCCGTTACCCATTCAATAATGCCACCAGCGAAAGATAGGGCGGGAAGTTCTTGGGGAGACCTGGTCAGGACAAACATCAACTTACTCTTACTAGTATTAGGAGTTAGCATATTTGCTTTTAAGTATACCTCAAGTTCATTAAACAAATTCCTAACTTCATTCATAAGCTCGGTGAATGAATGGATACCAACAGAAAAGCAGCATCATCCGCAAATTAAAATTGTTTCGGCCTGCACTGCATTAGGTAGGTCATTTATAAATATATTAAAACAAAGAGGACAAGTATAGACCCTTGAGGCACACCACATGTAATCACTTTAACATCAGAATCAACACCATTTACGCTTACAAACTGCCTTCTGTTAGCAAAGTATGATCTTAGGTATAGATGAAATTGGCCACGAAACCCATAATGCTGTAGTTTATCCAAAAGTATTTTGTGTGACACAGTGTCAAATGCCTTTCTCAAGTCAAGGAAGAAGCAGACACAGAAACTCTTCTCTTGATAAGCCTTTGTTGCAATAGAGAGAAATTTAATAATGGCCTGTGTAGTACTTCTATTCTTGCGGAAGCCATATTGAGAATTATTAAGAATAGAGTACTTTTCAATGAAGCTGTTCATTCTGTCTAGAGTTAACCTTTCAAAGATTTTTGAAGCCACGGGTAAAACTGATATGGGCCTATAATTATCAATGATACTTTCTAATCCAGACTTATATACAGGAGTAACTCTTGCAACCTTATGTCGACTAGGAAATTCAGGCTGCATAATGGACATATTATAGAGCATTGCATAATGGGAAGCAAATACATTACAGCTATCCTTCAATATTAACGGCGTTATGTCACAAATTTTATTGCCTTTATTTTTTAAACTTCTGATAACGTGTGCCACCTCTACATGATCAGTCGGCCTTAAGTAACACGTTGTCATTATTGGAGGGGTATGGTAGGTAGTTACAAGCAGTGGTTCTAAATTACCCACAAGGGAGGCAGCAGCATTTATAAAAAAATTATTGACATAGTTGACCAAATCCAAACCAGTCAAAATCCCATCAGGTGTCTGGATATATTCCAGGCTGGCAGCTTTTTTAGTTTTTATAAGACTATTAATAATTAACCACAGTTTCGAAGTATCATTTCCAGCATCTTTAAATTTACTATAATAGTATACTCGTTTGGCCAGTCTAATTGCTTTTGTTAGCATATTTCTATATTGAGTATAGGCCAACTTCTCAATCTTACCTTTCAAGTACAATTTATATAACCTGGACTTTTTTGGCTCGATCAGTTTGGGTAAGGATTTTTTAAGAGGGAATGAGCTCTCATAAAGTTTAAAAACACCAGCAAAGTAAGATTCATATACAGTATCAAAACTACCACTACGAACAAACTCACGAGGATTAAAATTAGACACAAGAAACCTAAAAGTCGTCAAGCTCCTCTGCTAAACGATCTCCTCACCTGAGCAACCCTACCTATAAGTTGGTTAGCAAAAGGCTTAAATGAAGCCATAACAATAAAATGGTCTGTAAGATCATAAGGGATAACGTAAGTGTTATTCACATTATCAATATTAATAATCCAAATATGGTCCAATAGGCTGAACCTTGTTAAAACACTATCGATGTTTATTTTGGTGGGTATTGTAACCAATGGCGTAAAGCCAATTTCAAACATACCATTAATAAAATTATCAATATATCCAAATTTACCCATATTAAGCAGATTGATATTATAATCACCGCATGCTATCACTTTCTTGTACTTAGCAAGTAAATCTCTCAAGAAGGATAAGTAATTAGAGACAAACGCATTGTTATTCTCAGGGGAGGAAGTAGGGGGATGGTAGAGAGCAGAGCAGACAACGTCAACACTGTTAAAGTTGAGTACAACTGTTAAGACCTCGAAGAGGTCATTTACAAACGAGAAATTTTCTAAAATTTTCGCCCGTATGCCATATTTTATAAATATCTTCACTCCTCCACCATAATGGTTTCGATATATATCATGAGAGTAAAATCCAGGAATTACATAATTTACGTCTATATCAGGAGATAACCAAGTTTCAGTAAAGATTACACATGAAAAACAGGGTTAACAGGTTAGCAAACTGTGACACAAAATGCATAAAATTCTTTTTACAACTTCGTATGTTCAAGAGTAATATATTAAAACCTGTAACAGTTACCATATTAGATATTAACTCACAGTCAAGATAATTACACAAGGGAGGAGAATAATTATCCAGATCTAGCGTCAGTATAGGGTAATCACCGTTTTCAAAATCAATAGAAGCCATCATTGATTACAATACAGTACTTACACAGCAACACCGGGTGTTTCAGCATTAACATTCAAATTATCCACAGCATCCATAACTGGCATTTCTTGTTGTCTTATATCTCGCAGTTCAGTTAGGGTTGAGACCCTGCGGACCCGGTCATTGTTAACGAACCTGACATGAGTAATGCCATCCAGAGTAAATACAGATTTTATCTTAGCTGGAAATTGCTTTTTTAACTGCCTCAAGTTATAGAATATTACCTGGTTAGATTTTGTTAAATATTCAGTTACATAAAATCAACAGGCCTACGCCAAACAAAAACTTCTTTCAGTTTTCTTCTGAAGATTGAAAAAGAAACCCACAAATTCAATTTGTAACTTGTTTACTTCTAAGTATTTACATTTAGTTTTACTCCACACTCGAGTACTTTCAGGCCCTTCTGTGGCCCATTCTCAAGAGATGTTTGGGATGTTAGCCTGGGTCAAGGCCCAGCAGTCTTCTGGAACTTCTTCTCGTTGTGCTGTCATTTATGCGATGGCTGTTCTGGTTTTCTTGAGAGTTGCAATCCCCTCTTGTCGCTCTGATATCCTGAGCTGATGGTCAATGGGATTCACCCTTGTGGTAAGGGTGTGGTCACCGAAAGTCTGTTGGGCAGGAAACCTAATCTCCAGGTCAGCAGGTCAATCTTAGCTTCTTTTAATATCAAAGCTCGGCTTATGGGATCTTCTGAGGTAAATCCTTTGTTTCCTTCAATTACTTTAATCTCTCTGATAAGTGCACCTTCTACTACCCTCTGTGACTTTTTGTTGCTTTTGTATATAAGCCTACTGTTTTTGAAATCCATCCTATGGTCATTTTCCCAACAATGTCTAGCTATAGCACTCCCCTGAGAGTTAAGCTGTACTGCCCTTCTATGTTCTTGGACTCTAGTCCTTATTCCCCTACCTGATTCCCCCACATATCTGTCTCCACAATCATTGCAATTGATTATGTATACCCCCGCTACATCATCTGTATTACTGTCTTCTCCTTCCAATTTATTTTTACATACTTTGTTTTTTAAGGTATTATCAAAGGTATATACAAATTTATATTGACTTTGTTTCATTTTAGGCAACTATTTTCTTGTTTTCTTTATTCCATGTACTCTCTACATTCGCTCTGTAAAAAAATTTTCTAGCTTTGTTGAGTGCCCTTTTTCTGAACCATTCCGGGTATGCTAATGCATCGAAGCTTTTATCGATGTAATTTATTTCTTGCTCTATCTTGCAAGGGTCACACGTTCTCATTGCCCTAAGAAATAAACCTGTTAGAACCCTTATTTTTATATCATGACTATGAAAAGAGAAGAAATGAATATATGAGTTTGTATGTGTGGGCTTTCTAAATGTGCTGAATTCATATCCGTATATACCTTTGATAATACCTTAAAAAACAAAGTATGTAAAAATAAATTGGAAGGAGAAGACAGTAATACAGATGATGTAGCGGGGGTATACATAATCAATTGCAATAATTGTGGAGACAGATATGTGGGGGAATCAGGTAGGGGAATAAGGACTAGAGTCCAAGAACATAGAAGGGCAGTACAGCTTAACTCTCAGGGGATGCTATAGCTAGACATTGTTGGGAAAATGACCATAGGATGGATTTCAAAAACAGTAGGCTTAATATACAAAAGCCAACAAAATTAGTCAACAGGAGGGTAGTAGAAGGTGCACTTATCAGAGAGATTAAAGTAATTGAAGGAAACAAAGGTTTTACCTCAGAAGATCCCATAAGCCGAGCTTTGATATTAAAAGAAGCTAAGATTGACCCTGCTGACCTGGAGATTAGGTTTCCTGCCCAACAGACTTTCGGTGACCACACCCTTACCACAAGGGTGAATCCCATTGACCATCAGCTCAGGATATCAGAGCGACAAGAGGGGATTGGCAACTCTCAAGAAAACCAGAACAGCCATCGCATAAATGACAGCACAACGAGAAGAAGTTCCAGAAGACTGCTGGGCCTTGACCCAGGCTAACATCCCAAACATCTCTTGAGAATGGGCCACAGAAGGGCCTGAAAGTACTCGAGTGTGGAGTAAAAACTAAATGTAAATACTTAGAAGTAAACAAGTTACAAATTGAATTTGTGGGTTTCTTTTTCAATAATAATAATAATAATAATAATAATAATAATAAATAATAAAAAAACTTCAAGGCCCTACACCCACGAATAGCAGAACAACTCCAGCATTGTATCTCAAATCACCAAGCACCCAAATGGATGACCACAGGAAGAACATCCTTAGTACAAAAAGACAAGAGTAAGGGAAATATAGCAGTCACTACAGGCCTATCACCTGCCTACCAATAATGTGGAAGTTACTAACAGGTATCATCAGTGAAAGGCTATACAATTACCTAGAGGAGACAAACACCATCCCCCACCAACAGAAAGGCTGCAGAAGGAAGTGTAGGGGCACAAAAGACCAGCTCCTGATAGACAAAATGGTAATGAAGAACAGTAGGAGAAGGAAAACCAACCTAAGCATGGCATGGATAGACTATAAGAAAGCCTTCGACATGATACCGCACACATGGCTAATAGAATGCCTAAAAATATATGGGGCAGAGGAAAACACCATCAGCTTCCTCAAAAATACAATGTACAACTGGAATACAATACTTACAAGCTCTGGAATAAGACTAGCAGAGGTTAATATCAGGAGAGGGATCTTCCAGGGCGACTCACTGTCCCCACTACTCTTCGTAGTAGCCATGATTCCCGTGACAAAAGTACTATAGAAGATGGATGCCGGGTACCAACTCAAGAAAAGAGGCAACAGAATCAACCTTCTGATGTTCATGGACGACATCAAGCTGTATGGTAAGAGCATCAAGGAAATAGATACCCTAATCCAGACTGTAAGGATTGTATCTGGGGACATCAGGATGGAGTTTGGAATAGAAAAATGCGCCTTAGTCAACATACAAAAAGGCAAAGTAACGAGAACTGAAGGATAAAGCTACCAGATGGGAGCAACATCAAACACATAGATGAGACAGGATACAAATACCTGGGAATAATGGAAGGAGGGGATATAAAACACCAAGAGATGAAGGACACGATCAGGAAAGAATATATGCAGAGACTCAAGGCGATACTCAAGTCAAAACTCAACGCCGGAAATATGATAAAGCCATAAACACATGGGCAGTGCCAGTAATCAGATACAGCGCAGGAATAGTGGAATGGACGAAGGCAGAACTCCGCAGCATAAGATCAGAAAAACCAGGAAAAATATGACAATACACAAAGCACTACACCCAAGAGCAAATACGGACAGACTATACATAACACGAAAGGAAGGAGGAGAGGACTACTAAGTATAGAGGACTGCGTCAAACATCGAGAACAGAGCACTGGGGCAATATCTGAAAACCAGTGAAGACGAGTGGCTAAAGAGTGCATGGGAGAAGGACTAATAAAAGTAGACGAAGATCCAGAAATATACAGAGACAGGAGAAAGACAGACAGAACAGAGGACTGGCACAACAAACCAATGCACGGACAATACATGAGACAGACTAAAGAACTAGCCAGCGATGACAATTGGCAATGGCTACAGAGGGGAGAGCTAAAGAAGGAAACTGAAGGAATGATAACAGCGGCACAAGCAAGTGAATGCCCAGCACTTGCACAGAACCAGTACAAAAAGAGGCATGATTCAGTGGCAAAAGCCCTCCACTGGAGCCTGTGCAAGAAACATCAGCTACCTTGCAGTAATAAGTGGTACGAGCACCAACCTGAAGGAGTGATAGAAAACGATCAGGCAAAGATCCTCTGGGACTATGGTATCAGAACGGATAGGGTGATACGTGCAAACAGACCAGACGTGATGTTGATTGACAAAGTCAAGAAGAAAGTATCACTCATTGATGTCGCAATACCATGGGACACCAGAGTTGAAGAGAAAGAGAGGGAAAAAATGGATAAGTATCAAGATCTGAAAATAGAAATAAGAAGGATATGGGATATGCCAGTGGAAATCGTACCCATAATCATAGGAGCACTAGGCACGATCCCAAGATCCCTGAAAAGGAATCTAGAAAAACTAGAGGCTGAAGTAGCTCCAGGAACTCGATGCAGAAGAGTTTGTGATCCTAGAAACGGCACACATAATAAGAAAAGTGATGGACTCTTAAGGAGGCAGGATGCAACCCGGAACCCCACACTGTAAATACCACCCAGTCGAATTGGAGGACTGTGATAGAGCAAAAAAAAAAAAAAAAATAATAATAATAATACTTTTGCTAACAGTACCTTACAGCTTCTATTGTTACTAAAGATAGTTAAAGTTTAAATCTGACTAAGTTTTGCTAACATTTTCTTTATCATAATAACTGACATACCATATAGGATAATAGAAAGGCCAAGTTCTACTTACAGAGGTCAAGAGTATCAACAATCCGCGAATGACCTTCAAGGAAGTCAAAAGGATGAGAAAAAACAAAGTACTTGATATCCTATAATCCTATCCAAGTGACCACAACAATATTTTTGAGATTATCCCAGAGGGTAGTCCCGGCTTGATCCGACTTGTTTTGTGACCCTATAGTGAGTCAGTTTTCTTTCATACACGACTTATATCTTTGCTATGTGTTTCTTGATAGTTAATTATGGGTTTCTATTGAAACTGTGCCTTTGTCGTGTTATAAGAAAAATTCTTGCTTTGCACTCAATCTGAAAAGAACCAGTTTCGTCAAAACACCCAATTTTTGCCTCAAAAAAGGCTATAGGCCTATTATTTTATTCATCTACTTATTTCAGAGAGAACTCGAAAAGCCTACCTTTTCATGTTTCACGATAGACTATAAGCCTATAATTTATTTATTTGTTTTTATAAAGAACTGGATAAAACTTCCTTAGGCTATAGGCCTATAATTTATTGATTTGTTTTAGAAAGAACTAGATAAAACCTACCTGTAGATATCAATAGTTTCTAAGCATAATTCTTTCTTCTACTATAGACTAGGCCTATTAACTATCTATTCATTTATTTCCGATAGAACTATATAAAGCCTACCTCTAGAAATCAGTGTTTTGGAGGCAAATATTTTCTTCCCTATATAGCACAAGAACATCTGATTCTAGACCTATATCACCATCTTGACAATGTTTTGGATTGAATATTTATAGTTTCCAGTCACATTTTTATCTTCTCTGGATGGTACTAGGAAAATAACTCTGGATCTGTTATTTTTCTATAACAAAAATACAAAAAATTACATAATCTAATTTTCTTAAACTTTAAAGCTCACTCGGCATATTTTAAACAGCTGGGCTAAACTGGTCTTGTGCCAGCAGCACGGGCTCTTGCTCTAAAAGAAGTTAGTAAAATTTGAAAGATTTCCTTTTATGGGAATATAGGAATATAACACTTACTTGGATTTCGTCTAGATGGGCGTTGTGTCTTCAAATTCCCTTTCTCCAGGTTAGGCCTACTGTTGAAGGCTCCAACAGGAACACTCAACTTCCTGGAGAAGAAATAAATGAATAAATACAAAAAGTATGAAGTGGAAATATACTTGAATTGAACAATAACGTGAAATTAGCAATATACGATAGTGGCTAAGATTATATATGTAATGTTTGGTTTTCTCTCTCTCTCTCTCTCTCTCTCTCTCTCTCAATATACGATAGTGGCTAAGATTATATATGGAATGTTTGGTTCTCTCTCTCTCTCTCTCTCTCTCTCTCTCTCTCTCTCTCTCTCTCTCAATAAACGATAGTGGCTAAGATTATATATGGAATGTTTGGTTCTCTCTCTCTCTCTCTCTCTCAATATATGATAGTGGCTAAGATTATATATGGAAAGTTTGGTTCTCTCTCTCTCTCTCTCTCTCTCTCTCTCTCTCTCAATATATGATAGTGGCTAAGATTATATATGGAATGTTTGGTTCTCTCTCTCTTCCCCATTAAAATTTTTTGTGATTTCGTAAGAAGAAAACTTCAAGGCTATGATATCATTTCCGTGTATACTCTGTTAAAGATTCATACGGAACAATCCCACAACAGGGGCCACTGATTTGGAATTCAATCTTCCAAAGAATGTCGTGTTCATAAGAAACAAGTAATAGAAGGTAAAGGGAAATACAGAGAGAAGTGATAACTTATCAGAAAAGGAAAGATGAATCGAATGAAAAACTTATCAAGAGATAGATATAGATTCAAGCAAATCATTAAAAATACAAGGAGAATTTTTTTAGCATAGCAAAGCTCCAGTTGCCCAAAGGAAAATATATGGTTATAGATATAGGTATAGTTATAGATGTAGTGATAGTTATAACTGAAAACAACACCAGCCTAAGCCTTTAGGCCTATACACCGTTGACTCAGTTCTGCAAAAGACGTTCGAGGGAGATTGAAGACAGAAACAAAAGATTATCAGGAATTCTTAAGAAATTACTTGACCTGACCGTGGTTAATCTTGGTTAATCCAGTACCTGGGTTAATCCAGGACAGATGTTCCTCATCCAAATCTTGACCCTGGGCACAAGAGCAGGTCTGGGTATGAAAATGGTTGTAAAATCGTTTTTGTTGTTGTTGTAAATATTATTATTGTTTAGTTATTAATACCTAAGACTATGTATGTATGTATATATGTATGTATGTATGCATGTATGTATGTATGTATGTATGTATATATATATATATATATATATATATATATATATAGAGAGAGAGAGAGAGAGAGAGAGAGAGAGAGAGAGAGAGAGAGAGAGAGAGAGAGGTGAATATATGAGTAGATATTATGCTGGATATGCATTAAAATGTATACTAAATGTATATCCTCCCACAGACACACGCACACACACACACACTACACACAAACACACACACGCATATATATATATATATATATATATATATATATATATATATATATATATAATACTGTGAATATGATAAAACATAATTTAATGAGTATAGTATTTTGCAGAACATAAAAATTACTTCATTAAGAAAAAAAAACAGCTCTAAAAGGTCAGGTAATACAAATGCCAGGCGCGTTTCACTGCCAAGTTCAAGTTATGTCACGAAAAAAACGAGCTCTTGAAGGTCAGCAGAGGTCAGCTGCATAGAAAGTAACATTTTTTTCTCCCTTATACGTTAATAAAGAAATCATTATCATGCAAATGTGTTTATATTATTATTATTATTATTATATATATATATATATATATATATATATATATATTATATATATATATATATATATATATTTGTATTAATTGTTTTTTCTATAAAGGACTTTTGGGCATAATAAGTTTATTGTGTTTGATGAATAAATAAATAATTAGTAAATGAAAAACAAAATAGCAAATAGATATATTATATATATATATATATATATTATATATATATATATATACATATATCTATATCTATCTATCTATCTATCTATCTATCTATATATATATATATATATATATATATATATATATATATATATATATAATAATACATACGAAGCTTGATTTTTTCAACGCACGAGGAAGGGTGGAGTTAAAGGTCTCTCTCTCTCTCTCTCTCTCTCTCTCTCTCTCTCTCGCTCTCTCTCTCTCTCATCTCTGCGAGGTAATTACCACAGCCACTGAGATGGAACAGTTACTCCTGGCGTGGCAATTATTCATTCTATACATGAATGTATAATAATAATAATAATAATAATAATAATAATAATAATAATATATTCACGTTATTAGAAATCTGGATAAGTCCCAAAACTGTTATAAGTTGTTGAGAGAGAGAGAGGAGAGAGAGAGAGAGAGAGAGAGAGAGAGAGAGAGAGAGATCGTGGTAGCGAGCTGGGAGGGCTGGTGGCAGGCGAGCTGGAAATCTGAAGTAGCCTTCCTTCGAGGCGACCTTGGAAATGGCCTCTCCTTCGCCTGGAGCAGAGAAGGGAGGCGCCCTTCTCTTCGTCTCATCTTCTTCCTTTAATAAATCTTTAAACGAATTCCACTGGACAACTCGACAACTCGTAGAGCCGTTACAAAGGCCATCCTTCTACTTGGCTTATTCCGCTGTTTTTGTTTATACCACGCAGGTGCAATGGTGAATTTATATCAATGATAATAATTATATAAAAAAAGAACGTTTTGATTGTTGGGAAATATAAACGAAATAGGTGCAAAGCGCAGATATTAGTGAAATGGAGCGGAGAGAGAGAGAGAGAGAGAGAGATGGTGCAAAGGGTTCAGCCATTTCATCTTGTAGTCCCATAGTATGTCAGCTTCTAATTTTAATGACTTCTTTACCGTGTTCCATTTCAACTATAGTCCTATAGCATTTTTCTTAATTCTAATCCATCTCTTTATGACCTTTTCAAACTGATCTTTGCTAAACTATTTCCGCTACGGCCTTTAATTTGACTGGTGAAACACATAGGTCTATTACCGTATCTAAATTGTATCCTCTGGTCCTTATCTTATCTGAAGTCAGAATACCATGTGTTTAAACCAAAATAATAATAAAAAAAATATTATTTAGATTTTGAATTAGGTAATTTGTTATAAATTTGCCATTAGATTTTTTTCGTAACAGCTAAAAGCTATAAGCCTAGCTATCGGAAACCAAACTTTGTCCCGATCATTCGCATATCTAAAATCCGAATTTCCTATACTTGAGAGATTACAAATTTAACAGACAGTCAATACAGAAGTTCGCTCCGGTTACACTGTTCATCACTGTCTTTTGGTTTATCGTTCGTGACAATCTTAAACCTTAAAATTATCCAGTAGAAGACGACCTTGGGCGCTCACAAAACACTGTACAAGAGAAAACCGCCGAGCCGTAACTGGTGTTCGTTTCTAGTTTATGAGGTACTACGTACTTCTGATTACATAACGAACATCCATACAGATGCAGGATGTCTGCTGTCTGACTCATCTTAAAATGAAAAGAGACATGGTTGTGGAAAATATAAAAATATACATATCTTTTCAGGTCGGAAATCTGGGCTAGAAGCTGGACTACTGCTAGACCTATATCATATAATAAAAATCTAGCTTCCTCAAGCACTTGCATGGTGCATTTCATTAGTTATTGCAATCAATTATTAGATTATTATTGTTTACGAACAATAGATCAGCGAATCAAAATAGCAAATTTGAGAATGAAATTGGGCTTTTATTGAAAAAAACACTAAGCCTATACCTACTTTCTCAATGCTTACGGAATGCAATTCATTGTTTACTACAACCATTATTACTGTTTTAACAATGGATTGACGAGAGTAAAGCGATGAAACATGAGAATTTTAATCTTCGCTTATATGAACAAAACACTAGGCATAGACCTACTTTCTCAACACTTACGGGATTACGGTTTACGAACGATACACCAACGATTTATAGCAGTGAAACACGAGAATAAAACCAAGCTTATATTAACAAAACACAACGGTTTTCAAAACCAGATTAGTTTAATCAATATGACAGCTATCATCATGCGGCCAGTTACTTCCAGAAAGTCAATGAGGAACCGACCAGTTCCTCAGTATTTATTTATCTCTATATTTCTCTACTTCATGGTCATATCTGGCTCCTCTGAGCGCGCCCATACATGGCTCATCCCTGGCCGCCCACAGTTCGCCCACTTTGGTGCATAAAAATGGATTTTCAGTATCTTACTTCGATTTCTATTTCCGTATTACGATGGTCATCTATTTAATTGTATCATGAGATCGTCTTCTGTTTCCATTTACGTTCCTAGCCTTACTCTCTTTACCGTTCACTTACTGACGTTCATCTCTTAAATGTTCGTATTCTCTCTCTCTCTCTCTCTCTATCTCTCTCTCTCTCTCTCTCTCCTTTGTTTACCCTTTCGCCTTGAAAGTCCACCTGACCTTGTTGTTGAGGGGTTGGGGGTTAGGTTAAACCTTGGAGGAATATTCTTCCAAGGGTTAAACCAGTGGACGTTGATCCAGAAATGAAAGGAAGGAGAGAGAGAGAGAGAGAGAGAGAGAGAGAGAGAGAGAGCTCTCAGAGCGTCCGGGTTGTCGCTCAAGCCACACCCAGTGACCTTAAAAAGAAGAACACACTTTGTTTTTATCCGAGTTTGAACGTTACGAAGGACCGGCGAACTTTGAAACGGAGCTTCGGAGAATGTTAATATGCTACGTGTTAGTTCTGCGTCTATTGTTTTGTGTGTGTTTTTTTTTTTATATGACGTAGATTATTTAGACGTACATTAAGAGAAGTTAAATGCAGGACGTTTGGTTATCGTGTTAACTGCTTTTTAAGGAGTTGTATATTCCACAACGTCGGTCAATCTTTCTGCTTGTCAAGAGAATTCCTCAAGAAAAAACTTTATGAATGATTTCACATAAATTTTATGGAGTTATAAGTTAATTCCAAAAGAAAGTGAATTTTATACTTTTCAGTTATTATCATTATAAAAAATTTTAAAAACGTTCAGTTATAAGTATGAAGAGCTATGAATACCCTACCACATAATAGCCAAGCGAGATGAGAATTGCATAGCACGTTTACAAATAAAACTTATCTATATATATATATATATATATATATATGTAATAACTATTATATATATATCTATGTAATATATATATATACAAAATTTAATTCCTCCATTTCCGTTACGAATTATAACTACACTTTTACAGATATTCCACTATTTTTACAAATCATTCTTGCATTCTTACGAATTATTCCAGCAGGCTAACGAATTATATTTGCATTCAAACGAATTATTCGAATTATTCCTGCTTTTTAAAAATTATTCCAGCACTCGTACGAAGTGTTCCTGCATTCGCACGAATAATTCCAGCAGTCTTACGAATCATTCCTGCATTTTTACGAATTATTGCACCAAAATAGGCATTAGTTCATTTTCACGAATGATTCCTCCAACACGAATTCGTTTCTCTCTACGAAAACCGAGAACAGTTTTACCCCTGGTCCCAGGGGCGTGACCAGTCCCCGCCACAGATATTTCCTGCCCCAAGGTCAGCGAGTTCTGGGGAAGATGTGCTTATGGGAGGATTTCTGATCCTTAAAAAAAAAGCAAATAAAATAAAGAATAGAAAAATAAAAATAAAAACGGCGAAACTATAAAAAAAAAATAGATCATTAAGCCACGCCCATCTACACTTTTAACTACATTGTCTTACCTCGAGGAACCTGATTTTAAACAAAGTTGTTTCTCTATGAAGATGGGACGTTTTTTTGTGTCGTACTGAAGATGGGAGGTTCTTTCTTTGAAGATGAGACCTTTTGGTCTTTGTCTCTCTCTCGCTGAAGATGGGGGCTTTTTCGTTTGAAATTTTTTTTTTTACTTAGTGATGTGGGCCTTTTTTCTTTCTTTCATTTTTTGTCTTACCGAAGATGGGACATTTTCGTGTGTCCTACTGAGTATAAGACTTTTTTTCTATTTTTGTTACTTGCTGACGATGGGATCTTTTTCTCTCTAAAAGGATGAGTCTCTCTCTCTCTCTCTCTCTCTCTCTCTCTCTCTCTCTTTTCATGTGTCCTACTGAATATGTATATATTTTTTGTTACTTGCTGACGATGGGATCTTTTTCTCTCTAAAAGGATAACTCTCTCTGTCTCTCTCTCTCTTCATAGATGGGGCTTTGTTGTTTGAGGATTTTTTTCTTAATTATATGGGACTTTTCATTTTGTTTCACTATTCAATGAAGACGATTTTTTTTCCCAGTGAAGTGTTTTTATTTCACTGCAAATGTGACTTTTACTTCCAAACATTGACGATGACATTTCTTTAATGTAATCCTCATACAAAATGAGAGAGAGAGAGAGAGAGAGAGAGAGAGAGAGAGAGATGGATATAGAATATACACGAGTGAATCAATTATACATATATATGTATACACAAAAACACACACACAACATAAATATATACATATATATATAAATATACAATTGTTACCTTACGTATGGTAAAGACTGACAACAAAAACATTAACACAAACACCAACATCAAAAACAAAGTATACATAAACAAGGAAACTGCCCTACTGAGTCAAAGGGTATTGACAAGGGCATGGAATCTCCCAAAGGGCATGGATTAACGTGGTCAGTGCATGCACTCCAATTCTATGATATGCCCTACAAGAACCTCACCCCAGGTCATACCCGGGTACCCAAGGCGGGTACCTATCATTCAAATAGCTTTATCTACGGGCAGATCGATTCACGGAACATCTCCAAAGAGGTTTTTCCTTTCTTTTAGAGACGAAGAAAGTTCTGGAAACTTAACAACCTTCCCAGAATTAAAGTGAAATTTTCGGCGGGTACTCAGATGTGACCTCAGGTAAGGGCCTACTATAACCCCACCCGCCAAATCTCGAGATTGTGGAGTAATCACGCACTGACCATATTAATCCTCGTCCTCTGGCAGATTATTTGATACCCGCGGTAATCCTTTTAATCTAGAAGGGCCAGATTCGGTCTGTATGGATACCGGTCTGTTGCTGACCGTAGTATGTACGTATGTATGTATATGTATGTATGCACGTACGTTACAATATTAGACCCAAAATAAAGCGAATTTTGCATGAACGGGCTGCATGTATAGTTTTGCATTAAAAATGGAAAGATACATGAGAAAAATTATATACAGTATATGGATACCTTGATATTTATAACAAATCATCATGGACCATGCGTGAATATGATGAATAATGTACAGGGTGTCCATAAAGTCCCAGTACCATTCTGAGCAATAAATACTTGTAATGGTACTGGGACTTTATGGGCACCCTGTATAATATCACCTATGACAAATCATAAACATGAGAGAGAGAGAGAGAGAGAGAGAGAGAGAGAGAGAGAGAGAGAGAGAGAGAGAGAGAGAGTAGGGTGGGGGACAAAGGATATTGCCCCTAAAAGCAGCCTATAATAATTCTGAACATTGTAGCATACTGAGAATAACGAACGGTACGAACTTCTCCATCCATCATCCTTTCCCTGATTGGTGCTACTGGGCAGAACCTCCAGCCTCTGGACAAATGACTTTCCAGATTAAATGTCACGTGTCATTGACCTGTAAGGTCATTGGTCGAGCTTTGAATCTTGGGGTTGGGCATAGTCGCCGAAAGCACAGAGCCACAGACTGTGGATTCTGGTCTCTGGAAGCTGGTCTGCAGGACAGTGTAGAGTAGAGTGCAGTCAGTCAGTCACCGTGAAGAGTCACGAAAGTAGATTGGTCCTTCTACGACCCAGGTCGACCTGAAGTCAAGTTGGCTGCTTTGAATACTGTGTTAATGTTCTCCGATTCGGTACATTCCACCTTCGTCCTTCTGTGAAAGCTCTTTAAGGGTGAAATTCCATTCAAACGCTCAAAAGAAGATATACGGCAGAGGTCTCTTGGAGCCAAGATAAGACAGCTTTCGGTGAAGTTGACCAGAACTGAGGTGAGTATTTCTCAAGTGTATTTTTTTGCTCTTGTTATTTTTTTTTAATAGGAGTCATAATGCTCAATTTATCTGAATTTTCGTCTAGGTAGATTCAGCAAGGAATCAAATTCGATTTATTGATGTCTTGTTGATGGGTTCCAGTACTTGCGTCTGAATTATAATTGTACGTTATAGTGAATACTATCATTTGATCAGACAAATATTAAGCACATTTATCAATGTTGCTTTCTTTAATATTCTATGACTAATGAGCAAGTCTGGTAAGTGTTTAGACATTTTAATTTCAAGCCTGTGATAAAATATTGTTAAGTTTTTTTTCGTTAAAACTCGTGCGATTTGTAAATATCACAACTCATTGTTTTTAGAATTACGGTACACTCTCGCGTATTTCGTAAATACCCGCCCTTAGTCACTGAGAAATGTTACTAAACGATTTTGAAAGCAAAATAAGGAATTGATCTGGTTTTTCGCCTCTTGGGGACGAACGTGAAAACAAAACAAAACTGTAAATATTATAAACAGGCCCCGGAAATGGTCTACTGTTTTACCACTGCGAGCATCAACACAGGCTCCATATTTATTTAGACAATCCCAGAACTTAACACTTAAATAGTCCTATTTACAGACTAGTTTTACCATTTATTAATTAAAAATATTTGTACATTTTTTGGCGTTTTTGTAGGTTTTAATTGTTCGCTAAACTCTCTCTCTCTCCAAAAAGAAAAACTTCCAATTCTTAATAGACGAGAATGAACGTAATTAAAACTGAAATTAAGCATGAACGATGTAGAAACATAGTATATACAGGAAGATGAACTTTTATAAAAGGCCGGAAATATAATATGTATATCTGACAAAAATTAAGGGATGCCTACAGAGAAAAGTGAGATACAATTACTTGCACAGTCTTATAGCTGCTGAATCAAAAGATGCCATTATTACAGGTAACCGATGTTAGGAAAAGATAGCAAAGGATAATTTTCTTTTCAAATTTTCATACTTTTAAATTTATTTGATGAAGAAAATAATCAAGATTACTCATCAGAATCATCCGGGCTAGAATCAGTCCTTAACAAAATATAGATTAAAATATTTTCTCCAAAACACTAAGAGAATCTTATTTTGTAAGTGAAATAATTTTCTGATCATCTAGAAATTAGTGCTTTTGCTTTATTAGGTTTAAATCATTGTGTTTTTATTAATTACAGCAACGTCCATATTACAAGAGAATGGAAGACTCGAGAACTGGCAGTGAGAAACAGAAGCCTGGTAACTCTGAAGCCCCTGAGTTATACTCCAGAAACCTTCAGCCACAGAGTCAGAAGAATTCAAGAGAGCTTCCTAACATCCCAGGACAACCCTCTGGAACCTGCAGTTCACATCCAAATCCTCATGTAAGATCACAGCCCACAGATAAGTCATCTGGAGCCTGCAGCCCACAGGAAATAGAGTCAGAAAGATCAAAGACCACAGACCAATCTTCAGGAAACTGCAGATCACAGGAAAATGCTACAGCAAGACCAAAGACCGGACAAAAGTCTCCAGTACCCAGTGACTCGCAAGAGGAGGCCTCGGTAAGAACAAAGGCATATGACCAGTCCTCGGGAATCGGTAAACCTTCAGAGAGCTTGTCAGTAAGACCCAAGATTAGACCACAAGAATTGTCAGTAAGACCCAAGATTAGACCACAAGAATTGTCAGTAAGATCCAAGATTAGACCAGAAGTTGTGTCGGGAAGGCCCAAGATTAGACCAGACGAATTTGTGTCAGTAACACCCAAGATTAGACCAGATGAATTTGTGTCAGTAAGGCCCAAGATTAGACCAGATGAATTTGTGTCAGTAAGGCCCAAGATTATGCCAGACGAATTTGTGTCAGTAACACCCAAGATTAGACCAGACGAATTTGTGTCAGTAAGGCCCAAGATTAGACCAGAAGTTGTATCAGTAAGACCCAAGATTAGACCAGATGAATTTGTATCAGTAAGGCCCAAGATTATACCATTAGATGTTGTGTCAGTAAGACCCAAGATTGGACCACAGGAAGTTATGCCAGTAAGATCAGAAATCAAAGATAGCACTCCCCGCAAGGTTTGTTCGGCAAGACCAAAGATCACGGTCCGTTCTTCAAAAATCAAGAAGCCACAAAAAAATGGTAAAAGCAGACCAATATTCTGGGTGCCAACTGAACAACCTTTTTACGAAAACATTAAGTCCCCTGTTGCAGGCGCAGTAGCCGTCACTCCACTGCACGCAGAGATTCCTGAAGCCTGTCCACGCTCTTGTGAATATCATACCGTTGTAAGTATTCTTTGTGTAAAGTAGATCAGTAATTTAGGAATTGTGTGGCTATGGAAGTTTTCCCTTAAGCTAGGTACACAGATCTCTGTTTATAATAGTGATTTTAATGGAATCTTTTATCCTACAGGACAGTGGCCCGTTTGCTAATGTGGTCTCCATCCACTCGCCACATACCAAACACTGGCAGCAAGAACTATCTTGTCTAGAACGAACAAGGGCGCTGTGCAAATAGTAAGTACCTATTTTGCTTCTATTTTTTCATCACAATTTGGCTATCTATATTGCTTCTATTTTTATAATAATTTTAGCTATTTAACTTGCGGTTTAGTTTACTAAATTAAATTAGTCAAAAGATATCTGTTGCGTAGTTAACATTCACTATTCTGTTTTTTTTACTTTGACCAAACTTGACCGCTCGACCTAACTTAACTTCATCCAACCAGAGTATTACCAAACCTGTTCCTTGTCTACATGTAATTCCGTATTATATAATTTTTCTAATAAAATAACGTTAAATTCTTCCTGACAACAGTGCTTCAATACACTGACTTCCTATGATCTATGAGTAGGCTACCTCTCTAAGCAAGAGCTTGCGCTACTTGTAGGCCTAATAAATCTAATGTTACAAGAATAGAAACAAAAACAGGTCATACATTATTTTTAGTATGCGTTGGTGATATTATACGTCTATGTTGTAAAATCTATCTTATTATTGAACAATACTGAAATAATTACCTGAAAAATGTAGTATGCAAATCAACCAGGTTGACTCAGCAATGGAAAAAAAGTTCAGAAAATCTGTAACGATCTGTATCGTGTTCTCTCTTACCAATTTAGAAATACAGTAAATACAATAATTAATAGAAATAATATTGAAATTATGTCTATATCTCCTTTTCAGTCTCCTAAAAGTTCTCCCTAACTGGCCTCCGTACCTGAGCACCCATAGTTGGAAGGTGAAAACTTTGACCAATGTTGCTAGGCAGACAGAGAGGGAGGCATTTGAAACAGCAGATTCCGTGGTAAGTGGAGAGAGAGAGAGAGAGAGAGAGAGAGAGATTGTCTTACTTTAACAGACCACTGAGCTGATTAACAGCTCTCCTAGGGCTGGCCCGAAGGATTAGATTTTCATTCACGTGGGTAGGAACCTGTTGGTTACTTAGCAACATGACCTACAGCTTATTGTGGGATCCGAACCACATTATATCAAGAAACTAATTTCTAATCATCAGAAACTGATTCCTCTGCCACCAGCCGGGAGCGAACTTGGTCTACCGGGTTGGTAGTCGAGTAAGCAACCCATCCGTCCAGTGTGGAACTTGTATAGAGAGAGAGAGAGAGAGAGAGAGAGAGAGAGAGAGAGAGAGAGAGAGAGGGGTGGGGTGGGGTGGTGCTAGGAACGGTGCTTGCAAAGAATAAATGAATTTTTTCATGGAAATTCTCATTTGTTTTAAGGAGAGAGAGAGAAGGAGAGAGGAATCAATGACCGATTTATGAATAGTTTTGTGGAATTTTTGGCTTCAAGCAAAAGAGAGAGAGAGAGAGCTTGATTTAATGATACTTTTGTCATGGAATCTGTTATTTGATTCAGGCAGAAACACACACACACAGCATTTACATTCTATCTATACTCATTTTTAGACTGGATTTACAAATCTCTCCATTATCATTACTACATTCGCAGGTGCCAAACTTAAGCTTTATCCCAACGATGGTATAAGGTAACAACGAATCAATTACCCCAGAAATTATTTGCAGCAATTTACCTAATCAAAAAACCACATTTTTAACATAAAAAAGCAACAATTATAATAAACAGAAATCATGCAATACTAATCTGATCATAAGGCAACAAATAATTAATTACCCCAGAAATTATTGCCAGCAATTTACCTAAAAAAAAACATTTTTAACATAACAAAATAAGCATCACTAATAAGCAAAACAGTCTTTATCCGAAAATAAAAATAACGAAACCCAAGGCTTCTTTTCGTCTCCCAGGAAGAATACTTCTACATAATGAGGGAGAAGTCCGACTACCTCATGCAGATGATCGATGAGAGGAGACTAGACCGACCGAGGGAGCCGAGCCCTTGCAGAGATCGTCTGCCGTACCATTACGACCCTCATAACTAAGTGTTTATAAAGAAGATTTTGGAGAAGAAGTAGTAGTGACTTTTACCCTTGTGACAGCCCCAGTAGAAGTAGTAGTCATAGGCGGGATATTCCTTTGAAACGGCTCAGAGTATCCTAATAGCTAAGTGTTTACTAAGAAGATTTTGGAGAAGAAGAAGAAGGAGTAGTCACATTTATCCTTGTGACAGCTCCTCCCGTAAGTGAGATATTAGTCTGGTAGCCCGAGGGAAAATCTAACCTAACAAAATCTTAAGTATTTTATGCATTTGGTCTAATATTTCATTAGATACGGGTTTTTAGTAATTCATACATTTAAAATAAGTGGCTTAACAAGTGTTGTAAGCATTTCGTCTAATATTTCATTAGATACGGTTTTTTTAGTATTTCATACATTTAAAATAAGTGGTTTAACAAGTGTTGTTAAACATTTAGTGTAATATTTCATTAGATACTGGTTTTTAGTATTTTATATACATTTAAAATAAGTGGTTTAACAAGTGTTGTAAGCATTTGGTGTAATATTCCATTAAATATGGGCTTTTAGTATTTCATAGAATTAAAATAAGTGGTTTGACAATGTTGTAAGCATTTGGTCTAATATTTCATTAAAGACGGGTTTTTAGTAATTCATACATTTAAAATACGTGGTTTAACAACGTACTGTTGAAATAACTGGTACAACACTGCACTACTGAATGTAATTTTTGAGTTAAGATGACTTAACAATATACTACTACATGTAATTCATGAGATAAATTTAATTTATGAGGCAAAATAAATGGTTTCAATGAAGTACCACTGACTGTTATTTATGACGTAAAGTACAAATTTACCACTTAATGTAATATATGAGTTGAAGTGAATGGGTTTAAGAATGTAATTTGTGGGTTAAAGGGTTGGTTTAACAATATACTGTTGAATGTAATTAATGAGTTAAGATGATTGGTTTAACACTGAGTAGTGAATGTAATTTATGAGACTAAATAAATGGTTTAACAATGTACATTGAATGAAATTGATACTAATAAAAGTTAACAAAAATGCAATTTATATATACCTCCCGGTTTTTTATAATGAAGGTAGTACTATGAAATAATGTACAAAGAAAAATCTAAAGAAAAGGACGAATGAAGATGAAATACCACAACAATACTATAATAGTCTGGAAGACGGGAAATGGCGGGAAGTATCAGACGCCATATGAAAAACAAGTGACGATCGTCGCTGATATAATTACGTGTGGGAATCTGCAGTTTAATTCCTAATTTTCCTGTCGTTTACTTTTACTCCCTGAAGGTTACAATAACAATTTATTACTACTGATAGTGCCGTCTTATGGTAATGGTTAAATTACATAACAAGTAGTACTCAGTCAAGTGGCAATAATTACAGCATTAAGTCTAGGTTAAACTGTTAGTCGAAGACAATACGATAAAATGAATAGCACTCTCTCTCTCTCTCTCTCTCTCAAATACGTCTTACCGTCGAAAATGACGGTAATGCAAGATACGAATAATTCAATCGGCCTAGACGGTAGTTAAATATGGCGTACTGCGTTACCCATTTAAGAATAGAGATATACGTGAGGTTTCACGGTGTAGTTTTTAGTTCGTTAGTGATCTCGTTTATTTGTTTGTGTTTACGTAAAGACATGTCTCTCAATAAATCTCTCGCCTGAAGGTAAATATCATTCTGATTGCGTCTAAAGGGTGTGGCTAGCACCGCCATGTAGCGTTATGCTCATACTATAAACGTTGGCGTTTTATGTAAGTACATAAAAAGCTCCTAAAAGAGAGAGAGAGATAAGTACCCGAAACTATCGCATACCCTAATTCAACGCAGGCGAATCTTATCTTCTCTTAAAAAAAAGAAAAACAAAAATAGTACTAATCGACAACTTTACCCTTCCTCCCTCTGACCTCAAAAAGAACTATTATGGGAAGACTTCCAAGCCTTGATTCGAACCTCTTCTTCTTGATTCTTCCCCTTGCAAGGTCACGACGGAGGCATGGGCGGTGCAGAAGGGCAGGTATACCTACCTACAGTTGGGCGGTACACCGAAGGGCGAGGGAGACCTCTCCGACGCCACCGAAATGGGGCGTGGCTTGATGGTGACGTCGTGAATAGCCCCTCTTTTTTTTTTACGGTTCATGTCTTCGGGTATATAAGAGGGGATCTTGGTCTATGGAGACAGGAAGACTCGTTAACCAGTTCAGTCATGAGGGCTTTGGTGAGTAAGATTTCAGAGAGAGAGAGAGAGAGAGAGAGAGAGAGAGAGAGAGAGAGGAGAGAGGTGCTCCCAATACAGAACGGTGTTCATCAATTGGTGCAAAGTTCGAGGACAAAAGACGCCATGGACCGTATTCCTGAGGAAGTATGAGGCTGCTCTCTCTAGTCTCATATCTTCGTAGTTTCATATATTCATAGTCTCATGTCTTCGTAGTTTCATATCTTCGTAGTCTCATATCTGCCTAGTTTCATATATCCTAAGTCTCATATCTTCATAGTCTCATATTCAGTCTCATATCTCCGTAGTCTCATATCCATAGCGGCCATCTTGTGATTTCTAAGTTTTTCTCGACATAATTACTTCTCTCTTAGAGAAAAGGCTGTATTATACGTGTCTCAATATTCCAGTGAGCATTTCCAGGTATTTTTTTCTTTTTCCAGATAACCTGTCCAGCGATCCCGTTCAGAAACATTTACAGTTATACTGAACAGACAGAGTGAACTTGAAGTACCTTCGGAAAATATTCAGATAAATATTTTTGCCTTGAGTTGAAGTTCTTCAAGTAATAATAATATGCAGGCTACAAATAACTAATAATAACCGATTTCTTTGATCAGATTACGTCCGGTCAGTTACAGTCATTTTTTCTTGCGCTCAGTCAATACCTATATTTGGCAACATTATTTAAGTTTATTCATTATATAACTGTGAAGGTATATGCTAACGAAAAGAGGTTTTGAGTATGCCTACTCCACTGGGTAACAAACACAAAAATTAATTGTTGGTAAATGACAGGTTGTAGATGTAAATATCATGGACCCTTTCGTAAGGCGAGAAAAATAGGGTGTGTGCATTAAGTATCTAATTTAAAGTGGCAGTCTAAGTGATCTTTTGTGAATATTTCCTATTATATTCAACTGATGTGAAATGGTTACAAACTCCTATAATCCTTTTTAGGATGCTGAGTGCCTTAGATTTCTTTTGCATGTACATTTTCTGAGTAAATAAGCAAAGAAATATATTTCAAAATGAATTAGAAATAGTTACAGTAGGCCTATAAGAACGTGCGTTTATCCTTAGCAGCAAGTTGCACAATCTGTTATAAAGATATTTATTACTCTCTCATTTTCTGCCTTTTTTTTCTTTTACATCATAATAACCCTTCTCCAACCTTCCAGGTGATTCTGGTCGCTGTTACTTACTGCTCAGCACAGCTGGTGCTGCCATCAGCGCCATGGGTGCTACCAGGAGCGAATCTGCTCACCGTCCCCTCCAGTGATGCCGAGGTCAAGTCTGTGCCATTGGTCAGCCCTTACATTCACCCCTTGACCACCCCTTACCTCCACCCGTATGGTCTCACCCCCTACAGCCTCCCCTTGGGACACCACCTTCCTTACGTAGTGGCTGCCGACTCAACCCTGAAGGCTACTGAGTTCCCCTACGTCTACGAGAAGGTTGAAGCATCAGCAGCACCTGCAGAGGAAGCACCTGCAGCAGTTGAAGAGGCCAGACGCCGCCGTCGCGACGTCTCAGTGCCCCTCCCTTACCTCCACGCGGTGCCCACGACAAAGGACATCACCGTCGAGACCAAGCAGTTCGAGGCTATCGACGCCGCCACCCCCGCTGACACCACCAAGATCGAGCTGACCACCAAGGAGCACGAGTTGACCATTCCCGCCGTCAAGTACGTGCAGCCCCACGTCAACTTGAAGCCCGTCACCTACACTGCTGTTTCTCCAGCTGTTCTCCCTTACACGGCTGCTGTTTCACCAGCTGTCCTGCCCTACTACGCTGGGTACCCTGCCCTTCACTTGCCAGGAGCCTTGGCATCAGCTCCAGTCGTCAAATTCGAATAATAGACTTGACCTCGGGTTTTCATCTTTCTCAAAGTTGGAAAAAAAATGGAAAAACTCTTTTGACTTGAAATTGAAAACTTCTGCTGAAATTAGTCCTATTAACTCGAGCTTTGGTTTATCTTTTATATACCACAACAACCTAAAACTTAAACCGTTCATTGGTTTTCAATTTCACGTCAGAAAATGTTCATAGAAACGAAAATAAACCGACATAACAGACCATCGAAAGAGGAAAATCGAAGATAAAATATTGTGTGACTTTGTTACAATGCCATAAAGATATAGGCCTACTAGGACAAAAAAAAAAAAACTTGTTATATTCTTATGGATAAACTGTTATGAAACTGTTTTCTGTAATAAACTGCATTTGAAATAATGGTTGTTATTTTATCTTTCTTTTGGGTGATGATGATTTCCAGATGAATTAGTTTAATAGACTTGGAATTGTTCGTTTAACATTTCACGTCATTACATTACGTACTCACTCTCTCTCTCACACACATTAAAATATCAAGTAAACAAATAAACAAGTAAAAACAAAAATGGCAGGTTTACAAAATACAATACAACCAAACATATCAGGCAGAGTAGAATATCGCTAATCCAAACTTTCTTTAAGTACCAAGCTACAAAAAAAAAGTATTAGACTCATAAGTTGAATAAGCAGTGGAAATTATTATCAAATGGACTTTTAGAATGATAATATCAATAGAAATTTATTAGTAAAAAACTGAATAAATAGTATGCACTTGTAATACACCAAAACTATTGAGCTAAACTATTTTAAACAGCTGTTGGTCAGTGCTCATTAGGCCTACAAATATAAGGTTGAGCTAATAAGAGAAAGTGAATTGTGCAAATATGGCAATAGACTGACTTCTCTCTCTCTCTCTCTCTCTCTCTCTCTCTCTCTTCCAATTTCTGTTTAGACACTATAACATTATTTTTATCCGTATAATAATAAAACTGGGTATTACGGAAATGAGAAACCGGGCGAAAACGGGAGAAACCGGGCGAAAACGGGAGAAAACGGGCGAAACCGAGGCGAAAACGGGGGGGGCGAAACCGAGGCGAAAATGAGAGAAAACGGGCGAAAACGTCCCAAAATGTTAATTATTTTTGTGGAATCAATGTAAGGGGAATGTAACTTCTGATGGGAATATAACAATCTCGATTGCAGGACAATGTTATGCGGTTTTTTTCTGCGTTTTGCCAGGTTCTGCATAGGGGAGAGATTTCTCACCGCAGCCATTTTGAAAATACGTCACTGGTAGTAATTTTTTGGCTCATAAACACGCGGGATTGTTTACTGTTTGGAAGTACTCTGAAACAAATTGGGCTCTTTTACGTTCCGGCCGATACAGTAAATTAATTTATTATTTTTATCCTTGCTGAGGAAGGTTTTAAGAAAAGTTATTCATTTCAGGGAAAGTTATTCCTGACATACGCTATTCGGGAATATTTTGTGCGCTTTTGCTGAGAGTCATAGTATAATAATAAATAATAATACTAATAAATAATAATACTAATAAATAATAATACTAATAAATAATAATATTGATAAATAATAATACTAATAAATAATAATATTGATAAATAATAATACTAGTAAATAATAATACTTAAATAATAATATTGATAAATAATGATACCAATAAATAATAATACTCATAAATGATAAAACGAATAATACTTATAAATAATAATACTGATAAATAATGTTACTAATAACTAATACTAGTTAATGAATGATAAAACGAATAATACTTATAAAAAATGATACTAATAAATAAATAAATAACTTATAAATAATTATACTAATAAACCCATAATACTAATAAATAATAATAACAATAATAATAATTATTATTATTTATTAGTATTATTATTTATTAGTATTATTATTTATTAGTATTATTATGTTATTTTTTATTTTTATTAGAATTATTATTTATTATTATTTATTAGAAGCCATAGGCAATTGCTGTCGCATGAGGGTGAAGCCACGATTAAAATTATACACTTGTTGATGTGTCAAGTCACGACTGGAATTGCAGTGGCATGAACAAAAAAGCTATAGGGTGAAGCCACGATTTCGGTTATATATTTTCAATGTGTGAAGTCACGATTGTAATTGCCGTAACATGAACATAATAGCTAGTGTGTGAAGCCACGATTTTTTAAAAATAATCAAAACAACGCTGTAATGTCTTTGTCTATGTAGCAATTGAGAATATCTGGTTTAAGTATAAAAGATGGCTGAGAACTGCACAGATCATTCTCAGAGTCCCTCTGACTGCCAGTTACTACCTGTATAGCTAGTTTGCGATTCGACTCTGTTCTTTACTCATGATGAAGTACCCTTGTGGCAACTGCCGTTCTAACTGTGGACGCAATTCTATAGAATGTTCTGCATGTTCTCCACTGGATCCATAGGTAAGTATTATTCTGGAACTATCGAACATCTAAATTTATATAATGCGGTATTTTTTAATCCTTTCAGCACATGTGATACGGTGGCCGTATCACAAAACACCATCACTTTTTACGTTTGATACGGGCGCCCTACCATATACTGAACTGAGCATTATGATCCTCGGTGAGTAAAATGGAAATGTACTATACTCAACCAGATGTACTAGAAACAAAGAGTTTGAAAACTTACGAAAAACCCTTGCAATTCCATAAATTTGGCTACACCCTCTTTTTCGAAAAGGTGCCTAATTTGGGCACACAAATATCAGAAATGCTTATTATAACATGCACTGTTTACTTACTTTGGAATCAAAGAAAATGGTACACCATTAATGGGACAATTGAGAATTAAGACAGATTGTCATTTTGTAGCAAAACAATCACTGGAAATTCCTTAGCTGCTAATTTGGGCACACCCTTTAAGGGTCTATAGACCCTATTAAATATCACCGCCGCTCCGTTGTTTTCCAAAACAACAAAAAACAAATTTCTTTGTTTTATAAACATAATTTTAATCGATCTTGTCCCTAAACCTGGTCCGGATTGTCCGTGTACCGGTCCAGCTGGCAAACGGCGGATAGAGCCTTACTCCTACCCAGTCTGAAAAAATACGAAATTCTATTGATTAAAGTCTGAAAAAATACGAAATTCTATTGATTAAAGTCTGAAAAAATACGAAATTCAATTGATTAAAGTCTGAAAAAATACGAAATTCTATTGATTAAAGTCTGAAAAAATACGAAAATCTATTGATTAAAGTATTTATTATTACAATCTGCATCCGAAAATGACATTCCTTACCGAAATGATACATATTTATAACAATATTATTATCCTGTGTTTATTTTCCGGCCGGTTTCGCCTCGGTTTCGCACGTTTTCTCCCGTTTTCGCCCGGTTTCTCATTTCCGTACTACCGTAATAAACTCATGATTTTTGTTTTAATATTTTTACAGACAAACTACATCACTCACTAACCTGAATGAACAGGGTAGGAGAATCAGGCATAGAACAGATTGATTTATGGTTTTTAAACTGGCGTCACAACATTTAGGCCATTGAATGGGTAACTGGAAAATAAAAGCGGAAGAGAATTAAAAGACAAAATAACGGGGCAGACCCACTAACTACTTTTGAAGTCGATGAGGTATCTGGTATTTTACAAAATGACAATTACCCGTATCTAACCCAGTCGTTTTCTGTGGATATTTACCGTCAGATTAAAAAAAAAATAACTTTATTATCAGATTTATCATAACGTCTGCTGCAAATCTATTCTGTTCGGGCTAGGCCTAGTGATTATTATTTATGTAAACTATTAACTAAACAAATAACGGCTAAATATTTATATTTCAAGTCCTAACTAAATATAAACCATATATATTGTCTAAATAACTTTTCCGTTTATTGTTTAAGTCATTCTGAGCAGTAACACATCTTACTGATGCTTGAGAAGTGATCACTGACAAGGCCATTTTCTTCCGACCTTTGAATACCAAAGTCAATCACTGAACCACACACCCAATATCAATTGCAGAATTGAAGTCATAAGCGTACTCTTGTTAGAGTGACACCACTAAAACGAACAATATGCTCGTAACTTCAGTTTCGAATCGTATTAAACAAAAAATAGCTAGGCCCACCAGGCTCTCAATTTGACTAGGCCTACCTGGATAAAATTTTGCCGGAATGTTAGTTACGTGGCTCAAAATCTGGCTAGGCCTACATGGCGCAAAATTTGCCAGAAAATTAGCTAAGTGGCTCAAAATCTGGCTAAGCCTACATGGCTCAAAATTTACAAGGAAGCTGGTTCAAGATTTGGCTAGGGGCTACATCTCTCAAAATTTACTTGGAAGCTGGCTATGTGGTTCAAAATTTGGCTAGGCCTACATTGCTCAAAATTTACCAGGAAGTTAGCTATGTGGTTCAAAATTTGGCTGGCTAGGCCTACATGACTCAAAATTTCCCTGAAAGTTAGCTACGTGGTTCAAAATTTGGCTAGGCCTACATGGCTCAAAATTTGACGTTAAGTTAGCTACGTGGTTCATAATTTGGCTAGGCCTACATGGCTCAAATTTTACCAGAAAATTAGCTATTTAGCTCACAATATGGTTAGGCCTGCATGACTCTAAATTTGGTTAGGTCTACACAGCTCAAAATTTGCCATTAAGTTGGCTACGTGTTTCTCGATCAATTCAGCAGAAAGCTCTAAAAAAAAGATGCAAGAGAGGCGTGCCCTTGTGAACATCACTTGGGACGCATCAGCAGTGTCTGTCCTTAACTAACTTTCTCCAGGGCGTGGCTTTTGGCGTCACTGATGAAGGATGCTCTCCACATTCTCTCGGGGTATATAAGACTCAGAAGCTGCACTGGGCAGGCAGGACAAGAGGACAACTCGTATCGATCATGAGGGCTCTGGTGAGTAAGAATTCCTTTGCCTGTGAAGGAACGTAGGAGAGAAAGAGATCCTTCAGAGAAAGTGTTTAGTGGTTTTTGTAGGAATCTTCTTAGTTTTCTCATGAATTTAGTGGAGTGTAGATCTAGAGATGTTTAAAATTCTATATTAAGTGAAATGTGAGATATTCCTACTAATTCAGGAGTATATTACCTGGAAGCAATAACATTCTCTTGTTATGTTTCCTGTTAATCTAAAACAAAAACTTTCCTGACTGAAATCTAGAACCCGCTAGAATTGGCTAAAGACAATTTCGCATAATCCCAAGTGACCTTACTCATGTTCAGGCTTTAGGCATATAAACACTTTTTTTTCATGAGAACTTTCCATATGCCGTCAAACTTTGAAATTTCACTACTACTTCCATTTTCCCGGATTTATTAATTTAAAATACTGTAGTCCTTAAAATGGCATTTTTCTCTTATTATTCGTCAGTAATTTGTGTTTAAATGTCCTGAGACTATGGCTATCAGGAAGGCCAAAACTCATAGGTGGTCTATCAAGTTTTCGTACATTAGTACTAAGAGGAATTTCAGCAGCCACTGATCTTTTACTTTCCAGGTGATTCTGGTCGCTGTTACTTACTGCACAGCACAGCTGGTGCTGCCCTCGGCGCCATGGGTGCTACCAGGAGCGAATCTGCTCACCGTCCCTGTTGATAACGAAACCGATGCTAAGGTCAAATCTGTGCCACTGGCCACCCCTTACGTTAACCCCTTCCTTACACCCTACCTCCACCCATATGGTCTTACCCCTTACACCCTCCCCTTGGGGCACCACCTTCCTTACGTAGTGGCAGCTGACTCAACCCTGAAGGCAACTGAGTTCCCTTACGTCTACGTAAAGGTCGCTGACGAAGATGCAGCTAAGCCAGAGGAACCTTCAACAGAAGCGCCTGCTACTGTGGCACCTGCATCAGTTGAAGAGGCCAGACGTCGCCGTCGCGACGTCTCAGTGCCCCTCCCTTACCTCCAAGCAGTTCCTACCACCAAGGACATCACCGTCGAGACCAAGCAGTTCGAACCCGTCGACGCCAACACTCCCGCAGACACCACCGAAGATCGAGCTGACCACCAAGGAGCACGAACTGACTATTCCCGCCGTCAAGTACGTGCAGCCCTACGTCAACCTTAAACCTGTGACCTACACTGCTGTTTCTCCAGCTGTCCTTCCTTACAGCGTTCCCCTGCCCTACTACGCTGGTATCCCTGCCCTTAGCTATCCAGCCTTGGCACCAGCTCCCGTCATCAAGATCGACGAATAGATTTGACCTTTAAAATGTTTTTTACTCCTCAAAAAAACATTTGTAATTTCTTACTGTAAGGGAAAACTTTCCTTTACTGCCTTTTAAACAAGAATGCTCACGATTCTATCAGAAATACTCCCTACTTTCTTATTATTATGGAATTGTAAATATGATAAAAAGTCCTCACATGAATTAAAACTGATCTGTCTATACAATGTGAAATTATTCGTGACTACTTCTCTGTCTTTGAAAGTTGCCAAAATACATACCACTAACTGAAATCCTATTTTTTGTTCCCTAAGAGAAAGGTAAACAATGTAAGGTAAATGAATCATTTAGGCCAGTGAAAGTCTTGAGATGAACAATCAAACCATGATTATTATGATTGCAACATTCTATATGATACAGCGTAGAATAAAACAAAACTCAGTATCACATTGGGAAAAGCACATAACCAACTAAAACACCACATTTCGTTATACAAACAAAAGATATTAGTGGGCTAGTCCATCTTGTACTAAAACCAGAACGGGTAAATACTTCATCACACATTCACATTGGCAGCAATTTCCTACACAACTTCCTGCTCTCATTACAAACAAAGCTACTTAGACCTACTCTGATATTTTTCTACCCTATACCATCATTTTTAACACAACAATAAACCTCTTACCACCTTTAATAATAATTTAAGTAGGAGAACCATGAACAACTAAGTGTTTTACGATTGCTGGGCCATTTTCTGCTTTATATATATGATTCTCTGTGAATCTTGTGAATTGATTCAACTCAGCCAACCAGCATTTCACTTGGAGGAACTGCAGAGTTCGGGTCAGTGAGTAGACCTGTCAGTGAAATAGCTAGTATACCTCCCTCAGTTCAAAGGCTAGCAGTTGTAGGTAGCTACGTATATATGGGCACAATACCTAATCAACTAGATGATTAAACGAAAACCCAATTTCTGTATTTCTGACCTCAACCTATCAAAAGTTAATTTCAACAGAATCCTAAGCGATATCTGTCTTATCCTGTTATGTCTATAAGCCTGTACACTGAGCAATCTTAGGCGAGCCTACATCGTCTACAACTCTAGCCTGTGTTGATGATGCTTTTCATCGTTCTTCTTGGGAAGGGGAGATGTCGTGTAATTAAGCTGGCCTTGTGACAGCACACACAAGCTATTGCACGTACGTGCAGCACTTGAAGAAAATACAAAAGTGTATACAGCGTTTTCTGTGAAAAAAATCCGTTATAACCTGAGATCACTGTAGACTTTCCGTCATTGCATTAATAATAATAATAATAATAATAATAATAATAATAATAATAATAATAATAATAATAATAATAATAACAAATCGACAACAAACACGAATTTAGGAAACATATTTGCTTCTATGTCTCTGGACAAGTTACCCTAAGTCTCATAATTACTTTGATATATAAAACAATTCTTCTCCCATACGCGGTGCCTCATTACTTACCACATCAATCTGTGAATGTTTGATGACGCTGTTTTTATACAGCAAACCAACTTTGCCTCTCGTATCACTTATTCTCAAACGAACTTTCGCTGTGGATGTTTACAATGAAGAATGTAAACAAATAAATCAACCTACGTCATTTAGAAGGTTCTACTTCTACCTTCGTACTATAGAGTCACTGGATCACCCTCCAGTGTAGGTAGCTCACTGGAACATTAATCTAAGGCAGAGTTCTGCCCTGAGTTTTTCCTTATTAATGAAATATTTTGGCTGAATTACAATAAAAAATGGTTTATATGTTGCAGTGAAGGCGAGATCATCTGATAAGTACACATAGATAACGAGAAATTGGCCGTCTTTTGTTTATATTTTTACTTCCATTACCGAAGGGGTTCGTACTAAGCCAATGCGTTCAACCAAGACTTGGTTCAACTAAACTTCCGCCATGTTTAGTAGTACCAGTGTGAGAGGTGGACAAAGAGGCAGGTAGAAGTGTACTGATTTTTATTACAGTCAAGGGAAATATAAATATACAGCATGCGGACGGAAATGTGGTCACCGACCCGCGAGAGAGTAAAAGTGGGTCGGCGAGACCCGATTTGTGTTTCTTTAGAGACATAAAATACAAAATATAAAAGTACACAATATGTGGTTATACAAGCTTTATACACTGACGGAAAGCCCGCTGAATGCTCTCTCAGGGGGAAGTAAGAACAACGCGAATGATGAATTATGTACAGAGAAAATTATGAATAAGCGTTGTCCTTACAAATACTCCCCCCCTAAGACAATAATTAGGTATGATTGTTGGCTGACTTCTTTGTACTTCGGGTAGTCACTCGCGGAAGCGAGCTGGACGGCGGAGGCGCCCTCGGGTGCGTGATATTAGTTGTTGTGGTAGATCTCGGGGGTTTTGCCGGGGACGGGATGCCTCCCCTGAGGTGATCCTCGGGGGGTTCGACCGTCTTTCGAGGGCGGCCCGCGGCTACGGCTAGGAGGTTTGGCGATCGAAGGAGTCGCTTTTTTTCCGAGGAAGATTGAGGCGCCCTGTGGAATCCGCGTCTGCGAGGTCCTCGTCCATGATGAAGGCTGGTTTCAGGCGATCGATTGTGACCCAGTCTTCGCGACCGTTGATGGATAAGAGATATGCCTTGTCAGTGCGTCGTAGGACGCGGAAGGGACCGCGGTAGGGTCTCGTTAGAGGCGGGCGGCGGCGTCGTCCCTGACGAAGACGTGCTTGCACGATGATAGGGCCTTCGGGAGGAAACGTTTGGTTCTGTCGGAGAAGGTTTTGTTGACGCAGGGCGTGAACTTCCCGGCGGATTCCCGAAGCCTGGCGATGGAGACGTCAGCGTCGTCGGCATTGGTCGGGAAGAACTCGCCAAGGGACTGTTAATGGCTCCCCGTATACCTTCTCCGCGGGTGATGCCTCGCCGTTTGCCCGCGGGGCAGTCCTGAGACCGAGGAGGACCCACGGTAGTTGGCTCTTCCAATTTTCGTCGGTGCAGCGCGCCATCAGGGAAGCCTTGATCGAACGGTGTGGACTCTCTCCACCATGCCGTTAGCTGCTGGGTTGTAGGTGGTGGTGGCATGTAGCGACGTTCCCATTAGGCGGGCCAAGGCAGTCCACAACTCCGACAGGAAAACTGGTCCGCGGTCTGTCGTGATTTCGTCTGGCACTCCGAATCGACTGATCCAGCTGGCGAGGAGAGGTGCTTCGGCACATGCTTTCGTGGTCGCCTCCGACATCGGCGTTGCCTCGGGCCATCTGGTGGAGCGATCGATTACCGTCAGGAGGTACCTGGCGCCTTCCGACGGGGGCAGGGGGCCAACGACGTCTATGTGGATGTTGCCGAATCTTCGTTTCGGCTGCGGAAATTTCCCCACGCCTGATTCCGTGTGCCGACTGATTTTGCTAGTTTGGCAAGGCACGCAGGTCCTGGCCCACTCGAGGGAGTCCTTCCGAATTCCATGCCAGACGAACTTCTCCGTCAGGAGGCGCACCGTCGTCCGGCCCGAGGGGTGCGAGAGTCCGTGTATGACGTCGAACACGGCTTTCCTTCGGGAGGCTGGGATCAGCGGGCGCGGGCGGCCCGTGCTGATGTCGCAGAGGAGCGTCATGCCTGCGGGTCCGAAAGGCACGTCTTCCCACTTGAGGGCGGTGATAGCAGTGCGGTATGCGGCAGTTTCCGGGTCGGCAGCCTGTTCCCGGGCGAGGTCTTCGTAGTCGACCCCGAGACGCACGGCGTTGATTTCTATCCTCGATAGGGCGTCTGCCACGGGGTTCTTCTTTCGCCAGGTGCACGTACTGGATGGTGCAACCGAACTCTGCGATGGCTGCTAGGTGCCTCTGTTGTCTCGCTGACCAAGCGTCGCCCGCCTTGGTGAAGGCGTGTACCAAAGGGAGGTGGTCCGTCCTGATCGTAAAGGGGGAGCCCTCGAGGAGGTGGTAGCGGAAATGTCGCACTGCTTGGTACACTGCCAGGAGTTCGCGGTTTCAACGTGCTGTACCTCGTCTCGGCGGCTGATAGTTTTTTTGCTGTAGAAGGCGAGTGGCTGGGGCTCGCCCTGGACCACCTGCTCGGAGGACAGCCCGCAGGCGACGTTGCTGGCGTCGGTGGTGAGGCGTAAAGGTGCAGCAGGGTCTTGGTGGCATAATGTCGCCGCTCTGGCGAGGGCCCTCTTCGTCTCGTTGAAAGCCTTCTCTTGTTCGGCCTCCCACGTTAGGGCCTTTGGTTTCCCCTTCAGGACCTGTGTTAGAGGAGACATGGTGCGGGCGGCGGCGGGGATGAATCGGCGGTAGTAATTGACCATTCCGATGAACTCCTGCAGGGACTTGACCGTGGTTGGTGTTGGGAACTTCTGCACCAACGCCTACCTTCGAGGCCATGGGGCGCACGCCCGTCGCGGAGATCTCGTGTCCGAGGAAGTCCACCTTCTCGGCGCCGAAGGTGCATTTGTCGAAACGGACGACCAGCCCGTTTTCCTGCAGGCGCTTCAGGACCGCTCGGACGTGATGTAGGTGCTCCTCCAAGGACCTGGAAAAAATCAAGATATCGTCGACGTAGCAGACGCAGAAGGGCAGGTCCCCCAGGATGCTGTCCATCAGGCGCTGGAAGGTGGCCCCTGCATTCCTCAGGCCGAAGGTTGAGTAATGGAAAACGAAGGAGCCAAAAGGCGTGATGATGGCAGTCTTGGGGACATCCTCGGGGTGCACTGGAACCTGGAAATAGGATTTTAAGAGGTCCATTTTTGTGAAGACCTTCGCCCCATGAAGGGCCCCTGTCAAATCCTGCATGTTTGGCAAGGGGTATTGGGCGGGCGGGATTGTAGCGAGGTTGAGTCTTCTGTAGTCTCCGCAGGGCCTCCAGGTGCCGTCAGGTTTCTGTACCATGTGCAGGGGCGACGCCCAAGGGCTCGATGCTTTCTTGCAGATGCCCATTCGTTCCATCTCCGAGAACGCCTGCTTCGCCTCCTGGAGGTGGCCTGGAGGGAGTCGTCGGAACTTCGCGTGTGTCGGGGGGCCTGTGGTGGCTATGTGGTGGAATATCCCGTGCTTGGGCGGCGTCCCTGCCGTCTGACGAAGTTCCGGCTTGAAGACTTCGGGGAACTCCTGCAGGAGGTTGCCGTAGTTTGTGGGGGGCGATGGTACAAATTGTAGGGGCGCCCGGGCCTGCTGCTAGTGGAAGGGAAAGGCATGTCCCGTGTCGAGGAGCTTTGTTTGCGGCCCACGTCCACCAGGAGGCCGTTCTGCGCCAGGAAGTCTGCCCCCAGTAGCGGGATCCTGACGTCCGCGATTGTGAATTCCCAGACGTAGTTTCGCCCCAAGATGGATATCTCGAGGGGCTTCGTGCCGTAGGAACGGTGGGGGTCCCGTTTGCGGCGACGAGGGAGGTGTTTTGTCGGGCTCGCGGCTACGGTCTTTTTCCTGACGGCGGGAATATCGAGTGCATTGCCCCCGTATCCACCAACATCCTCCGGCCGGAGATCGCGTCGCGGACGTAGAACCCTACGGTGTGTAGTTCCGACGCGGCCGTTGCCACGGGCGGCCTTGGTTTTGTTTGCCGTCGTCGTTTTTTGACTGTTGGAAGGTGCAAGGGCTTTCGCACCTCCTGGCAAATCTCCCGAACCTCCGGTGGAAGCGGCACCAGGAGTTTTCACCTCGCTGCGTGTGGGAGGACTTCCCTTGGGATACGGCGCCGATTCTCTTGCGTTGGGTCGTCGTCGTCTTCTTCCTTCTCTGCGGCCAGGCACACGGAGGATCGGGGGGGGGGCGGCGAGCTTCGCGGCATTGTTTGACAACGTCAGCTTCTTGCCTTCTCTAGTAGTTCGTCGTCCTCTAGGGTGTACGCGTCGGTCAGCTGCTTTCGGACGTCCGGCTCGAGTTGCCGCAGGAATATTTCGCGGCTCAGGCTGATCTCTACCTTTTTTCCGTCGGGGCCTATTTCGGGCAGACGGACGAGGCCCATCACAGTGTCCCAGGCATCTTGGGTGTCGGCGCCGCGCATGGGGTTCGCGACTAGGTCGAGGGCGCGTTGCGGCCTTTCAGCGATAGGCACGGAATAGGCTGTCAAGAGCCTTTCTTTTATCTCGTCGAGCGTGACAAGTCCGATTCGTGCTCGACCGGTCAGCCAGTTAGATATTCGGCCGAGCACCTCTGTCGGGAGAGCCGCTGCGACGAGGTCAGCCTGCAGCACTTTGTTTGTGAGCCCCGCGATCCGGAATTGCCCTTCGGCTCGGAAGAACAGGAAGACGGGTCAGCCGTTGTGAAGGGGGGCAATTTGACAGCTTGAGCGGCCGCTGTGTCAGAGTCCGTCGCTGGGGCGGGGGAGGCCCGGGTTTCCCGCGAGGTTTCCCGCGAGGTACTGTTTGCGCCCATTGTCCTCTCTCACAAAAAACGGTCGACAGAGTCGTGAATGGCGGGCCAAACCGTTTGAGGAAACGCCTGAACACACCTTGGGCAGGTATGCCGTATTTAGTCCGTTAGAGGCGTTGGTTATTTCCACGGTAGGAGCTTTCAGAGATCTATACTGAGGCGCCGTATGAGTCCGTTAAAGATCTCTGAAGGTGAGCGGCGGTAGTGAGTCCCTTAATGGCTGAGCCAAAACCGCTTGGGTCACCGTCCAAACCGGGAGGTCACCAGTTGTGAGAGGTGGACAAAGAGGCAGGTAGAAGTGTACTGATTTTTATTACAGTCAAGGGAAATATAAATATACAGCATGCGGACGGAAATGTGGTCACCGACCCGCGAGAGAGTAAAAGTGGGTCGGCGAGACCCGATTTGTGTTTCTTTAGAGACATAAAATAAAATATAAAAGTACACAATATGTGGTTATACAAGCTTTATACACTGACGGAAAGCCCGCTGAATGCTCTCTCAGGGGGAAGTAAGAACAACGCGAATGATGAATTATGTACAGAGAAAATTATGAATAAGCGTTGTCCTTACACCAGCCCCACGGTGACGGTAGTACTACTATATAAACAAGAAACGGCAAATTTCTCATTATCTCGGTATAGTACTCAGATTACTTCATCCTTAATGCATTAAATACACCCTTTCCTATATCCTTCAGTACAAAAGATGCATTAATAAACACTATCTTCCGTTTCCAGAACCCTTTCTTGTGCTGGCATCCCTTTATTTACGATCTTCGCAGAGAGAGAGAGAGAGAGAGAGAGAGAGAGGCGTCTATGTTTGGTCAACACATGGCGTCTTTGTCAACATCAGAACTGCGCACAAACTACTATAATATAGAGACTACCAGATTCTCGAGACCAAATCTACACATAAAATATCTGCGCTTTCTCGAGAGAGAGAGAGAGAGAGAGAGAGAGAACTGTCACCAAAATAAACGCACGAAGCCTTTAATAAATCATACATTTATATTCTAAGAAAATGCAATGACTTGGTTTGACAAGCCCTCTGAGGTGTGCTCACTTGCATGGACGTTATCAATCTAATATTACCAAAATATTTTCCTTGTTCTTACTTGCCATTATGTATATTTGTTATGATATAATTACAAGATAGATTCACTTAAATCAAGTGCTTCTACGCACATCGCTCTACTGCATTTAGCCCATGATCTCGTCTAGACCTATACTTGCTGAACACAGAATTATACCCACAAATATATGTAATTATCTAATACTTTCTTATCATACACATGGATAAAAATGATAACTAGACAGACAGATAGTTTGTGCATACAAATATCCTAATATCCTCGCACATAAACAAGAAATAGATAACAGAAGTTCCATTGTCGTGCAAATCTTACTTGTTGCATTTACCGCTGTTGAGTAAACCACAAGAATTCATCTTTACCTTAAGGCCATAATAGTTAAGATAATAACCGCCCATCCCACACCCCCTCCTCAAACACCCAATCCCTCCCCAACCCACCACCCGCATCTGGGGACTCAGAGTAATTAATGATATGGGCGTGAAGCTGTTTGCATCACTGCATGGGCGTGTCTTTGTGACTGATCTTGAATGAGTGACGTCACTCTTCAGCAAACATTTATAAAGATCGTTGAAGGTATGATTCATCAGTAAGACTTCACGATCATCTTCAGCCATGAGGTCTTTGGTGAGTCAAGTGATTTACTGATTAAGACTTCATGTCCAGCCCTAGTTATGAAGTCTTTGTGAATCAAGGATTTGTTAGTATAAGACTATAATGTTCAATACCAATCATGAGGTCTTTGGTTGGGTTTAAGTGATATATTGTTAAGACTTGCAGTTCAGCTTCAATGAGCTTACAAATTATGACTTGACGATTTATTTTCTCTCTTAATTCGTATTCCATAGTCTAATTAAGCCTAAAAATTTATCAAAACTGACTTCTATAAGATTAAAGTGGATTTAAGACGACTTAATTTCGCTACCAGCGAAACACTTGAACTAAAATACACTTACATATATATATATATATATATATATATATATATATATATATATATATATATATATATCATATATATATGTATATATATATATATTATATATATATATATATATATATATCTATATATATATATATATATATATTATATATATATATATATATATATATATATATATATATATATATATATATATATATATATATATATATATATATATATATATATATATATATATATATAATACTTTGCAGGTGTTTCTGGTCGCCATAACCCACTGCTCGGCACATCTGGGACCCTTCCACGTGGCTCCCTGGGTGCCACCATTCGCGAAGCCGATCACCGAAGACTCAGCTGAAGAAGCTCCAACGACCCTTCCTTCCCTCCTTCACCCTTTCGGTGACTACCTAGGGGCGCCTTACTTACTACACCCTCTAGGACACCATCTGCCCAGTCCTTACATCCTTCCTCTGCAGAACGTAACCGTCGGGCCCTTTGGGTATCCTCTTTACGCACCTTATCTTCATGGAATTGGAGGCCTAGTTGGGTATCCTCCGCTAGGCCTACCTTACGTAGCCTTGTCAGAGGAGGATGAAGATGAGGATGAGGAGGAAGAGGAGGAGGAGGAGGAATCACGCCGACGCCGTCGTGACGTCTCCGTGCCCCTTCCCTACCTCCATCTGGTGCCCACAACAAAGGACGTCACCGTCGAGACGACGCACTACGAACCCGTCGACGCCGACACTCCAGCTGACACAACCAAGATCGAGCTGGCAACAAAAGAGCTCGAGGTGACTGTTCCCGCCGTCAAGTACGTGCAGCCCCACGTCAGCCTAAAGCCTTTCACTTATTCCGCTGTTTCTCCAGCTGTTTACCCTGCTGTTCTGCCTCATCTTGGCCCTTACACAGGGTATCCTTATCATTATCCTTATTCCTATCCTTATCCTTATCCTTATCCAGTGGCTTCTTTGGATCACGACTGAAAAGGCATGTCTCCCGCAAAACCGACATTTCAACCTGAAGATTTGATTTATTCTGTATAAAATAGTCTTACTCTTAAAAAAATAAATAATGAGAGAGAGAGAGAGAGAGAGAGAGAGAGAGAGAGAGAGAGAGAGAGAGAGAGAGAGAGAGAGAGAGAGAGAGAGAGAGCGTGGTCTTCATGATATAAATGCATTGTGAAAAAATAATAAAGTAGTACAACTGTAATCATTTTGTTTCAATTCTCTAAAGGACTTCATTCAGCATGAGGAATTCACCCTTTCCTCTGTACTCCATCTGCAATCATTAGGCCTACCTCGTTTTAATTGCGAAGGGCGTGGCCAGCTATAACCGGAAAAAAATCAGGATGGCAAAAAATGTCCTAATTTTGTGATTTAAAAAAAAATGCATACGTTACAAAATATATACTAGTACCTTCAAGGCTCTACACATTATGCGCGTTTTACAGAATAACTCAAGTTGTTATAATTCGTATATTAAAACCATAATTAGTAGATAATTGAATGAATATTTTACAGCACATATAAATGAGCATTTTGTCAAAGGTCCGAAACAGCTCTCGTCTTCGTCAATGCCAATAGAGTAACCAACCATAAGTCTTTTGTTTATATTCCACCCTATATGTTGCTTTATGGCAAACCTCCGAGAAAAAACAGATCTATTTTTCATACTTCTGATTGAGAAAAACAGAAACTTTTATGCATAAAAAATTAATAGTGTAAATGAAATGTTTACTTTATTCATGAGCGCTGAGCTAGTACTATAACTGATGACGTCAGCTGCCATTAACATCTAATTATTTCTCCATATATAGTTTCGTAATGTCTTTGGAGGGTTATTAAGCTTAAATATTAAATCCAAATACCTCGGAATACAGAATACAAATCAGACTGGATTTCATTCACTAACAATTCGCGCATATAGACCAATCAATGTCTATAGCCCTGCTACTGGAGTATCGTCTGAAAGCAATGGAACAGATCATACATTTAGAACTAAATCTTTCAATTCAACATTTGAAATTAATTCATTGAATTAAAGATTTTTTAAAAAATGTTTTAATTCCTACATTCCCCCAAAAGAATTTATTCTCCAAACGTGGAGTCTTAGACCTAGGTTTGTGACCCAGAGCGTAATATCCATTCTTCCACCAATTGCAGAATTAAAAAAAGATATATATTCAAACACAGTTAAGTATTTGTTTCTTAAATACTTATTTGAAAACTTTACTATTCGCCGGCATGAATTACAAATGTGAATAACCTATCATCATTTGTGTGTTCACATACTGTAGTTATTGAAAAAAAAATGAAAACTAGTACTACATATACGAGGATATTACGCTTGTAGATCTTACGTTAATTAGCAGCTTACACGAAATATTTAGGCCTATGTACAGACCTGCCAATTGTTTTACATGGAAATTCTGCAAGCTATAATCAATGTTATTGTGGACTGTGTTATATGTCATATGGACTATGACAACGCCCCGTGAGATAAAAATAAGAATACACTCAGGATATCCATACCAATTCGCTTCGCTCTAACCAAACTATGTTTGCGGTTAGTCTAATAGCCCTTGGTTCTGAGGAGCTATAGGAGAGGACAATGAAGGTTTCAAGTTGACCACATTTACATTTTCTGGAAATACATTTAGCATTTTACTTTTATTTTTAGTTAATGTACGTGTATGAAGAGGCTAGAACAGTAGGCTGAGTATATATATATATATAATATATATATATATATCTATATATATTATGATATATATATATATATATATATATATATCTATATTATAGATGATAGATAGATAAAATTTAGGATAACGCTGATTTTATCCTTACCCAAGTTCCAATCCTATCAATGGCAGGAGCAATTATCATATATAATTCCTTACAAGTGTAAATTATTCCTATAGGGCAAAGTGAAATCTATATCAATGGAGAATTCTTGGCTGAATATGTTTAAATATATTGACCACTTTTACGATTTAAATGCATTCTACATTATTTATATCATCCTAAGGTTGGTAGTGCAATATCAGTGCATTACGCACGTTGCACAGTAGGCCTTACTTAAGGTTCTTTGCGGCGTCCCTTAGGCTACTAGCTGCAACCCCTTCCAGTCCTTTTACTATACCTCCGTTCATATTCTCTTTCGTCCATCTTACTTGCCACCCTCTCCAAACAACTGTTTGAACATTACTCTCAGTGCTCAATGACCTTACAGGTCACCAGCGCTTGATCTTTGGCATAAATTTAATAATGTAATTCCAATATTCGTTCATAGTTACGGACAAAGCTTTATGTAAACTAATTTCTTACCAGCCATTGGCTATCTCTAAGCCAATTCGTCCTTGCTACAAGCTAAACTAGTCACCCAACTTTTTCCCTTAACAACCGGAAACCGCCATAATTATTTCACCGAATTCATTAATGTATGGTTGGGTGCGGCACTTGCTTTATTCCATATGGGGTAATGACGTCATCTGCAACATATATATAAGCCATACATGTATTTCTGCATCGTCAGTTTACCTACAGACTTGCACTGCAACCATGAGAATCTTGGTGAGTTGATATTTTATATATTTCTGTATTTTATATATTTTTGGTGAGTTGATATTTTATATATATATATATATATATATATATATAATATATATATATATATATATATATATCTATATATATATATATATATATATATATATATATATATATATATATATTATATATATATATATATATATATATATATATATATATATATATATATATATATATATTTCTGTATCTCTATATCTATTCAGATTTCTTGTAATATAAATATTTGAGTAATAGTTACTTCAAATTCGCAACAGTTGTGTAAAAACAATGGCATTTTTTCTGATTAATTTAATCCTTTTTCGAAATAGAACATTGGCCTTATATCGATCTAAATGTCAATTTAAAAAGTCAGCAGCTCAGTAATTTCATAATCGAAACACAAGACCTTGAAGTTGATTTCTAACTTGCTTCAACTCTCCCCCCCCCCCAACAGGTGTTTCTGGTCGTTCTTTCATCCTGCTCAGCACAGCTGCTGGGGTCCCACTCCCACAGCTACAGGAACCCCAGGGTGCTACTGCAGGGGACGAAGCCGATCACCGGTCTCCTGAATAATCCTATTTTATCCCCTCATCACCTCACTACTACGCATTCTCACCATCGTTTTGGTCACCCGGGAACACCACATACTACTAATCTCCAGTCTTACGGACACCAGTTACACAATCCTTACCTTCGTGGCGTGAACGCCTTCCCACAGCAGCGCCATCAGATATCTTATCAACGCCCTTCTTCTCAGTACGGTCTTCTGCAGGGATATAGTACTAGACGTCACCGTCGGGACGCCTCCGTCCTTCCATACACCGGGCTTTCTCCTGCCGGCCTCCATTACTCATCTGTGGGACGCCATGGCGTCATCCCTTCGTCGCCTTATGGATATTACGGCTCGGCTCTGCCTCACAGCCTTCATTATCAACGTTATCCTTATCACCTAGGTGCCGTCAATGGTTACCACTACCGCCCCGCTGTTGCTCCGGTTCCTCTGGTCAAATTCTAATTTCTCTGTCTAAATTCTAATATCTTTCGTCCGAATTTCTTTGTCTAAATTCTATCATCTTTTGTCCGAACTCACTTCAGCTTCTGAAGGGCGTGTCTTAAGTGTCTTTTTATATCATCTTGTCCGGTAATATGACATCAAATAGCCAATATTTGCACATAAAACAATGCCAAGCGTTTTCACTGTAAGCTACACAAGAAGAAGAAACGAAACTTTTAACGGCCATATTGGCTATTTGTCAAAACAGTGTACAGCTTTACTCATAAAATGCATTTATGTCTTCATTCCGTCACAGTTGGTAGATGGAAACTTCAATTTACAGTGTTCTTCATTTTAGTACTAAGTATACTGTTCTTACTGGAAATTGTACTTTAATTTTCTTTGATAAAATTCAGGCCGTTTTCACGCAAACTTCTCAATAAATAAATAAATAAATAAATAAAAAGATAAAAGTTTGCTATGTCAGTTTTGGAAAATCTGTATAAAGTTAAGTATTGATATTTTAAAATATATACTCAGCAGATAAATCCTGTCTTGCGTTTAATTTACAAATGAACTATGTTATCTAATAGAGAACCTTAGGTCTTATGACCAGAGGTTCTGTTCAAATATCACAGGCATGTTTCCCCATGAGCATTATTTTAAAACTAGAAATGTATTTGGAGATCTTCTTACTCCTAACGTCTAGAGCACTTGGAGTATGCCATCCAAACAATTATTTTGTAAAAAGCAATTTAAACAGCATTTATTGTCAGCGATCTTTATTTTAGCAATTCCTGACAGCACTTTAAATTGTGTAGACCTATTATATTCTAGTGAACTTTAAGCTTTTATTGTATTATTAGAGATTCGTTGAATTATCTATTAAATTTTTTTTATATTCAGCACCAAATATGGGTTTAGTTTTAATTCTGCTCGACTTCATTAGATATTGCAATTATTTTTTTTATTATTTTCTTAATTCATCATGGCTTCCAACTCTATATTGAATTATAAAAATATTGAACATGTGATTTTCTTCAGGTTTAAGTGTTAAACTTTGATATATTTCATCATGGTTATAAGAAAAGAACATAGGATTTAGACCAAGAGGCGGGACCTATGAGGTCATTCAGCGCTAAAATGGAAACGGTGTAACAGGAAGAAAACCTCATACGTAGTTGCTTTATGAATAAATTGTTAGGAGAGGGTGGAGAGGAAGATGGAAGAAAGAGAATATGAACAGAGGTATAGTAAAGGGAATGAAAAGAGTTGCACTGTGGGCCAAAGGGAAATTGTAAAGAACCTCAAGTAATGCCTACAGTGCATCACATGAAGTGCTCTGACAACACCAATCCCCTATGGTGTTCATCCGGGTTAGGCCTATGTGTAAGATTCGGTACTCAAAGCATATATAATTACAGTATTGTACTATAAAATATCATTTGGTGTGGCTGCCAATTATTTATTATCCATGATGACCTCTTAGTAATTGACCTCTTAGTAATCTCTATCGTATCAGATGCCAATAGGTAATGAGTGTTACCAAGGTATAACCAGACATGTTACACTAACTAAATAATGGTGTTACAAGGCATAGACTTCAGTGAGTTTAGGTCTACACTACCATAAACAATGGTCTGTCAACTCAGACCCAGCTGATACTTATACTAAACAGATTGGCTTTTCATTGTTTTGCAGACATTGGCATTAAATACATCCACTGAATCTACAAAAGGTTTTGGAGTTACTCCTTCTGGAAATAATATATTGAATATATCACAGACTTTATTTATACCCTACATGTAAATCGCTGAAAGTCAAACTTTCTTCAAGTTTTTACATGCTATGCATAATAAAATCAACTTCAAGGTTAGCATAAAAAATAACATGTACTGTGTACAAATATATAGAATATTCATCCATTTTAAAATAGTCACCAAACACAACAAGCTTACAAAGCTATTGCACTGCGATTGAAATGTTTCGACGATTCTACAACACCAAAATACATCTAGTACATAAACAACATTTCAACTAACAGTAGACATGGAATAATGAGGAATCACATAGAGCCATATGGAAGTCACAACTAGGTCTCATAAAATCCTATTCAACAAATAATTACTGAAACTGTTCCGTGAGAATTCTGTGAAACTCGGAACGGTAGAAGTTTTACTTCGCAATCCCTTAACCTTACAAGAATAAACGTTAAATATCTCTGCTAAATACAACAGTCTCAGGAAGACATCATTCACTGTAGTATATTCTTTTGAACTTTGATCCTGTAAGTAATGAAATGTTTACAACGGCAAAAATATCATTGCATTGTTTAATGCCAGTTGCATCCAAATTCATAGCATTACTGGAAAACCAATTAGTACAAACTTGAAATGCACAATTACTTACAAAATTGAGACTTTAACAAGGCATTCATCTATTGCAGTTTCTTTCTGCACAGTAATCCTTAAAATCCAAAATTAATGTATATAAGCAAAATGGACAAAATTATGGAATGTTTGCTACAATGTCTAAGGATGAATAAAAGTCCAGTAAAAATATGTGGTCAAATTATGTGCACAGACAGCCTGGAGACTTATCTGTGCTGATAAAAAATTTATAAGGAAATAACTCCAATAATGTGAAAAGTATATAATAAACTACATACATCCACATACAATTCATAATCTATTTACATTATTGTACACAGAAAACACTTACAAGCACAGATATTACTATCAATAAATATGCTTCATAGGGATTTCAGTTCAAAAATGAGGTAAAGTATTTTGGGGCTCTCGTTAGGTAGCATTTGGAAATGAAATGTACATAGTCTGAGTAGTTATTCCTATGATACATGTGCTGCTGAACTGTCTAAATATGATATTGTTAAGATACAATAAAGTTTGTTCATACTTACCTGGCAGATATATATATAGCTGTATTCTCTGAAGTCCGACAGAATCTAAAACTTACGACACACGTAGTGGGAGTTAGGGTGGTTAGTACCCATTCCCGCCGCTGGGAGGCGGGTATCAGGAACCATTCCCATTTTCTATCAGATTTCTATCTCCACTGTCTCCTGAGGGGAGGTGGGTGGGTACTAAAAATATATATATCTGCCAGGTAAGTATGAACAAACTTTATTGTATCTTAACAATATCATTTTGTTCATGAAACTTACCTGTCAGATATATATATAGCTGAATCCCACCTTTGGCGGTGGGAGAGACAGAAAAAGGATTTTAGGAAACATATAAATGTAGATGATTGACATCTTGGTTCCTTACCTGTTAGCATAGCTGACTTCGTGATTACTGTCACCCAAGCCTGCTTCTGCTTCACTAGAGTTACCAACAAGGTAGTGACCTGTGTAGTTGGTGCGCTCTAGATGATCTGTCAACGGGGACGGGACCACAATGTGACTAGACCATGACCATACTTCTGAGGGCAACGAGGCAAAACCACCACCTAAGTTAGCCTAACAACAAACTCCCATATACCAAAGGCTAAAGGAAGGACGACCGTACTCGGCAGCCGACCCTACAACCATAAACATACAAATATTAAAAAAAAACTCACCTACCCTTTCTATGGAAAGGATGAGTGCTACCTCCTGCCCCCAAAATAGTGTCTGCGGCGACGTATGGTCCGAGAGTGTAACAGTTTTCATAGGTCGTTCTCACCTCCGTAGGTAGTGCGAGGCAAACACTGAGTTACTCCTCCAAAAAGTAGCACTTAAAATGTCTTTAACGAGCCATGTTTTTCTGAAAGGCTATTGAGGTCGAAATAGCCCTTACTTCGTGCGCATTAACTTTTAGTATCTTAAAGTCGCTGTCTTTGCAAGAAGAGTGCGCCTCTTTAATGGTGTTTCTTAAAAAGAATGCCAGTGCATTCTTGGACATGGGCATGTTTGGTCTCTTGACGAACACCATAAGTTCTCCGCAGAACCTCGGCAATCCTTCGTTCTACGAATATACTCTCTAAGAGCCCTAACAGGACACAGGACTCTTTCTGGCTCTTGACCAATGATCTCTGCCATACCCTTGATCTCGAACGTTTTAGGCCACGGATTGGAAGGGTTTTTCGTTTTTGGCCAGAAACGACATACCCAAAGAGCAGACCGCATTATGCCCTTTGAAGCCGACGTGTTTGCTGATAGCCTGTATTTCGCTAACTCTCTTCGCCGTCGCCAGAGCAGTTAGGAATACAGTTTTCTTCGTCAAATCTCGTAGAGACGAAGAGGAAAGAGGTTCAAAGCGATTTGACATTAAATATTTGAGGACCACATCCAGGTTCCACGAAGGTAACTTCGGTAGCGGTACCTTGTGGTCGTCTCGAAAGATCTCAATAGATCATGGAGATCCTTGTTATTAGCGAGGTCAAGACCTCTATGGCGAAAAACTACAGATAGGACGCTTCTGTAGCCTTTAATAGTTGACACTGCCAACTTCAGATCTTGTTTAAGATAAAGCAAGAAGTCGGCGATCTGGCTCACAGAGGTATGGTAGAGGAAACTCCTTTTCTCTTACACCAACTTCTAAAGGCTGCCCACTTCGATTGGTAAACCGCGATTGATGATGGTCTCCTCGCAGTGGCGATAGCTTTAAGCCACTGATTTCGAAAAACCTCTCGCTCTGGCCAACTTTTGGATAGTCTGAACGCAGTCAGACTCAGAGCGGAGAGGTTTTTGTGGTACCTCTCGAAGTGGGGCTGTTTGAGTAGATCTCTCCTTAACGGAAGAGATCTCGGATAATCCACTAGGTAGAACATCACCTCTGTGAACCAGATCGCTGCGGGCCAAAAGGGGGCGATTAAAGTCAACCTCGTCCCCTCCGATGCTGCGAATTTTCTCATCACCTCCCCCAGGATCTTGAAGGGGGGAAAAGAAAAGCTAGAGATCCAGGCCACCTGGTCCAATCCCTCGTCCCAATAGCCGTCTACTGCTACTGCTCCCGGATCGAGAACCGGGGAGCAATACAGAGGAAGTCTCGCCGTCCTTGACGTTTGCAAAGATGTCCACTAAGGGGCATCCCCAAAGACCCCACAGCTCCTGGCATACGTCTTGATTGAGAGTCCACTCTGTCGGCAATAACTGTCCTTGTCGACTGAGGAGATCTGCCCGGACGTTCTCGACTCCGGCAATGAACCTTGTCAATATTGTGACTTCTCTCTCCTTTGCCCAAAGTAGGATCTCTTTCGCTAGAGTGAACAGGGAGTGAGAGTGTGTTCCTCCTTGTTTCTTCAAGTATGCCAGGGCTGTGGTGTTGTCCGAGTTGACTTGAACTACACGACGGGAGACTTTGTTCTGGAAGAACTGGAGCGCTAATTGAACCGCTGCCAGCTCTTTGAAGTTGATATGCCAGGTTACCCTGCCCTCTCCAGTACCTGACACTTCCTCCCCCCCTAGAGTTGCTCCCCACCCCGTGGATGACGCGTCGGAGAACAACACTAGGTCGGGGTTCTGAAGCTTGAGGGATATGCCCTCTGACAGCTTCCACGGATCGAGCCACCATCTTAGATGGTTCTTCACCTCTTCCGAGATGCTTAACTTCATGTCGAAGTGTCCTTTTCTGTCCAGCTGTCCGACAGAAAGAACTGAAGAGGTCGGAGGTGTAGCCTCCCCAGGGAAACAAACTTCTCCAGCGAGGAAATGGTCCCCAGCAGACTCATCCATTCCCTCACCGAGCATGAATCCTTCCCTAGAAAGGCCGACACTTTTTCTATGCCTTGTTGCTGACGTTCCTGGGACGGAAAAGCCCGAAAAGCCACTGAATCCATCTGAATCCCCAGATACACGATGGACTGTGTTGGGGTCAGATGTGACTTTTTCGAAGTTCACCAGAAGTCCCAGGGACACAGCTAAAGACAGAGTCGTTTGCAAGTCCTTCAGCACCGGTGTCTGCGAGGAGGCTCGTATGAGCCAGTCGTCCAGATAGAGCGAGATTCTGATTTGTTGGAAAGATGGAGCCAACCCTCGCCACGTTCTTCTTAAGATGGTGAAGATAAAAGGGGCCGTACTCAGTCCGAAACAAAGAGCCCTGAATTGAAAGACCTTCCCTTTCAGTACGAACCGAAAAGGTACTTCATCGATTGGGGATGTATCGGGACGTGAAAGTAGGCGTCCTGGAGGTCGAGTGATACCATCCAATCTCCGGGTGTCTCCATCTTGAACCTCTGCTTCTCTATAAAGAGGTTTAGACGACTTACATCCAAGACGGGCCGCCACCCTCCTGATTGTTTCGGTACAAGAAACAATCTGTTGTAAAATCCTGGCGTTTGCCAGGTCTAAAACCTGTTCCACTGCTCGTTTCTCGAGCATCTGCTCGAGCAGGTCGAAAAGTATCTTTCGCTTTGTTTGAGGATACGATGGGGACAAGTCCCTGGGAGTGGAAGTCAACGGGGGCGGCTTTATGAAAGGGATCTTGTAACCCTTCTCTATGACGTCGAGAGACCAGGTGTCTGCCTCTCTTACTCTCCAGGCTTCTGCAAACAACTGCAGCCTGGCTCCTACCGGTGACTGAAGGCACGATCTCTCACTTCTTGCCCCTAGACTTGGAAGGGGCTCTACCTCTAGGAAGGCTTCTTCCTCGAGGAGACGATCTAGCGGAAGTCCCTCCACGAAAGGGCTTCTGCTTTCTAAACGGTTGGGCTCCTGACGACGTTGAAGGGCCAGCCGGACGTCTCGAAGACTGAGCCAACAGGTCTTGTGTGGCTTTCTCTTGCAGACTAACTGCCAGATCCTTCACCATAGCTTGGGGGAAGAGATGACTCGAGAAGGGAGCATACAAAAGTTCTGTCCTCTGTGCGGGAGAGACAGACTTAGCCGCAAAGTTGCAATAAAGCGACCTTTTCTTAAGAACCCCTGCTGAAAAATGAGAGGCTAACTCCTCTGAGCCATCCCTGACGGCCTTGTCCATGCATGACAATACACTGGACAGCTCCCCCAAGCTGATCGAGTCTGGCTTACGAGATTGGTTGTCTAAAGCTCCAAGACACCAGTCTAAGAAGTTGAAGACCTCTAAGGACCTAAACAGTCCCTTCAAAAGATGGTCCAGTTCGGAAGTCGTCCATGATACTTTAGCTGAGGCTAAAAGGGCCCTCCTTGAGGCATCAACCACGCTGGCGAAATCACCTTGAGCAGACGTAGGAACCTTCAATCCTAATTCCTCGCCTGTCTCATACCACATCCCTGCCTTACCGCTAAGTCTAGACGGAGGCAGGGCGAAAGTAGTCCTTCCCTTTGCTTTCCTAGACTCCATCCAGGCGTTAACCTTCCGGAAAGCTCTTCTAGTAGATAACGACGTCTTCATCTTCACGAAACCTGGAGACTTGCTTGTCTTCGACGACGAAAACTGAGAAGGAGGAGAAGGAGGAGCAGCAGGCTGGAAAGTATCGCCAAACGAATCACGAAGTAGTCGTGCCAAAACTTGATAATCTGACGAAGCATGACCGAGATATTAGAAGGTTTTTTGGGGGGTTTCTTCATAACAATCAATCCTGCAAAGAACCGCTAAGTTCTCCTTCTTCCCTACCCGAGTGCAAATCCGAAGGAAGAGGCAGAAGTCCTTTAGCTCCAAGTCTCCTATCTGAACGATGAAGAGAAGACGAGGGTAACGGATCCTTAACAGTCACAGGATCAGGAATCACCTTTAGAGGCGAACGTGCCAAAGCCTCGGGAACAACATCCGAGTGACAGCGAACTTCCACATTCGCGTCCACAGAGCTCTTACTAGAACGTCTACGAGCGTCCATCTGAGCGTCCAACGTAGCGTTCTCTCGAGCGTCCAAATCAGCGTCCGACCGAGCGTCCAGCGAAGCGTCCAACGGAGCGTCCATCAAAGAGACTCTTCTAACGTCACGCGAAGCGTCCTTACGAACGTCCCGCGAAGAAACTTGATCAACTGCCCGACTAGCGTATCGTTGAGCGTCAACACTGTCATGTCGAAGAGGGGCCGAACGCATAGAAGTCCGTCCGACAGCTACAAAATCGTCGTCAGCAGAAAAGCGTCGAAGTCGGAACGCCGAGCGTCCTCTCTACGGGAAGAGAGAGAGCATGCAGAGATCTCTCTCTAACCTGGCGTCTAACGTCACCTCTAGACGAACCCTGGGGAGCAAAACGAAGTCTAGAGGGCGAAAAAACCAGAAGACGGGGACGAAAGAGGAGCCGTTGGAGAAGACTGCCTAGTTCTCTTGATAGGAGTCTATCGTCTTTTCCTGCGACGAGGAACCGTCTCCTTCTGCTTTAGTAAAGCGTCCAGTTGCCGTTGCATAGCAATGATGATCTCCGTCTGAGATGTCTCCTTACACGGAGACGAGCTGCGCTTGTGAGAAGGAGAGGGGCGAGGGGACGCCTTCTTCCTTCTCCCAGGAACAGCCTTGGCTCTAGAGCGACTGGGGCGCTCGCGGGCGTCATCGTCGGATGACGTCCTAGACTTCTTCTGGGGCGGAAAAGCTACGCTTTCCGGAGAAGAATGCCACTCAGACAAAGCATGACGTGAAGCGTCAAGCTCTTGAAGAGTCCTCTTCAAAGGTCGCGAATCCGAACGAGATTCCCACCCCTTGCGCGGGGAGGACGCGTCGGAAGACGAGAAACAATCCTTCAGGATACGTGCTCGAGCACGCTCCTTAGCAGCCTGGGAAGCGTCCACAGGAACTGCTGAAGGGACGTCAGATCGGTGGGGGTTCCCCGTAACCCTCCTTCGGCCTTCGGACATGCCCTCTCCCTCCCTGAGTCCTGGGAGTCCGGCAGAGGGTCCAGCCATAGAGGCGCTATAGGGCCGATCTGACGCCCCCTCCACTTCACTAGGGGCACTATCACTGCACTTATTTTGCCTGTTTTCAAGGGCAAGCACTTTAGATTCAAGCGTCTTCAATGAATCCAGGATAAGCGAAAGGGCATTACCCTCCGCAGACACCACTTGAGGGCCCGAAGGCAACATTACGGGGTTAGGAGACACAAAATCTAAAGGAGGGTTAGAAGGGGATACATTAAGACCCTGTCTGCTACCCGACTTACTCCTGGAGGAAGACCTCCTAATCCTATCACGTTCTAACTTATTTACGTAGGATTCATACGTCTTCCATTGTAAATCATCCAAGCTTTCACACTCATTACAGCGCAAATCATATTTACACTCTTGCCCCCTACACCCTTTACACAATGTGTGAGGATCAACCAAGGCTTTAGGAAGCCTAACCTTGCATTCCACTTTCGAACACACCCTGGCGCTAGCCGAACTACATCCAGACATATCTAAGGAAAAAATCTAAGCCAAATTCAAAACAGTCCAAGTCACGTATGCCAAGCTATCGATCCAATCAAAAACCAAAAAGTCAAGAGGATACTCAAGCAATGAAAAGTTTTCCAAAATCCTGAGGCGGAGGTGTGTAAACAGATGTTTACGACACCGGCGACAGAAGAAATCTGATAGAAAATGGGAATGGTTCCTGATACCCGCCTCCCAGCGGCGGGAATGGGTACTAACCACCCTAACTCCCACTACATGTGTCGTAAGTTTTAGAAATTCTGTCGGACTTCAGAGAATACAGCTATATATATATCTGACAGGTAAGTTTCATGAACAAAAAACGACTTTTGTCAATGCACAAACATTTATATTGCGTAATTACAAATTACTTTCATATTTGTTACAAATGAAAGCCATAAAAGTTGACTAAGCTAATTTCAAAGAAGTAATTAAAATACAGAAAAAACTTATTTAAATAACACTGACAGCCACCAAAGGAAAAACTTATCCCAAGAATTACAGGATGAAACAATATGTTCTTCCTTAATTTTAAAATAGATCATTATGTACACAGTAGCCCACAGTAACATTGCATCAACAAGTCCATTGAAAATGTCTGAAATAAATAATAGCTAAAAACACAACCCACATCAAGACAATAATAAAACAGGATCTACTCCAATTAATAAAAATGTGAAAGATAAAAATATGTAAGTTAAAATAATGAGAACACGTTTGAGTTGGAGCGTAATCATACAAATATCCTATAGTGCTAAAAAAAACTTTTGCTTTCATAAGTGACCAAGGGAAAATAATTGTTGCTGATGAATAGCAAAGAAATTTGGCAAATTTTAGAAGTAATTCATATTTTTCCTAACATACACACCTTAAGTTCTTTACGATAACGCTATTTTTTTCGCTTCGCGTTTTTTTTTTTGCAAGCATTTTTTTTTTTTTCAACTTTTTTCGCGTTTTTTTGCAAGCTATATTCTTATGCGAAGAACAAATGTTTGTATTTGTGTATGCACAAAGTTAATTTGAAGGGTGGTGTCATCCTGCAAAAAGAATGAACTGATTTACTGGGCAATGCTCTTTATTATAAACTCTTTAATTCTGGCCCTTAATACAAGCCAATATTAAATATATCAGTACTATATCTATCAGCCCACAGTGGAATCTGTAAAAGCTGCTTCATTAAGAGTAAAAATAAATCACAACTCATAAAATTTCGAAGCAATATATGTATAAGGATTAGCTGAGCAGACAAGTCTTTCACACTGATGTACGTAGTATATAGTTGAGTCAGATTCAATCATATGAGATTTCATAGATAAATCAGTGGGTTCAAAATATTTAAACCCACCTATTCCATAGACACAAAGGACTAAATCTTAATTATTCCAAGGCCTTGAAAAAACAAAACTATTTATAATCCTTCTTTACTCAGAAATCCTGAAATAAGTTCTTCTGAACCCTCGTACAATGAACTTCATATTGCTGGCTCTTGATTTCAAGTACATAATATCAAACTATTCCTTTCTCCTTCATACTACTCTATAAGGGCAGTACACTAACTAAAGATATTCTGGATATTTTTGGGCAAGGAGTTCATAAGAAATGACATTTCTAAAGCTGTTCCAATTAAAGAATAAATGATAATATTGCACAATTTTCAGACATTTGACATTGATAACAATAACAAGGCTTCAAATATCTTCATCTGGAACAAGGAAATCTTATGAGTAATATTATGATACTGTCCTCTTATTACAAAGCACCATGAAAAAGTAGAACAGTAATGTAAAAGGAACATCTGTAGATATAAGATTACAGTATGACAATCGAGTTCTTAAGAATGAGATTTCCAAATAACACTTAAGACATATATCTCTACAACTGAATGAAAAAATACCCGGAAAATGTGAAATATATACTACATTATCAGTAATTAAAGCAGAAGTTATTAAGTATAGTACCAGACCACCGATTTAAAACTACATATTAACAGTCACAGGTCATGTCTAAAACACGAAGTACACAGCCACAATCTCATTCAAACAAAAGTTATTTCCATTACAATATCATCGTCAATATCATTACTAGAGGAGTCTTATTAACTCTTAAAAATTTAAGCAAGGAATACATTTCCTATGCTTTAACTACAGCCCAAAACTTGTCCTTACGAAACAAGACAGAAGTCAATGAAAATAAAAGGTTATGGATCAATAATTTGATTTCTACGTAACTCTGATAATGAAATCCATAATCTCCTACCACACAGGAATGCCAAGTATGTAATTAAATTAAGGGTTGTTAAAATACAAAACTAGTTCGGAAAAGTGTTTTTGTATTGTAATATGACAATTTGTCGAAAATTGCATTTTTCCTAACTATACAAACCTGAGGTCCTTTAACAATAGGAAGGTAACTAGCGGCAGCTGGGACGGTCGTAAGCTTCGAACAAGGGAGAACGGTAGTTAACTGCTTGTCCGATCGTGCGCGCGCCCGCGCGCCCGAGAGGTGAAGAATCACTTTTGCTTTAGGCCCATGCAAAAAGTTGCGAGAGTGAGGGGTGGCATGAGGTGGGACTATATGTAAAGGACCTCAGGTTTGTATAGTTAGGAAAAATGCAATTTTCGACAAATTGTCATTTGTTCCGATACGTAATACAAACAGTCGGTCCTTTAACAATAGGAAGACTCACTTCTTGGTGGGAGGAATCTGAGTCTTTTTGGTGAACAGACTGGTGTTCGTCCAACCTTGGAGTGCCTCCCTGGTCGTAAGAGCAAGGGAGGGATCCAAACCTCTGTCCGATTGATCGGGGTGTGCACCGCAGGATCAATGGTCAGACCTCTGGGCCAAGTACTAAGAGAGAGGCAAGCGTATCTCTTCGTACCAGCAAGCAAGAACTTGTTCCTGTTTGCAAGAGACAATCATAAAATGATGGGTTTGTCTCAATTTGGCATCCACTTCCTCCCCCACCCTTGTTGGAGGAAGTGGTGGGATATTTACTCCTATCCCTACTGAAAGGGATAGGATGGTGCTCTATTGAGTAGCTCACCTGCATCTCGTCCTTACCCAGCAGGGTGACGACCGTGTCCCTCTACCCAGAGGTAGAGGGAAGAAAGATGGGAAGAGGAGCCAGTCACACTCTCATTCCTCATCCATTCTTACGGTCACACCAGGACTCGATGCTGTTCAGCCTGCGAGGGTCTGGGTTAACTACACAACGTGTTGAGCAACCACCACGGTTCCCAAGGAAAAAGATCCAAGGAACTGTGGGCAATATCCCGAAGGTAGAAGGAGGTGCATGCGGTCCGGTTGGACCAGGCGCCTGCCTTCATTACCTGCGCCACGGAGAAGTTCTTGCGGAACGCGAGAGAATGATGAAGAGGCGTCCACACTCATCCTGGGTGTTGAGTTTCTTCAGACAGCTCCGTCGCGCCTTCACAGGACAAAGCAGCATAGCCTTCGTATCGGAGGCGGTGAAGTCCATTAGGGAGGGTATTGTGAAGGACTCGAACCAATCGTCAGTTACCGAAGGGTTCTGAGTCTTCGCTACGAAGATCGGTACGAAATCGAGCGTCACAAATCCCCATCCCTTTGTGCTTGACTTCTCAAGAGAAGTCATGCAGTTACCTAAGACGAAAAGAAGGGGATAGTCATATGACCTATCCCTCTTCTCGACTTTGGTTATGTACAGTACTCATAACTGACAAGCTATTAAGACGAAGTAATGATTGCTCTGGAACAACCGAACTAAGTCCACAGCATAGTTCGTAACTGACTCGGGCGCTCTGACAGCTGCCGACTGACTGGTTCGGAATCAGTAGAGGCAAGTTGTCCAAGCATCCGGGTAAGTCACGTGACCTTCGCCCTTTAAAGAGTTATGCTGAGAGACCAACAAATAAAATATTTGTTAGTCACCGATGCCGGACGGCGCGGCGATGATTCTCTTAATGCATAAGCTCAAAAGGCGAAAGTCAATTGCCTTCAAAAGACCGAGGTCCCTGATGGCAAGAAAATCTCATAGACGTTGAATCTCAGCTTAAGGAGAAACAACACTATGTGACGTTGAAGACGAAGGTAGGCAATGAATGCAACCTACGTCTTCCAGCTGAATCGAGAGAAGGAATCTCAAGATTCTAAACCTGTGCTTACAAATGACTGAAAACGCTAACCGCCATTTCATTGCTGTCCGGTGTGCAATGAAAGCGGGGCGTTCTTCAGTAATGAAACACAGGGGAGTGCCGCCTGAAGAACTGCTTCTCATGGGCTGAACGTTTGGAAGTAGAGCTGGCAGGTGTGGGAGTAGGCGATGTCTTTCAATACATCTGCTAATCCGGGGAACAATGAACAATTGCACACCTCCGAATACAAGATATTTTGAGGACAAACTCAGATTCCGCAAAAATCATTCGCATTATCGATATACGATGCAGCAAGAGACTATTACAGAATTCTGTTACCGTGCGGTAAACAGAAAGATGAGAGTCGAATAGATATCTCTGTTTAAAATTCTCGCAATACCGAAGACGATGAATACTAGCGTCACAGCAGTAGATGGTCATTCATGTATGCGAGAATCCCCATTAATCAGAGACTTAAGTCCGTGATTGTTGGGCAGAGATATGGTTGGTATTCAATCAAAGCAGGTGAGAAAGACATAACCAACCGTGCATCTCAAAGCGGCAGCTGGTACTGAAATGCCTCGGGCAATTTCAAATACGCAGTAGCTGGTCGCTGGACTCGTCATCCTGAGTTGCCAAGTAACATTGTTTTCCACGAAGGAATGCGTTCGGCTAGAACCACCGAGCATAAAAAGATATGCTCGAGCAATTATATTTTATGCAAAACGAATTTCGGTAAATATAAAAGCTTAAATGGTGTTGTTGTGACAACACCATAAGTATATAAAATTGAAACTGGAAACTCCTGGGAGGTTGCAGGCACCCGAGTTGCAGTTCAATTAGAATACTTTTCGTCTAAGTCGCAATCCGTAGAATAACCAGGATATGCGCCTACCCTCTGACCATTCAACTGCTTAGCAGAATCATGTCGCGAGGTTAATATACGTAGTATATTTGTAGGATTCTGAACAACGATCTCCATCCTAAATTCTTTCCTTCAAGAAACAAAATAAGGATTGGAGATCGACCACCTTCGGTCTCTATCAAAGAGAGTGAGAAGTCTTCCTCGAAAGAAAGCTTCAATGGTGAACAGAATACTAAGACGATAGTTCAAGCCAAACTGGATATTCCCGTCCGTTCTTCTCTATTCCAGGTTGGTCGCCTACTGTGAGATAGTCTTCTTTCAGCAGCAGTCTTCTTCCTAATGCTAGAAATTCCAGGAATTCGAGCATAGGCGAGGTTCCCGATTATCGTGTAACATATCGGGGATTCCCGTCTCGCTCACTTTGGACCGTGGTCTCGCCTAAGTGTTTGGAGATCGTAAGAAACTCTAACACTCTGAATGCGCTAGAAATTCCGTAGAATTCTAAGCAGTCTGCGAAACCCCCACCGAATTCGTCAAACGATATCGGCTGGTGGTCCTCTCGATTCCCGTAGAAATCGAGAATGGGGCAGGATCCCTCCTCAACGACCGGGGTGGCTTACGTCAGGTAGGACCCGAAGGTCCCCCCGGTAGCGCAGTCCCCAACGTGGAATCCTACAGAGAAATCTCTGTAGGATCCCTCCCCTTTCCCTCGTAGCCGTAAGGAGAGAGGGAATGGGGGAGGAATTGGATACTCGCTCGCCTTCCCAGTGGAACTAGCAGTTGGAGAAGAGTAGGAGCAGCCATCGCCTTGCGGCGATGGCCTCTCAGAGTCTGGGAAAACGTATCGTCAGGAGAAAACGTTTTCCCGAGGAGGGTTACGAACTCTCACTGTAGGTAAGGGTCTGCCGCCACTGTGAACGTCGTCTGGGTGGGGCTGATCGACACCTGACAGGAGAGAGCCGATACCGTCCTCCGACTCATTCCAGTCCTCGTCGAGGTCGAAACCTCTCAGGAGGACCGAAGGAGTATTTAAATACGGTGTCCGAAGACACGTAGAAACGCCGCTGTCGCAGTAGAGGAGGTGGAAGTAGCTTGATCGACCGGCCAGAACTGATCGGCAAGCTCCGATCGCGGCAAACCCACCGTCGGTTTGGGTTCCCTCTCGGGCCCCAAAACGACTCGAGCAGAGACATGGGCTCTGCTGGTGGGAGCGGCGATCCTTCCCCCAGGTCGTTGTGCTGACGAATCAGTGCAATAACCTGGGCAAAGTTACTCTGAATCTCGGAAGTTACAGCGTCTTGAGGAGTAGGACCATCCAGTCCCTCCAACAAGAGCAGCTCCCAGGACCCTCCTCCTTCAGAAGAAGGACCAGCAACAGATCCCTGACGGTTGCCTCCAATCACTTGCGCGTACGTCCTGGTTGGTCCTAAGACCATACCTGGCACGTGCGGCGTCGTGACAGGATCGTGAGCGGCGCATCTCTCACGATCACTCCTATATACCTCGCTCTTCCTGGCGTATGCCGAGGAAGTTGAAGGTATCGGAGAGACAGAACTGACGCTACCCCCTCCCCTCCCTGACGGTCGCCTCCAATCACTTGCGTGTACGTCCCTTTTGGTCCTAACCCGACCATACGTGGCACGTGCGGCGTCGTGAAGGGATCGTGAGCGGCGCACCTCTCACGATCACTCCTAGCTACCTCGCTCTTCCCGGTGTAGCCCGAGGAAGTTGAAGGTAGTGGAGAGACAGACCTGACGCTCCCCCCCGCTCGCTGGCAGGACCAGCGTACGTGGGGGGCTGCAGCCGATCACCAACCCGCGGTGGGGATCGATCTGCAGGCCTGGCCGTGCCGCTCACCTGTGGCGAGCGGCTCGACTGAGCACGTCGACCCCGTCCGGTGCGTCAGACGAGCTGCTGCTGGTCACCGTATCCGCCCGGTCCCTGTGGGAGCGGCGGTCAGGTGACCTGCAGATCTCACTTTCGCGGTGAGAGCCGGTGAGCGTCCTCGCGGCACGTCAAACCGCTGGTACCAGCCAAGGCTGGTACCGTCGGTCGAGGGGACCTGGGGGACCTCTTCCCAGCCTCAACCCGTGGCCGGTCAGAGACCGTCACGTCCACCCGAGGTACCGGCTGGTCGCTACGAGAGCGGCCGCTGGCCTGGCGAGAGTCACCTGAGCGGCTCTCGACAGTCTTCTGCTTCGTGCCTCGGGCATGACGCTGAGCGAACTCAGGCGTCTTAACTTTGGCTGCACGGTCACCCGAAGGAGACCGTACACTCGGAACTTCTCGCGGACGAGAAACCGAGCCGGTACCTGGCTTAGCAGCAGAGCTGCCAAGACCAGGCGAGGGTGTACCAGCAGTAGCCAGCACACCCACCCTTGGTCCCCGTCGTCTTCTTCTTCTCAGAAGGGGAGACGGGCCCCGTTCCCGAAGGAACAGGAGGACCAGCAGAAGAACCCCCCCGTCACACCGGAGTGTGACGAGCCCTTCGAAGTTCCCGAAGGAGTCTTCTTAGGGGGAATATAACAAAAACCCGGCGTTAACCAGGCTGGTCGCTGCCGAGAGCGGCCGCTGGCCTGGCGAGAGTCACCTGAGCGGTTCTTGCCAGCCCTTCTGCTCCGTGCCGTGGTCTTGGCGCCGAGCGAACTCTGGCGCCGAAACTTTGGCTGCACGGCTCCCGAGGGAGAGCGTACACTCGGGATCTCCCGCGAACGAGAGACCGAGCCGGAACCTGGCGTAGCGGCATCGCCGCTAGCACCAGGCGAGGAAGTACCAGAGCTAACCGATACTCCTCTGGTCCCCGTCTATCTCTTCCTTACGGAAGGGGAGACGGGCCCCGCTCCCGAAGGAGCAGGAGGACCAGCAGAAGGACCCCCCGTCCCACCGAGGTGGGACGGGCCCTTAGAAGTTCCCTCCGAAGGAGACTTCTGAGGGGGGGAGGCAGCCTTCTTCTTCTTCGGCTTATGGGCCTTAGAAGTCGAAAAGGAAGAGGCAGCACAGACGAAGATGACACCTTCCTCTTCTTCGTCAGCTCACGCAGGACAGTCGTCAGGTCCTCCATCCAGGCCAGAGTCGGGCCTATTGCCGAAGCAACACGGCCCGACTGCACCTGTCCGGAAGGACCTGGGACTGGGGAAGACACACCATGGGCAGGACCAGCATGGACAGGCGCAGGAACCAGGAGCGACAGGAAACAGCAACCAGCTCAGGAGCGGCAGGAACAGCGGCAGCGGTAAACACAGAAGGGACAGCCAAGCCAGTAGCGGGAACCACATCAGCGACAGGTACACGCAGCCCAGCCATCGCCTCGTAGAATCATCGGCAGCCAGCGGGAACCTGGTACTGGCGGCCGGTTCCATGGGGCGAGCTGCTGGAACAGCGGAAGTCTGGGGCAGGCAACACGAAGAAAACACAGGCGGCGGCGGCGGCATACCCCTCCTCGGTACGGCGGCGACCGGCCCTAGAAGCGGCAGACGGCGTCACCGACACAGCATGGGGAGTGTAGACCAGCGGGGGAAGCAGCATAAGCGGCCGTGAAGGTTGTAGTGGAGACCACTCCAAGGTCACCGCCCCAGACCTCGCTAGACGCTGCAGCAGATCGTGGATGCTAGGCACGCCCTGCAGCCGCAGTGGCCCATACCTGTCCAAGGTCGTCTCCCACGGATGTAGCACCTGCGGTAGCACAGACAGATTAGTAAGAGGGGTTCCCTCACGCACGGGGGGGGGAGACATGCCCCACCCCGAACGGAAGGAAGACCCCAAAAACAAAATACGAGGAAGCTGAGCGGGGGGGCAGGAAAGAAGACGAAGAATCGGATACCAAGGGAGTCGCGGGAGAGCTTTCCGACGACTTCCTGGCAGACCTTCGCTTCCCCCACCCCCGCACAGCAGTGAAAAGTAATATGAAAATGAAACAGAATACTGCACTTGCGATTCACTTCATAGAACTTAAAGGGGGAAAGATCAATTCTCGGTAAGAGCGAAACTTGATCCATAATAATATGATGCTATCATAAATATATATGAAAATGAACAATACTGCACTTGCTATTTTCACTTTCACAGCAATAAATCGTAAGGATTAATTCCCGGGTAAGAGCGGAAATTGATCCAAAATTAAATTTGATGCAATTAATAAATGAAAATGAAAAGAAAACTGCATTGCGAATCCACTTTCATTGCATTCTATTCATACAAAATAAGAGGCTCGTGCCGAACGCAATCAAGCTCTCGGCAACGAACGCACAGGGCAAAAATATAATGAAAAAGAGTACTTACATCTTTCAATTACACACTTTCGCCCAAAAAAAATACATGACTCGGCGCGAGTGCGCCCGCCCTCGGCACCGAGACATAATTCAAGGGTTCAATTCATGAAAAGAGCGGAAATCGCCGTCTCTACGGCGATAGCTCCATGTTGATTCATAATTAAGTAATGAAAATGAAAACAGTGTACTTACAGTTTCATTTTCAAGTCAAACAAACCATTAGTAGAAAACATAATATAAACAAAGCATACGACGATGAAGCGGGCAGAGAGCGATGACGAACACGTCCTTCACACCCGCGGCCGAAAGCAAAAGTGATTCTTCACCTCTCGCGCGCGGCGCGCGCACGATCGACAAGCAGTTAACTACCGTTCTCCCCTTGTTCGAAGCTTACGACCGTCCCAGCTGCCGCTAGTTACCTTCCTATTGTTAAAGGACCGAGGGTGTATTACGTATCGGAACAACTACAAATTGTTATACTGTTTATTCTAAAACAAACTCTAAAACTAAAGATACAGAATCAGAATCAGAAAAACTTACAAGAAAGAGAAAAAGAAAAACTGGTAATTTTAATTGTGTGCTTAAATATAAATACACATATTTTACAGTGTGCTATTGAAGACAAAGAGAAGGAAAGGCACAGAAAAGAATAACGGAGAGGATAAGGAATAACTGTGCGCTATATTCAGAGCACCAGAGATAAGTATGTAAAATTAAGTTCCAACCTTAAAATAAAACCAGATCACCATTCGACTGAGATTTCATCTCAAGAAACAATCATTCAAAATGAGATTTCATCTCTGAAAAGTAATTAGAAAACTGTAATTCACTATGAGATTTCATCTCAAAAGTATACTAATTAAGAAATAATAAAACAAAATGAGATTCTATCTAGTAATGCTCTTTTGCAATCCTGCCAAGAAGGATTACCCATACTTACTGTCACTTGCGATCCTGGAATTTTTGTTCACATGTCAGTATTTGAGCAGTAAAAGCATAAATGATCTAAATATTTTTATGCCATTCAGATTCCATTAAAATAAAAGATTAAAATGCTGTGTCAGCACGCAATTTTCATTAGGTGTCAAATGCTCTTCATATTCTATAACTTCTCTTTGATCTATACCTTAAAATTAGCCAACAGCCAACATACATAAAAATATTGTCATTATGTCAAAGTAGCTACCTAAATTATGTAAAGTTTTTAATAAAATATATTGCAAGAAGAAATAAAAAATATGTATTATGCTCTTCGGTATCCTACCTGGATCAGTTACAACCTTCATAACTCTCAACCTAATACTATTGGTCATAATAGTTTTTTTTATTATCAATTTACAGTTTTTCCAACAACTCTTATGTTTTAAGGAAAGGCCTAGTATAAAGTCACAAACAGAAAATATCTGGAATACTATAAAAAAAAAGTTATTTGTTCAGTAAAACTAAAAATTTTAAGCTATACATCTAGGACAGGAAAGCATGTACAATTGCAGTGAATAATGATGTTATACACAAGAAGACTAACCAGAAATGATGTTCAATCAATCTGCTACCAATATTTTCCAAAAATACTAACTGCAAACTCTTCCAGTTATATAAAACCTAAGTATATAACATCTACTAGCATAATTCATCATGTTTAATTATTATCTCTCAGTACATATTTTTTTGTTCAAACTCTTTGGAATGCTTAAAATAATCACAGTGAGCCAGAGTAATTGGCCCTTGAAGTTCACACAGTTAAAATTTGCAGCACATTACCATAAAAATCTGCTCCTGAGGTCGTTATTGTTGAATGATAGAAAGGATGAAAAAAATACTGTTGCTGAAGAACAGCTCACAACCCTTCAGGCACAAAGAAAGTCATTCCAAAACCTGAGGGAAAAGAGGAGTGCCATATTAAAAATGATATTTTCATGATAAAATAAAGTTTCACATATACTTACCGAACAGTTACATAGCTTATAGCTTCTTACCTACGGCAGTCGAAATTCAAATTGTTGGCGCCAGCGGCGTTGCTATCTTAAGTATAGGTGATAAAAGACCCGCCCACATCCGGGAACCCTGGGTACTGCTAGCCTTCTACCGTCAATTTTCGTTTAGCCGACACGTCCATCTGTGGGGAGGTGGGTGGGCTTTGATTATGTAACTGTTCGGTAAGTATATGTGAAACTTTATTTTATCATGAAAATATCATTTTCACATAAGTGACTTACCGAACAGTTACATAGCTGAATCCAAACTACCCAGAAGGAGGGTAGATGGACTACATAAAAATGTCAGTAAGACCACATTAAACAGCAAATGTTGCAGTACCCTACCTTGTGAGAGAGCAGCTGCAGGAGAATACTGCCTCTGGTTGGCGCTCTCATCACTCGTAGGAGACGTGGCAGTATAGGCCAGGGTCGTCCCTACTTAGTGGGATTTTGTAACCATGGACAAGACCGTTGGTTGACAAAATATTAAAAAACAGATAATGCCCTTGCCCTGGGCTTCAGAAACCAGATAAACAACAGACCATCACCTATACCAAAAATAATGACATACTCAAAAGTAATAAATAAGATCTGGAAGTACTCCAAAGCACTATGAGCCTCCAGTCTGCCCACGACTCAACAACCTATAACAAGGCGAGGAGACAGTAGAGGATAGAAAGTTCCCTATGTGTTTCCTTTCCCAACACCATGCCCGCTACCGACAAAGGACCCAATTTACAACAACTATCATAGGTAGCCTCTACATTCTTCAGGTAAAATGAGGCGAACACAGATCTCGATCTCCAAAACGTAGATTGAAGAATCGAGGAAGCGACATATTGTGCTTGAAGCTTAAGGATGTCGCCACTGCACGTATTTCATGTGCTTTCACCTTAAGCACATTTAGAGTCTGATCTTGGACTTGAGAGTGTGACTCCAGTATCAGACTTCTCAAAAAGAACGAAATAGCGTTCTTGGAGAGGGGTTTTGCAGAATTCTTAACCGAACACCAAAGTCGGTCGGAATTACCTCTAACGGATTGTGTCCTTGACAGGTAACATTTCAGAGCTCTGACAAGCAGGACATAGTAAATATTCTTCGTCCATCGGACCCACTATATTAGATAATCCCTTAAGTACAAAAGATTTAGGCCATGGGTTAGAGGGAGATTCGTTCTTTGCTAAAAATTCGTTAACAAAAGAACAAACCGCATTACGATTTTTGAACCCCACCTCTTTGTGGATGGCTTGTAACTCACTCACTCTTCCTGCTGTAGCCAAAGCGAAGAGAAAAGTGCCTTCCTCGTTACATCTCTCAAAGACGCTTCACGAAGTGGCTCGAATCGTGAAGACATCAGAAAAGTTAAAACTACGTCCAAGTTCCAGTCCACACTATCCTTCTTGGATACTTTTACTGTATTAAAAGATTTAATTAAATCTCCAATATCCTGTTAGAGGAGATGTCAAGCCCTCTATGCTTAAACACTGAGGACAGCATAGCTCTGTACCCTTTAATTGTCGATACCGACAAGTTCTTAACTTCTTTAAGGTACAGCAAAAAATCAGCTATTTCTGTCACAGAGGTTTTAGAAGACGAGAAATTATGTCTTCTGCACCACGTCCTAAAGACTCCCCACTTTGATTGGTAAAGCTTGGCAGAAGAGCTTCTTCGACAGTTAGCAATAGCCTCTGCCGCTCTACGAGAAAACCCCTTAGCTCTGACGAGTTTCCGGACAGTCTGAACCCTGTCAGTGACAGAGCGGACAAATTCTGATGATACCTGTCGAAGTGGGGCTGTTTGAGTAGCCGAGGATACTGAGGAAGAAGTCTGGGATGGTCTATAACCAACTTGAGAAGGTCTGGAAACCACTCTTTCCTGGGCCAGAATGGTGCTACCAACGTCATTGACACATTTTGATGTGAGAGGAACTTGTTCAACACCTCTCTGATCATTCCAAATGGGGGAAAGGCGCTAAACGTCTAGACCCGTCCAATCCTGAAGCATTGCGTCGGTCTTCCAAGCAAGAGGATCTGGAACTGGGGAACAAAAGATCGGAAGTCGATTGTTCCTCGACGTGGCAAACAGATCCACTGAAGGTCTTCCCCAAAGTTTCCACAGTTCCTGACAAATTTTGTCTTGCAATGTCCACTCCGTGGGAAGAACTTGGTTTACTCGACTGAGTTCGTCTGCCAGTACATTTAACTTCCCCTGTACAACCTCGGAACGAGGGAAATATCCCGATCTTGAGACCAGAGAAGGAGATCTTCTGCAACTTTGTTGAGGGAGAATGAATGGGTTCCTCCCTGATTCCTGATATAAGATAGAGCGGTGGTGTTGTCGGAGTATACTGCCACTCTCTTTCCCACGACCAAAGGAGCGAATGCTTGCAGACCGAACCAAATCGCCTTCAACTCCTTCATGTTGATGTGATTCAACCTCTCTTTCTCTGACCATAATCCTGAGATCTTTTTGTTCCCTAGGAGAGCTCCCAACCTCTGTCCGATGCGTCGGAGTATAATTCTACGTCTGGGTTCCTTAATGTCAGGGAGAGACCCTCCTGCAATCTTTCCCTGACATCCACCATCTCAAGTCGTTCTTGATCTCTTCCGACACTGGGAACGAATACGTGTCTGGTTGGGACTTCCGACACCAACTCGCTTTGAGATAAAACTGAAGAGATCTCATGTGAAGACGACCCAACTTTACAAACGTCTCTACTGATGATAACGTCCCTAGAAGACTCATCCATTCCAAGGCGGAGGAGGACTGACGATTCAGGAATTGGCTCACTTTTTTGAGGCAAGATTCTATTCTTTTCGGGGACAGAAAAACCTGAAAAGTCTGAGAGTCCAGAATCATCCCCAAATAGGGGCTCTTCTGGGACGGCACTAATTGAGACTTCTCCAGGTTGATGAGAATTCCCAATTGACTCGCTAATGACAGTGTCTTCCGTAAATCCTTCACGCACTGTCCTCTCGAACTCCCGATCTGAGAAGCAGTCGTCCAGGTAAAATGCTGCATTTATGCCCAACATATGCAGCCATTTCCCCAATGGAGCAAGAACACGAGTAAATACTTGAGGGGCCGTCGAAAGGCCGAAACAAAGGGCTCTGAATTGATACGTCCTCCCTTCGAACACAAATCTCAGGAACTTCTTTGAACTCTGGTGAATCGGGACATGAAAGTAGGCGTCCTTCATGTCCAGGGACACCATCCAATCGCCTGGGCGAAGTGCCGACATCACAGAATGATTTGTTTCCATATTGAACTTTGTCTTCAGCACAAAAAGGTTCAATGCGCTTACATCTAGCACTGGCCTCCAACCTCCCGAGGCTTTGGGAACTACAAAGAGTCTGTTGTAGAATCCCTGAGAACTGTCGAGGACTTCCTCTATTGCTCCCTTCTTGATGAGTGCATTGACCTCTGCTGCTAAAGCCAAAGCTCTCTCTGATCCTGGAGAATATGCTGTTAAGCTGATTGGTGTATCGGAGAGAGGAGGATCTAAAACAAAAGGAATCGAGTATCCCTCTCGAAGAACTTGAACTACCCATTGCTCTGCACCTCTTCGACTCCATTCTTCCCAAAAAAGATGGAGTCTTGCCCCTACTTGCACGTGAAGGAACGGCTTCTCACTTGTCCGAAGGTTTGGGGGGAGGTTTCTTTGAGGACTTGTACTGTGGACGCAAATTAGTCCTGGGTCGTTGCCACTTAGGTTTATTCCCTCGAAAGGGATGCTTCTGAAGAGGAGAAGACTTAGCTCCTGTCGTAGTAGGCTCTTTCGGACGTCTGGAAGACTGAAGAAGGAGATCATTAGTAGATTTCTTTTCTAAATCCGAAAGAATTTGCTGAATGGTTTCTTCAGGAAAAGATGAGATTTACAGAGAGGAGCAAACATGAGAGCCGACTTCTGGTTATTAGTGACTCCTTTAGACACGAAAGAACACCACCTTTCTCTCTTCTTCATCATTCCCATTGTGAAAAGGGCTGCTAATTCTCCTGACCCATCTCTAACAGCCTTATCCGCACAGGACAGAACTCCTAACCAGTCTGTGGCAAAATCTTCTTCTAAAGACTGACAGTCTTCAATCTTGCGAGCTAAAGAGGCAATAGTCCAGTCCAAAAAACTAAATACCTCAAATACTTTAAAAATATTCTTCACCAAATGGTCCAGCTCTGAAGAAGAAAACAAAATTTTAGCCGACGAAAAAGCTGCTCTTCGGTGTGAGTCCACTAAACCGGAGAAGTCTCCCGGGAGGAGGCAGACACTCCCAAAGAAGGAACTTCTCCAGTTGCGTAGAAGCGATACGCTTTACTCTGAAGCTTAGAAGGTGGGAAAGCAAACGAAGCCTTACCTGTTTCCCTCTTCTTAGAAAGCCACTCTGTTGACTCCTTAAGGGCCTGCTTCGAGGACTGAGAAAGAACCAGTTTAGGTAGACACGAATACGCTGTCTTCCTATCTTTAACGAACATTGAAGGCGGTGAAGACGGAGAAGCAGGTTCAAAGTAATCTGGATAAGTGGACAGGAAAAATTTAAGAAGACTCGAATAAGCCGACGAATCCTTGTCATCTTGATCCAAAGCTTCCTCTTCAGACTGCACGGAAGCAGAGTCGAAATCAGGCTTATGTTCTACTACCCCTGGAGGATTTCAACAAACTCATAAGATCCTGGAAATGCTTCTTAAATGGAGCTAAGGTAGAATCGTCTAACACTGTAGCAGTCGATGGTCTTTCAGTCGAAGAACGATTCTTTCTAACAGGTGAAGTCTTCGCACCACGAGTCGACACAGGCGAACAACCAGTCGAAATTCCTATCGACTCACGGCGAGGGGAGTCGAACAAAGACGAGCGAATACGCTTCTCTGGACAGTAATACGGAGTCGAACGAGGCGACCAAGCCGAAACTGCGACCGAGACTCGCTTGGGAGAGTCGAGCGATCGTGAATTATCACAAAGTCTAGTCCGAGAGCCATTGCTTTTAGCCGAAAATGCGACTGCGGAGGAGATTCACTAAATATCACATCCGAGCAAAACTACACGAAGGTTGAGGACTCCAATGCCTCTTAGACTTCTTAACAGGAGTCGGTGACGAATCACCCGCAAGAATCGAATGTCTTTTTAACGGTCGAGACACCAAATCACCTCGCCTTTTGCGCACTGGCGATTGCACTTCCGAATCAGAGGACAGACGAGAATCACAAACACTAACACCTTTCCACATCTTTTTGGACGACACCCGCGAGTCAACGGAGTCGACGGCTGACCGTGGCAAACTCCCCCAGACTCCTTCCGACCTCCGGTATGTCTTCTCCCGGTTGCGGGGGAGCGGGACAGTGACCTTCGTCTGGGAGTCGAGGGGGAACGGACAACCGCCTCCTCAGGCGCAACATTAACACTTTGCACTGCACTAGATTTCACTGTACTATCTACGAAAGCTTTAAAAGACATTCCTAACTTCATAACTGATTCAGCTAACACTTCGAACTTTTTATCCATCTTAGACTCAAGCAAGGCAATGGTGTTGGGTTCGGAAACATGGGCAACTTGAACAGGGGTAATCAAAGGAGAAGTAGGAGGACTATTAATTGGAGAAATATTCTCTAATAAAGGAGAGGCAAGAGAAGACTTATTTGTCTCCGAAGGAACAGGAGTAGTTTCTAACCTATTCTTACTACTAGCCCTAAGAGCTGCCTTCCTCTTCCTATCTTTCTCCATTTCTCAGCATGCGATCTAACCGCCTTCCATCCCTGTTCATCCAATTCTTTACATTCATCACATGTCACATCCATACCATTACAATTTTGTCCTCTGCATTTAGTGCACTTAGAGTGCGGATCGTGACATAACTTAGCTAATCTTGTTTTGCAGCCAGCGCTGCAAAACCTTACAGCAGATGAACTAGAACTGACATAATTAGCAATAATGACGAAAACTGAATAGAGATAGCTAACTGGCAAGAAAAAACCAAAAACTTGTACATCACCAAACAAAAACCAAAATCCAAAATGGCGACGCAGGAGACTGCAGCGAAAATCTCACAGGTGTTACCCCGTGAGCGGCAGAAACGAAAATTGACGGTAGAAGGCTAGCAGTACCCAGGGTTCCCGGATGTGGGCGGGTCTTGTATCACCTATACTTAAGATAGCAACGCCGCTGGCGCCAACAATTTGAATTTCGACTGCCGTAGGTAAGAAGCTATAAGCTATGTAACTGTTCGGTAAGTCACTTATGTAAAATGAATATTTACCGTAAGCAAAACTCAATTATTGGTCCTAAATTTCAACTGTTGTGCAAATATCATTAAGTAAAATGCTCAACTTTACAAAGATCAAATATTGGAAATATATCCTCAGAAAAAATTTTGTCCAAATCATCTTCATCTTCATTTAATTTTCAAGTTTTTCTGGAGTTGCAATTCTTTCAAAGGCCTACAGTCATATCTTTACTAACAAAATTCCCTTCAGGGCAGCACTATGCAAGTTAATCTTAATTAATTTTAAAAAGAGCAAATCATGTTACTGCAATTGGAAACATCAAGAACATCACACAAAATACAGTCCGTTAACAGTTATAAGTGACAACACCTGTTTACAATGTGATTATCAAATTGCAAAGGAAACAAACAGGCATGGTCTCACTCCCTTAAGGTACAAAGAAAATGATCAGCTTTCTTTTTCAATGTTATTGTTTCAAAAGTAGGACATTAAAACACTTGACTTACTCAATGAGAGAATTGCTGCTATCGTCAAGAAGCAACCGTTGTAGCCAACAGCGAGTAGCATAGTCTGGTTCACAGTTGCTATCAATGGCCCTGATATTACCTTTTCAATAAATGAGATGTTATTTCATTAATAGCGAGTTGGTAGTAAAGCAACATTGGTTCAGAATCTCATACTACACTCTATAAGAAGAAAATTTCTATCAAAGTCCAAAACACAAAGATACAAGTTCCTGAACAATAATTGTACAAAACAAATTTGTAAACAAAGACATAAAAATATATATATGATTAAATAGATGAATTAACAAGCCGTAAACCTTGGAAAATGCAAAGTATAAAATTAATTATTACAGTAAAATCCTATCAACACCATGAATACAATAAAGGGAATCTATGATGACTCATGAGAACCAACCATTTAACCTACCTGACTAGTAAAAAGCAAACCATAATTTGCAGAATAGTGTTTAGCACCAAATGCCTTTTCAGTGACTGTTGGCATCAAGACAAATGTTCCAGAGAATGTGAAGAAAATAAGCCAGATCCAGCCAGTGAAGCCAACTTTTCCCATATGCCTCGTTAATGGAAGAGTTGCAAACAAGAAGGCCAAGAGTACCGCCAGGATACGCATTGAAATCTGCAATGATCAGTGCATTCACAACCTAAAGGATATGTAACTCGATTTCAAAGCAAGGAAAAAAGTTTAAGTTAGCCCAAAAAGTAGCATAATATCTGCTTCTATATAACGTAGGCTAATAGCATAACCCAAATAAGTGATGATAATGAAAAGGGTATACATTTTAAATGGGATGTAAAATTTTATTTCATTTCACAACAAAGACATATGTAGCTATCAAAAAGAACAATTTGCATCACAAGAAAAATTCTTATACATACATAGCTGGTGAAAGTAAAATATTTAAGATACTGAACTATTCTGCTTCCTCATGGCACTGGTTTAATCAAATTTAAATGAACATACTGTCTAAAATAGATATACCCAGGAGGCTCAACAGAATTTCGACCTGATTATTTTTTTACCTTCTAATTCTTAAAATCTCTCTTATGATGAAAAAAATCTTCATCAACCAGAAATTTGACATGCACAACTTTAACTGTATCTCACACAATGTAAGTAGTCCCCACCTCACCCATCTTTAAAATTTACTTTATCTTGGTGATCAAAGTGACTGAATGAGTAAACAAAGAAAGTACTGTAGGCTGGGATTACAGGTGAAAACAGTGTGCATTTGAAAGTTGCTAAAAATAAGAGAGTTTACCTTGAAAGAAGTCTTGTCCATCAATCGACCCCAAACGACTCGTCCGATACAATTAAATACTGCAGCAAAAGATCCTATCTGGGCCAAGAAATGATCGTCTCTGATGAAAGTCTGGCCAAAGCTCTTGTACATAGCATTTATATAACCAATAGCAATTGTGTTGAAGAGGTATGTCATCCAAAAGACATAAAATGTTTTGTGCCGCACAATTTCTTTTGGCCGTAATTCTGTAAGAATATTTTGTCTTGAATTAGAACTTTATAATAAAACTGTATTGATGACTAAACAATACTAAGTACTACAGTATACATCAAATCAATGATACAGTTTTGCATTCTTCACTGAGAATAATAATATTTACAAGACAAAATTCTATACAGTACTCCAATTTAGGTATGGCTTAGGAGGATTTTACCATATACGTAGTATTATGGTCATGAAATGCAATTATGTAATAAATATCAATAGTACTGCAATACTAATTTATGAGACCGTATCTGTTCATGCTTTCATATCTTACTATAATGGGCGTTATGTCTGTCCATCCGTCTGCCATTCAATCACGGCCTAACGGCTGGTCCGATGGGCATGAAACTTGGTAGGGTTATAGTGGGGACCCCTAAGATGGTTTGTAATGGGGTTTCATCCTACCTCCCCCACACCCCTCCCCAACCTACTGAGCATTATGTCTCCGTCCCATTCAAGGGACGGGTGGAAAACAATAACCAAAAATTCAAGCAAAACACTAGCCTGCACAGCAACCATTGAAGCGACTCCTGGCATTAAAATGGACAATCTTACTATAATGGGCGTTATGTCTGCTAGTATCAATAAAAGCACCAAATGCTACAGTAACGGAATAAGGCTAGGGAACAAAACCTCGCATGACAAATACATACAATGAATAGAATTACTTTTGTTTTTATTACAAACTTATTCAAAGATATTGTTTAACAGATATAAAAAAATTTCCTCCTACCATATAAGGCATCTAATTATATTAACTCACTGGCCAGTTTATGCCAAGCTCAAATGTAGCCAAGAAGATAAGCACATTAAAGCTATCTAATCGTACCCAAAGAGAGGTACTTTACATGATCCAGTTTTTTTATTTATTGCATATTTTGTTTTATGAATATTTCACATAAGAAAAAAGGGTATTCATGGGTTTTCTCCAAATACCTGTTTCAAAAAGGTTCAAGAGCCTTATTGTTTCTGATGATGCAAGCTGACAGCACAAGGCAGAGGACTTTTTTGTCCATATATTTTATTCTTAGTATACGTATACCTACAGTATTTTCCACTTGTAACAAATTACTACTGCATCCAAAAGATAAGCTAATAAATTTTCAAAAACCCAACAAATAAAAATAAACTAAAGCATACCAACAAAGTTCAAAGAAATATATATTCCATATATTAAAAAGAAACTTTTAGCTTTTTGTGCCACTAGCTAATTCTGTCTGAACCATGTGTGCCTCACAATTAGCCCTTACTTAACAAAAATTCAATTGGAACAATTATAAAATATTAAATTTTGTCTGGGTCATTCTCTAATTAGTTGCTGAAAGTACAGTATATCAAACAGAAAAAACCATACACATAATTTTATAAATAAATGATATGAAGCAATTTTACTACTACATCATCAGTGTTTAAAATGTACCTGTAAGATTATGGGTGGGAGAAGACTCCACAGATGGGCTCTCACCTCCTTCATCAAAGGCTAGCAGGTTTTCAGCTTCCTGTAGATTAGGTTCCTAAAGAATAGTCTATGATAATACCTTGAAAAGAAATTCCAAATATATCTACGTAATTTTAAAGTCCAAGTATTAACCATATAACTAAGAACTTGCAAAACTAAAAGTGAAAGATAATGTGCTTTACTCTAATTTAAAAAAAAGACCTAATTTCAAATAAGTCAGTTTAATAAGTTACATATGTAAGTGTTTACATAATAAAATATGGAATGTTAGTCCATATATATAAAAGTCTAAAACTAAAGAGGTCAACCAGATTGCTTGCAGGAATGTGATCAGACTAGAGACGCTAAAGATGACGTATACAATAAGTATGTAAGCTAAGATAACATGCCGTCACCTGTAGTCATTCAATTGTTTATAAACATTAGTCCAAGCTCCTGCTTGAGACAACTACCCCGACCTATTATTCAAACGGCCTACGTGATCTGTAGCGTGTCTCATTCGATTGTGTGTTCGTATGAAACTATGTCATTGTATGTATGTTCATATGTTCGAACTACTGTCTGTTCCTTCATAACTTGTAACAGAGATGGTAGACAGGCAGAAGAGAGTTAGTGATCGTCATTAGAAGACCTGTACCTCTTTACCTAAGCTTTATCATGTAGAGGAATAGGATTAGCCATCATCATTGGCAGAAGCGATCAAGCTATCGTCATAGAAGACTTGTACGATCATACCTGATCTTCATCATGTAAAACTTCAGAAGAATATACTATTTTTATACCTTGTGTTTTCTACAAGAACCTCACCGAACCATGAGTTTAACACATCGTCGTAAAGATAATACCGACTTCGTAAGTGATCTACAAAACCCCAGACACTCCATTGAAGATGGAAGTGCAATACCAACCGACTTAGCGTATAGATTATCGCTAGTCTAACATTACCTCATAGGGCGCCTTATCCTACAAGGCACAAGCCCTAATACATATAGTCCCAGTTAATCAAGCTATTGAATATTTATTTCACTAAATGGTAAGTTATAAAGAAATTTATGGGAAACACAAGCTACAAATGAAATTATATTAAGAAATATTGAAGACATAACAAAACATTTAATTGCAAAATTTTTATTTAAACCCTGAATCAAACAAACCCTGAATCAAACAGACTCATCAAAAAGACTAAGGTACTGTCTATGTACTGTTCCTTTAAAAATTCTGCACAAATTATATTGTATATAAGTAAACCTCCTGATTTTGAGCAGAAACCTCTTTTAATGTTGTAAAAACAGCTGTCGACAGATGTAAACACATGTAATAACTTCTACGATATGTGTAAGAATCTGAGTCTACAAAGAAGTTTGTAAGTAGGGATGCTACAATAATCTTTCAAGTATTTAGCTGATGAAGAAACCACTGCTTTAAGTAAAAACTATTTTTTTAACACTACCACGAATCAAATCCACGACAAAAAATTATGGAATGTGATTTTCTGGACAATAGGAGGTACTGAAAGATATTGTCCAGTCCTTTCATTGACGTGTTATTTACGTTACAAAGAAGAAAATTGATAACACTGGCATTGCAGCCAAAACAACAATAGCAATTAATTAAAAATGCTTCATTTGCTAATAAAAACCATAATGCAGTTCTCAAAGAATCATGCTTTACATAATCCTGTCATTTATTTACATCCAGAGTATCACTCAAAGTATAATGTGGACAAGATAGTCTTCCCACTTTGAATAATTTAGCCTTTTAAAATCTGGGAATGTTTTGATGCTCCTAAGTACTAATTGCTTTGCTAGCTACTAGTACATAGATGAACTAGAAGGAACTCACATGAATGACCAAGCTATTGCAGGATCAAAAATGCTTGACAAGTCAGAGGGTTTTTCATATGCTATTTTATGTAATGCAAACACTGCACAGGATCACTATACACTAATGGTAGAAGAAAGTCGTGAAATATGGAAATAGGAAAATGTTGACAAAGTTTGGCAGCTGTATAAAATGCAAGAAATGACTGTTACAATTCACTGGAAATATCCTTTGTAGGTATTTCTAATCATGCATGAAACAACAGTGATGTCACACAAAAAATACAATCTCAAAATATGCTTACATGACTGAGGATTCCGGCCCACTATAAAAATATAATACCTGTATTAAATTAGAAATCTGCTTGACATAATAAGAGCAGAGAGGACCGCTGATTGATCCTCAACTTTCAGTATAATTATTCACTTTAATTTTCTCGGCATCATATTACAGTGAAATTAGTCATCACTTTATTTTCATAGTGGAGTTAATAAGCAAATCAGATACAGTACTTACAGAATTCTTAAAACTTATTCATTAACTCTTTAATGCAACTTGAAATACTTTCTTTATGCATTGCATCTACATCATAAGCACTGAAACTGAATGTATATAAAAAATTACTGTTAGTATAAATTCTCTGCATTTAAGCTTCTATGCGGCAAGCTGTTAGTTAAACTAAATACTAAATACGTACTGCATCTAACTAACTATAAATTCAAACATTTAAAAACATACATACCCGGTCTTCTACAGGCTTGCTTAACAATATGCAACCTGTATATTGCATTACGATAAAGATACACCCAAGAACAATGAACAGGCTGGGAACTTTATCCAGTATTGAATCTTCTACGAAAAACCTGAAAGGAATGACTAAATATAGTAGTACTTGAACTTCATCTTACAAACACATTCATAAATGTAACTTTCATGTAACAAGTGCCGATCAGATCGGTGCTCTAACCAAAGGCAAAGCAGTAATGTTTCTTCTCATTTATTATCTGATATCTCAATCAAAGAAAATAGTAGTAATGTTTCTCATTACTACTTATCTGAGATCCTAATCAAAGAAAATAGTAGTATGTTTCTTACTTCTTGTCCAAGATCTTAATTGAAGAAAATAGTAGTACTAATGAATCTTCTTTCTTATAAGAGATCTTGATCACATAAAATAGTAGTAATGTTTCTTATTTCTTATCTGACATCTTAATCAAAGAAAATAATAGTAATGATTCTTATTTTTTATCTGAGATCTTGATAAAAGAAAGTATAGTAATGATTCTTATTTCTTATCTGAGATCTTAGTAGAAGAAAATAGTAGTGAAGTTTCTTATTTCTTATCTGGGATCTTAATCAAAGAAAATACCTAACAGAATGTCAAGATTACCTAAATGTAACATTTCTTACATACAGTATATGTTTTAGCTTATCAACAAATTTATCCTGGAAAATTAAAGCATTTTTTGATATCTTACTATAACAAAGAAGAAAAATACCTTATATCAGACAGTCTAAAACTAAAATTTAAGGGTAACCACATGAGAATACTGACAATTTAGGACTGTAATCTCACAAAAGTTCTGGAAGGTAATGATTACCTCTTTAAACTACCCAAAACCTTAATGAAAGAAAAAGAAATATAACCTTACGGGTCTCTGTAATTTAACTTACCCATTAGACTGTGGAGGTAAATTCTCAGGGTTAAGGTAAAAAGTCTGGAATGTAGTAGAGCCTAAGGAACCAAGTCCAAATCCTCCTACAATTAGACCATTGATCAAGCCTTTGCGATGTGGGTACCACTGTAGATAGAAATTCATTATTTATTAATTCATGATATCTGAAAATTAAAATGGGGTCTTATTATTTTTATCACATAGTTTAACCACACCACTCACAAAAATGTGTAACCTTAACATACATAATATACTTTGATCCAGGTCTAAAAAATCCATATAAAACATTGCATATTTTACCATATTTTTAATAATGCACGTAAACTATCTTTATCTATCTGCTTTATTTCTTGTATCTACAATTACCCAACAATTATAAGCATATATATATATATACACAGTACTTCTTTAAAATGACATTGTTATTTTACAATAAAGTTTTGTACATACTAACCCGGCAGATATATACTTAGCTTACGTCTCTGACGTCACGACAGAATTCAAAACTCACGGCAAACGCGACAGGTAGGTCAGGTGATCTACCTTACCCGCCGCTGGGAAGCGGGTGTGAACCAATCCCACTTTCCTGTCAGATTTTCTCTTCCACCTGTCTCCTGAGGGGAGGCTGGGCGGGCCATCAATCGTATATATCTGCTAGGTAAGTATGTACAAAACTTTATTGCAAAATAACAATATCATTTTTGTACATGAACTTTCCTGTCAAATATATACTTAGCTGATTGACACCCTTGGTGGAGGGTAAGAGACAGATAACTAACAAGGAAAAGGGAAACAACATCGTTGTAGAGTACTAAAAAACCTTGGTTCTTAACCTGATTAGGCTGAAGACTTCATAGGTACTGTCTATTAGTCTGCATAGCCTGAAGAGCTACAGCGAGGGCGTGACCTACAGCTGAAAAGACTCTTTGGGTCTACCAAAGGGATTTGATATCCGCTTACTCAGTAGAATCCAAGTCGGATCATGTCAAAGGGGATTTGCCCTCTTATATGACAGAACCTGTCCACTACCAACGCAGGAGCTCCAACACAAACCCGATCACCTAACCATTCTAATGTTGTTAGCACTACGAACAGAAAGAGATGCCTACCTGCATCCTCTTTCAAACAACCATAAAAAACACAATACAAAAAACAGGGGAAAAAACAAAAAAAACTACAAAGGATATGTCTCAGCTCCCTGCCCCAGCACCGAATCCGCCGATACGTACGGGCCTAACGCAGCACTTGTCATACCTAATCTTGATGTCTCTCAGGTAGTGGTTAGCGAATACTGAATTGCATCTCCAGAATGTTGCTTTCATCAGATTCTGAAGTGACATATTCTTACTGAAAGCCAAGGAAGTGGCAATGGCTCTTACTTCATGGGCCTTGACTTTCAGGAGCTTGAACTGATCTTCACCACAAGCAATATGTGTCTCCTTCACTAGGCTTCTAATAAAGAAAGACAGTGCATTTTTAGACAATGGTCTACTGGGATCCTTTACAGAGCACCATAGTCTATCATTAATGCCCTTAAGAGTTTTCTTTCTCTGAAGGTAATATTTTAAACTCCTAACAGGGCAAAGAGTCCTTTCAGGTTCTTCCCCTACAGGGGCAGTTAATCCTAGAACCTCAAAACTCCTTGGCCAAGGATTTGAGGGGTTCTCGTTCTTGGCCAGAAAAGAAGGAAGGAACAAATCACGGAATCTCCTTTGAAACCTACCCTTCCTTCTAGGGCATGAAGCTCAGTAACCTCTTGGCGGATGCCAAAGCCAAGAGAAACAGAGCCTTCTTCGTAGGTCTTTGAAGGAAGCTAACTGGGGTGGTTCAAACTTCGAGGACGTCAGGAAACCACATCCAGATTCCAGCTTGGAATCTCAGTCGGGACTTTCTTGCATGTTTCGAAAGATCTTAACAGATCATGCAGATCTTTGTTGTCAGAGATATCCAAGTCTCTGTGCCTAAACACAGCCGCTAACATGCTACGATATCCTTTGATGGTCGAAACTGCCAGACCACATTTTTCCCTGAGGAAAACAAGGAAGTCTGCGATTTGGGTCACAGAGGTAATGGAAGAGGAAAGCTTCTGGTTTCTGCACCAACGACGAAAGACGTCCCACTTCGACTGGTAGACTCTAAGGGTAGAAGGCCTTCTCGCTGAGGCGATAGCCTTAGCAGCCTTTGCTGAAAATCCCTTCGCTCTGACAAGACTTTTGACAGTTGAAAGCCAGTCAGATTGAGAGCGGGGAGTTTTTGTGATACCTGTCGAAGTGGGGTTGTCTGAGCAGATCTACTCTTTGTGGAAGTGCTCTTGGGAAGTCCACCAACCATTCCAGTACCTCTGTGAACCAATCTTGGGCGGGCCAGAACGGAGCTAACAGCGTCATCCTTGTCGCTTCTGAGGTCGCAAACTTCTTGAGGGTTTGTCCCAGTATCTTGAAGGGAGGAAAGGCATAGACGTCCAGACCTCTCCAGTCTAGTAGAAAAGCATCCACTGTCACTGCTCCTGGGTCTGAGATCGGGGAGCAGTAAAGTTCTATCCTCGCGTTCTTTGCTGTCGCAAAAAAGAGGTCGATATGAGGTCTGCCCCACATTCTCCACAGGTCCTGGCAAACTTCTGAGTGCAGAGTCCACTCCGAAGGAAGCACTTGATTCTTTCTGCTCAGGAGGTCGGCCCTGACGTTCCTTTCTCCCTGTACGAATCTGGTGAGGAGTCTGATCTTCCTTGCCTGAGACCATAGCAGCAGGTCCTTTGCTGTTTTGTACAGGGAGAAGGAGTGCGTCCCCCCCTGCTTCCTTATGTACGCCAAGGCTGTGGTGTTGTCCGAGTTGACCTGAACTATAGCATTTCGGACGTGGGGCTCGAAAGCTTTTAGTGCCATCCACACTGCCATCAACTCTTTCTTGTTGATGTGGTGCCTGACACTTCTCTTGACCCGAGCGTCGCTCCCCAACCTGTTTCTGACGCGTCGGAAAACAATACTTGGTTGGGGTTCGGCATGTGCAGAGACAGACCTTCTGCAAATCGGAGAGGGTCCGCCCACCACAAAAGGTCCTTCTTGATTCCCCTTGTGATCTTGAAGGAGAACTCCAGATCTTGAGAGAGACGCCTCCAATTCTGGTAAAGAAAGAATTGGAGAGGTCTGAGATGCAACCTTCCTAGAGAAAACGAATTGCTCCAGCGAGGAGAGTGTCCCCAACAGACTCATCCACTCCCTTGCTGTGCATGCATCTATCTCTAGGAAGGTCGTCAGTTTCTCGCAGCAACGAGCTATCCTCTCTGGCGACGGAGAAACCATCCGAATCCCCAGATAAATCCGCTCTTGACTGGGGATTAACTGCAACTTCTGGAAGTTCACCAGAAGTCCCAGAGAACTTGCCAAAGTAAGGGTCTTCTGTAGGTCCTCAAGACATCTTTCTTGTGACTTTGCTCTGATCAGCCAGTCGTTGAGATAGAGACACACCCTCACTCCCTCCAAATGTAGCCACTGCGCCACGTTCTTCATTAAACCCGTGAAAACTTGAGGGGCTGCCGAAGCACAAGGCCCTGAATTGGTAGATCCTCCCTCCCATCATGAATCTCAGAAACTTCCGTGAAGAAGGATGGATAGGCACATGGAAGTAAGCGTCCTGAAGATCTAGGGACACCATCCAGTCCCCTGGACGAAGAGCAGCCAACACTGAAGAAGTCATCTCCATGGCGAACTCCCTCTTTTCTACAAAGACGTTCAGGGTGCTTACATCCAGAACCGGTCTCCATCCTCCTGAGTTTTTGGGAACTAGGAAAAAGTCTGTTGTAAAAACCCGCAGAAAGAGGATCTTTTCACTAGTTCTATAGCCTCCTTCTCTAGCATAAGATCTACTGCTAGAGAAAGGGCTTGATTCATGATGGGGTCCTTGTACTTGCCACCAACTCCCTCGGAGTCGTCGTCAACGGTGGTCTTGATGTGAAGGGAATGAGGTAGCCTTTGCAGACAATCGAGAGTGACCAGTTGTCCGCCCCTTTCTGGGCCCAGACATCGGCAAACTTCAGTAGTCTAGCACCCACTGATGTCTGGAGAACTTGAATATTATTTTTTCCCTCTGATGGATCTAGAGAAGGTCTTCCCTCTCTTAACGGGTCTAGATCCTCTAGAGGAAGAAGCTCTGGCAGGAGGGCCTCCTCGAAAGGGCTCCTGCCTCAAGGGAGTCTCTTTCTTGGTCTTGGCCTGGAAAGAAGTGCGAGGCCTCCTGGCAGACTGAGCTAGCATATCTTGTGTAGCCTTAGCCGAGAGGGCACTCGAGACGTCTTGTATGATCTTCTTTGGGAAGAGTTGAGGTGAGAGTTGCGCGTAAAGAAGAGAGGCTCTCTGCGCATGTGATACTGATTTCGTCAGGAACGAACAGTATACCGATCTCTTCTTAATCACTCCCGCTCCGAAAAGGGAAGCGACTTCACTAGATCCATCTCTCACTGCCTTGTCCATACAAGTGAGAACGCTGTTAAGATCCTCAGGTGATAGGGAATCCGGGGTCTGCGTCTTTTTGGCCAAAACTCCTAATGACCAGTCTAGGAAGTTGAATACTTCCAGGACCCAGAACATTCCCTTCAACAGGTGGTCAAGCTCATTCATCCCCCATGTAGTCTTAGCCGACATGAGGGCAGAGCGTCGAGAGGAATCCACCAGCGAAGAGAAGTCCGAGTCTGCCGAGGAGGGAAGAACGAGGCCCAAAGGTTCTCCAGATTCATACCAGAACCCTAACTTTCCAGTCAGCTTGGAAGGAGGGAAAGAGCAACACAGTCTTCCCTTTCTCTTCCTTAGAGAGAAGCCATTTGCCAAAACCTCTAAGAGCCTTCTTCATAGAGATGGTAGGTTTCATCCTGACACAAGATGAAACCTTCGAAGTCTTAGAGGTTGAGAATAACGAGAGAGGCGAAGGAGGAGCGACAGGAGAAAGGGCGTCTCCAAATTCCTGAAGCAACAAGTCCGTTAACCTCTTGTAGGAGGAAACAGCGGAATCCTTAGGGACTTCTTCTTCCGAAGGTTCCTGTTCTTCCTCAGCCGAAGATCCCTCACGATCCTTATGAGGATAGGTGGTCCTGTCCGAAGCAGTGCGTCCATCCTTGGAGGTGCGTCTGGAAGACGTCTGACATCTGACAGGGGAAGTCAGAACTTCCAGAGAGCGCCTGCCCGAAAAATCCTTCTTGTCAGGATGAGGGCGTTCCCTAGGCTCTTGGCGCCTAATGAGAGCAGGGCGGATATCTGGGGAAGAGCGCCTGCTTGGAGAATAGCGTCTATCAGGCTCTTGGCGCCTGTCCAAAGGAGAGCGGCTGCCTGGCGAAGAGCGCCTGCCATGTGAGAAGCCCCTACCAGGCTCTTGGCACCTGATGCGAGGAGAGCGGCTCTCTGGCGAAGAGCGCCTACTAGGGGAGAGGCGTCTGCCAGGCTCCCGGCGCCTAACTCGAGGAGAGCGAAAACCAGGTGAAGAGCGCCTGCCAGGAGAAACGCGTCTACCAGGCTCTTGGCGCCTGCTAAGCGAAGAGCGGCTGACAGTAGAAGAGCGCCGGCTAGGCGAACAGCGCCTGTCCATCGTAGGGCGCCTGTCACAGGAAAGCGGCTACAAGAGAAAAAGGCCTACTAGGCTCTTGGCGCCTGCCAAAGGGAGAGATCCTGTCTCGAGACGAGCGCCTGCTGGGAGAGGCTCGCCTACGAGAAGCCTGTTCCTTGTCTGACGGAGAAACGATGTCAGCAGGAGAGCGCCTGTCCGTTGAAGAGCGCCTCATACTAAAATCCAATCCTGGAGAGAGGACGGCTTCTGACGAATAGCGTAAGGCGGGAGAAGTGCGCCTGGACTTCTTTACCGGGAGCGATACGTCCTTCTTATGATGAGAAATCACAGTCAAGGAGTCAGCCAGAGCCGTAATCTGCGCCTGCAGACTCGCCAAAATACGAGCGGGAGATTTCCCAAAATCCTTAACGGGAGACGAGGCTCGATCCCTACTAGGCGAACGATACTCCAATGATCTCCTAGGTTTCTTCACTTCCATTTCAGGCTCTTCCGAAAAAACTTCAGGGCTGGAGGGAAGGGCGGAAGGAGCCTGCCAGGCTCTCTTCGACGGGCGCGAGGCTTCCGAGGAGCTCCAACCACGCTTAGGAGAAGGAGAAGGCGAAGACGAGAAGCATTGTCGTAAAACTTCTCTCTTGGCGCGATCCAAGGTAGCCTGGGAGCGTACATCAGGCGCTACCGAGGGGACGCCTGACCGGTGGGGGTTCTCCCTAACCTTCCTGCGGCTGTCGACTTTCCTCCTCCACTGGGACTGGGAGTCTGGAAGAGGTCTAGGCCTAGAAGCATTAGGGAGCCAATCAGACGCACCCTCCACTGCACTGGGATCACTGCACATATCACTGGCACTATCACTCTTACCTTCTAAAGCTCTAATCTTCATCTCCTTGCTGCGAATAGTGGCTCTCATAGTGTCCACCTCCGAAGACGCATCTTCGGGTACGATGCAGGGAGCAGGGACTGAAACTGGTAAAGGTGCTACTTCTAAAACAGGTTTATCTACTTCCAACTCGCTAGCGCGAGACCTACTAGAACTCCTAGATGAAGCTTTCCTAACCTTGTCTTTTTCAAGCTTCCTTAAGTAGGAAGACAGCGCCTTCCATTCATCCTCATTCAATTTATCACATTCTCTACAAGGGTTAATAAATGAGCAGTCATTCCCCCTACACTTCATGTATACTGTGTGAGGGTCTACCGCCGCTTTCGGTAGCCTCACCTTACAATCGCTAACAGAACACACTCTGAACATAGCTGACTTCTTAATCTCAACATCAGACATAATGAAATCCAAAGAAAAATCCAAAGAATAATCAAAAACGGTCCACAAAGCGCGAATGCCAAGCCAAAAGATCAGGTACTTCACCAAAAGTCCGTTGAAACAATCCAGGGCAAAACGAGAAAAGAATCCAATATCGAGAGGTACCGACAACAGGTGTAGTCGACACCGGCGACAGAGAAAATCTGACAGGAAAGTGGGATTGGTTCATACACCCGCCACCCAGCGGCGGGTACAAGGTAGATCACCTGACCTACCTGTCGCGTTTGCCGCGAGTTTTGAATTGCTGTCGGTGGACGTCAGAGACGTAAGCTAAGTATATATCTGACAGGAAAGTTCATGTACAAAAACTGTACACTACACTAAGGCAAAAGAATTACTGATGCCATTTACAATCACAAAGTTACTTAGACTCTGGGACACCAAATACTGTACCCACAATGACTGGTACCAAACAAAGACTGTACAGGGGGCAAAAAGCATTACCTTCATACCACAGGCAAGGGGTGTAACATACGACAAGGATATGCCAACTCCAGACAACAAGCCATATGTTAGGATGACAGCAAATAGGGACATTTCTATTGTATAATGGGTCAACATTATACCAGCACTGAAAGTAAAAGCAAAGCATCACGTAAACTTAACCCAGCATTAATTCATGATTAATATGTAATCAAACTATAGCATTATACCACCAAAACTTGGAATCTAAGTATGTACTTACTTTTAAATTTCTTAATACTTTATAAATAAGCTTACTCAATTTTCAACTAAATATATCAGTATCCTATATAGAACAGTAGAGTTAGCTTATGTTTTCAGTGAGCTACAAAACATTGTTAGAAAATGATAGGAGAGTAAATAGTTTCTTTACTTTAAAAACACAGACAATGTACTCGAATATCTTAACTTTAAACAGCATCCGATATTGTTGTAAAAATGTCTAACTCTTTAATATAAAAAAAATATAAAAAATAAGAGTACACTTTTAATTTATGATCATGGTTGTTGGTATCTCTAAAAGTTCAGGAGTTGAAAGTTCATAAGAAGTGTCTGTATATCTCATGGCTTTAAACAAAATAGAACCTCGGTATGTAAAATATACGATACATCATCTCAAGGCTATATACAAAACAGACAATACTTTACTTATTGTAATGATGGAAAGGAACATGAAATATAAATTTTTTTTTATCACAATACATCCTGAATTTGTACTCTATGCGTTAGTACATGTTAATTACTGTTGCCTTACCAAAGTTTTTACCTTCACTAAATTAATCATATAAAAAAGTCCACCTTAAAGGACTTGCCAATTTTTGCCACAGCCATCAGGTCCCATCATAATGTAGGTGAGCATTGCTACCTTACGATTGAAGGGATTTGCTTCAAATTTTTACCAATTAGTAATCAACTAATACTGAAAATACTTGTAGCATGAAATCAAAATGGGACGGACACTTACCTCAGCAATGAACAACCTATGAAACATGTTATTCTTGGTCCAATACAGCTTTCTAGCAGGCCACCAAATACCATGAAAAATCCTTGAGCAGTAGTGGTGATGCTATTCACCCAAATAAAGTTGGTATAGTTCACTGATGAATCTACTCGCTGATTCATATATGACACCATGTATGTCATCATGTTGCCTGAAAAAGTAAAAAGTGGCATTTCTTACCATTGAAATAGGTTGAGAAAGTGTTTCAAAATGTAATTTCCTAATCTGATTTTAACAAAATAGGAAAAAGACAAAGCACATATTCTGTGGATAATTAATAGTGTAATTTAATAAAATCTTAAAAGACAACAACTCAACAAGCACATTCAAATAAAATCCAGCGATATCAAGTTCATATAATTTTCACTATACAAGAAATTAATATTTTACTACTGGAAATACTGTACGTATATGCTTTCTTAAAAGCTATGACATTCTTTCTTGAATCTAACACCATGCTGATATTCCAATTAAGAAATGTAAACTGTACTCCAAATAAAAATGATTGTGTGTTATAATAAAAATGCACTGCATACCTAATTGGCTACATCTATGCCAAAAAACATATAAGAGATACCATTAGCATTCAGAAAGGTAACCTTACACTGTTCGTAATTTGCTGTAGAAATGAAAAAAAAAAAAAAAGTCTGATAACAAGTATTAGTAGTCAACCATTCCTAAATAAAATTACATAAAATATACATAATAGGTAAGTATTACAAATGAAATTACTCAACAAATATCAACATACAGTACTTAACACTTTGGAAGTCAGATGGTGTTGTGAAGGAACTTATCTGCTCTCTGACAATGCCATTCTATAATAGCTCTACTAAATCAATATTTTTTCTGTTTTAGCTAAAGGAAAGACTTGAAACCACCAACCAAAAGCTAACTTACCAAAACTATACAAATTGCCAAGAGTAAGGTGAATCAAAATGCCACCCACAACCACTGCTCTCCCCTTCATTTTTTGTAGGGTAACCTTGTGAATCATCCTCAAACGTAATTTCATTTATCTGTGAGAAAAAATGAAAAATATTATTTCAGTTCTGTATTACTGTACAGATAATCCATCTGAACTTTATTTCATGACTTTCAGTAGAGTTCTGGGATTTCATAGACAAGCATCCCTTCATACAGTTGTAGAAATGCACCACTCAGCTGAAAATATCATTGAAGAAACAAAAAATGGATATTGTTATTTTACAATAAAGTTTTGTACATACTTACCTGGCAGACATATACTTAGCTTACGTCTCTGACGTCACGACAGAATTCAAAACTCGCGGCTAACGCGACAGGTAGGTCAGGTGATCTACCTTACCCGCCGCTGGGAAGCGGGTGTAAGAACCAACATACCTTTCTTGCCAGATTTTTTCTCTCTTATACCTGTCTCCTGAGGGGAGGCTGGGCGGGCCATCAATCGTATATGTCTGCCAGGTAAGTATGTACAAAACTTTATTGTAAAATAACAATATCATTTTTGTACATGAACTTTCCTGTCAGACATATACTTAGCTGATTGACACCCTTGGTGGAGGTACAAGACAGAAAATAACAAAGAAAAGGTAAACAACACCTGTTGTACGATAAAAATAACCTTGGTTCTTACCTGTTTAGGCTGAAGACTTCATAGATACTGTCTATTAGTCTGCATAGCCATAAGAGCTACAGCGAGGGCGTGACCTACAGCTGAAAAGACTCTTTGGGTCTACTAACGGGACTTGATATCCGCTTACTTAGTAGAATCCAAGTCGGATCATGTCAATGGGGGTTCGCCCTCTTCTATGACAGAACCTGTCCACTACCAACGCAGGGAGCTTCGAACCAAATCCGATCACCTAACCAAACTAAAGTTATTAGTATACGTTACAAACGAAAAAAGATGCCTACCTGCATCATTTTTCATACAACCATATGAACTCAATTAACAAAAACAAGGGAAAAAACTACTAAGGATATGTTCCAGCTCCCTGCCCCAGCACCGAATCCGCCGATACGTACGGGCCTAACGCAAAGCACTCGTCATACGTAATACTGACGTCTTTTAGGTAGTGGTTGGCGAATACTGAATTACATCTCCAGAATGTAGTTTTCATCAGATTCTGAAGAGACATATTCTTCTTAAAGGCCAAGAAGTGGCAATTGCTCTCACTTCATGAGCCTTGACTTTTAGGAGCTTGAAATGTTCTGCATTACAAGATCTATGTGCTTCTTTCACAACACTTCTAATGAAGAAAGACAGCGCATTTTTCGACAATCGGTCTGCTGGGGTCCTTTACAGAGCACCATAGTCTGTCCTCAATGCCCTTAAGGGTTTTCTTCTTCTGAAGGTAGTATTTTAAACTCCTAACAGGGCAAAGAGTTCTTTCAGGTTCTTCCCCTACTAGGGCAGATAAACCACGAACCTCAAAGTTCCTTGGCCAAGGATTTGAGGGGTTCTCATTTTTTTGCTAAAAACGAAGGAAGGAAGGAACAAACCACGGAATCTCCTTTGAAACCTACCCTTCCTTCTAGGGCATGAATCTCACTAACCCTTTTAGCGGATGCTGCTAAAGCCATGAGAAAGAGAGCTTTCCTCGTGAGATCTTTGAAGGAGGCTAAATGTGGTGGTTCAAACCTAGCGGACCTCAGGAAACGAAGAACCACAATCCAGATTCCAACTTGGAACTTCGTTCGAAGTTTTCTTGGAAGATTCAAAAGATCTTAATAGATCATGAAGATCTTTGTTATTCGAAAGATCTAAATTCCTATGTCTGAACACCGCAGCCAGCATGCTTCGGTATCCTTTGATAGTGAGAATACTGCCAAACCGCATTTTTCTCTGAGGAAAACTAGGAAATCTGCTATCTGAGTCACAGAGGTACTGGAAGAGGAAAACTTCTGGTTCCTGCACCACCGGCGAAAGACGTCCACACTTCGACTGGTAGACTTTAAGGGTCGAAGGTCCTTCTAGCTGAGGCGATAGCCTTAGCAGCTTTTGTCGAAAACCCCTTCGCTCTGACAAGACTTTTGACAGTCGAAAGCCAGTCAGATTGAGAGCGGGGAGGTTTCTGTGATACCTGTCGAAGTGGGGTTGTTTGAGCAAATCTTGTCTTTGTGGAAGTGCTCTTGGAAAGTCCACCAACCATTCCAGTACCTCTGTGAACCAATCTTGGGCGGGCCAGAACGGAGCTACTAGCGCATTCTTGTCATCTCCGAGATAGCAATTTCTTGAGGGTTTGTCCCAGTACTTTGAAGGGGGGAAAGGCGTAGACGTCTAGACCTGTCCAATCTAGGAGAAACGCATCCACTGATACTGCTCCTGGGTCTGAGATCGGGGAGCAGTAAAGTTCGATTCTTGCGTTCTTTGCTGTTGCAAAAGAGATCGATGTGAGGTCTGCCCCATCTTCTCCACAGGTCTTGGCATACCTCTGAGTGGAGGGTCCCCCACTCGGAAGGCAGGAGTTTGATTCTTCCTCCTCAGGAGATCGGGCCCTGACGTTCCTTTCTCCCTGTACGAATCTGGTGAGAAGACTGATCTTCCTTGTTTGAGACCACAGCAGAAGATCCCTTGCTGTTTCGTACAGGGAGAAGGAGTGCGTCCCCCCCTGTTTTTTTGATGTACGCCAAGGCTGTTGTGTTGTCCGAATTGACCTGCACTACTGCATTTCGGACGTGGGGCTCGAAGGCTTTCAATGCCATCCAGACTGCCATCAACTCTTTCTTGTTGATGTGCCAGGACACCTGATCCCCCTTCCAGGTGCCTGACACTTCTCTTGTCCCGAGCGTCGCTCCCCAACCTGCTTCCGATGCGTCGGAAAACAACACATGGCTGGGGTTCGGCATGTAAAGAGACATTCCTTCCACAAAACAAAGTGGGTTGTTCCACCACCGAAGGTCTCTCTTGATTCCCCTTGAGATCTTGAAGGAGAACTCCAGATCTAGGGAGAGACGCCTCCAGTTCTGGTATAGGAAGAACTGTAGAGGCCTGAGATGCAACCTTCCTAGAGAAACGAATTGCTCCAACGAGGAGAGTGTCCCCAGCAGACTCATCCACTCCCTCGCTGTGCATGCATCTTTCTCTAGGAAGGTCGTTATTTTCTCGTAGCAACCGAGCTATCCTCTCTGGGCGACGGAAAAGCCCGAAAAGCCAGAGAAGCTATCCGAATCCCAGATAGATCCGCTCTTGACTGGGATTAATTGAGACTTCTGGAAGTTCACCAGAAGTCCCAGAGAACTTGCCAATGTAAGGGTCTTTTGAAGGTCCTCCAGACATCTTTCTTGAGACTCTGCTCTGATTAGCCAGTCGTCGAGATAAAGTGACACCCTCACTCCCTCCAAATGTAGCCACTGCGCCACGTTTTTCATTAACCCCGTGAAAACTTGGGGTGCCGTCGATAGGCCGAAGCACAAGGCCTTGAATTGGAAGATGTTTCCTCCCATCATGAATCGTAGATACTTCCGTGAAGAAGGATGTATCGGCACATGAAAGTAAGCGTCCTGAAGGTCTAGAGACACCATCCAGTCCCCTGGATGAAGAGCCGCTAACACTGAGGAAGTTGTCTCCATGGCGAACTTCCTCTTTTCCACAAAGACGTTCAGGGCGCTTACATCCAACACCGGTCTCCATCCTCCTGAGTTCTTCGGAACTAGGAATAGTCTGTTGTAAAAGCCCGCAGAGCGGGGATCTTTCACTAGTTCTATAGCCTCCTTCTCTAGCATGAGATCTACTGCTAGAGAAAGGGCTTGATTCATGATGGGGTCCTTGTACTTGGCTACCAAACTCCCTCGGAGTTGTCGTCAATGGTGGTCTTGACGAGAAGGGAATGAGGTATCCTTTGCTGACAATCGATAGGGACCAATTGTCTGCCCCTTTGTGGCCCAGACGTCGGCAAATTTCAGTAGTCTGGCACCCACTGATGTCTGGAGTCCTTGATCGCTATTTCTTTCCCTCTGACTGACTTAGAGAAGGTTTTACCTCTCTTAAAAGGTCTAGTCCCTCTGGTTGCAGAACCTCTGACAGCGGGTCCTCCTCGAAAGGGCTCCTGTCTCAGAGGAGTCTCTTTCTTGGCCTTGGGTTGGAAGACAGAGCGAGGTTTCCTGCCGCCTGGGCTAACATGTCCTGAGTAGCCTTAGCTGAAAGGGCACTCGAGACATCTTGAATAATCTTCTTGGGGAACAGAAGAGGAGAGAGTTGAGCATACATAAGCGAGGCCTCTTTGCGCATGTGACACTGCCTTCGTGAGAAACGAACAGTAGACAGACCGTTTCTTAATCACTCCAGCTCCAAACAGTGAGGAGACTTCACTCGATCCGTCTCTCACTGCTTTATCCATGCAAGTGAGGACGCAGTTAAGATCTTCAGGAGACAGAGAATCTGGGGTCTGGGTCTTATTAGCCAGAACACCTAAAGACCAATCAAGGAAGTTGAAAACTTCCAGGACTCGGAACATTCCCTTCAGTAGGTGGTCAAGTTCGTTCATTCCCCACGTAGTCTTGGCGGCACAAGAGGGCGGAACGACGAGCAGAATCCACCAATGAAGAGAAGTCCGAGTCCGCAGACGAAGGGAGAGCGAGGCCTAAAGGTTCTCCCGATTCGTACCAGAATCCCAATCTGCCAGTCAGTTTAGACGGAGGGAAAGAAAAAACCGTCTTCCCTTTCTCTTCCTTAGAAAGGAGCCATTCCCCAAAACCTCTAAGCGCCTTCTTCATGGAAACAGTAGGTTTCATCCTTACAACAAGACGAAACCTTCGACGTCTTCGAAGTGGAGAATAACGAAAGAGGAGAAGGAGGAGGCCACAGGAGAAAGGATATCTCCAAACTCTTGCAGGAGTAACTCTGTCAGCCTCTTATAGGAGGAAACAGAGGAGTCTTTTGGTCCTTCTTCTTCTGAGGGTCCTGTTCTTCCTGAGCTGAAGAGCCCTCATGATCCTTAGAGGCGCGACTATTCTTAAAAGAGTCTCTAGAGGAAGTAAGACGTATACGTCTTGGAGACAATGCTTCAGAAATGTGTCTACTTGCAACATCCTTCTTGTCTGGAGGAGTGCGTTTCCCAGATTCTTGGAGCCTAACAGGATTAAGTCGGCTGTCAGGCGCAGAGCGCCTGTTTGAAGAAGAACTTCTATCAGGCTCTTGGCGCCTATCCAAAGGAGATCGGCTACCAGGCGAACAGCGCCTGCCATGCGAGAAGCGCCTACCAGGCTCTTGGCGCCTGAACCGAGGCGAGAGGATGTCTGGCGACGAGCGCCTACTAGGTGAGCACCTACAAGGGGAGAAAGCGCCTGCTAGGCTCTCGGCGCCTGACTCGAGGAGAGTGAAAGTCAGGAGAAGAGCGCCTGCCAGGAGAAACGCGCCTAACAAGCTCTTGACGCCTGTCCAGCGAAGGGCGCCTGTCCGATTTAGGGCGCTTGTCAACCGGAGAGTGGAGGCGAGACGAGGAGGCGGCTACGAGGGCGATAGCGCCTACTAGGCTCTTGGCGCCTGTCAAGGGGAGCGATCCTGTCTCGAGAAGAGCGTCTGTAGGGTGAAGATCTCCTACGCGCAGTTTGCTCCTTGTCCGAAGGAGAAACCTGTCTGTCAAGCGAATGGCGCTTGGACGCAGAAGTGATCTTGTCCGAAGCAGAAAGTCTCCTGCGAGAATCCGAACGCACAGGTGAGCGCGCCGCTTCCGTCGAATAGCGAGAGTCAGGAGAGGGGAGCCTGGACTTCTTTACAGGAAGCGAGACGTCCTTCCTACGACAAGAAGACACGCAAAGAGAGCCAGCCAGAGCCGAAATCTGCGCCTGAAGGTTAGCCAACACCCCTTGCAGGAGAATTCACAAACTCGTGAACAGGTGACGAGGCTCGATCTCCGCTCGGGGAACGATACTCCTGAGATCTCTTACGCTTCTTCGCTTCCACCTCAGGCTCTTCCGAAAAAACTTCAGGGCTGGAAGGGCGGGCGCAGGGAGCGTTCCAGGCTCTCTTCGAAGGGCGCGAGGCTTCCGAAGAGCTCCATCCTCGTTTAGGAGAAGGCGAAGGCGAAGACGAGAAGCATTGGAGCAATATTTCTCTCTTGGAGCGATCCAAGGTAGCCTGGGAACGATCAACAGGAGCTACCGAGGGGACGCCTGACCGTTGGGGATGCTCCCTAACCTTCCTGCGGCTTTCGACTTTCCTCCTCCACTGGGACTGGGAGTCTGGAAGAGGTCTAGGCCTGGAAGCATTAGGGAGCCGATCAGACGCACCCTCCACTGCACTGGGTTCACTGCACAAATCACTATTGGAATCACTCTTACCTTCTAATTGTTTGATTTTCCTCTCCATACTGCGAATGGTGGCTTTCATGGAGGCCACTTCCGAAGGCGCATCTTCGGCTTCGTTGCAGGAGCTGAAACTGACAAAGGAGCTACTTCTAAAATAGGATTATCTATATCCAACTCGCTAATACGAGATCTACTACTGCTCCTGGAAGAAGCTTTCCTAACTTTATCCTTTTCAAGCTTCCTCAAGTAGGAAGACAAAGACTTCCATTCATCCTCATTCAGCTTTTCACATTCATTACAAAGGTGATTATTAAAGGTGCATTCATTCCCTCTACACTTCAAACATACCGTGTGAGGGTCTACCGCAGCTTTCGGTAGCCTCACCTTACACTCAGTCATACAACAAACTCTAAACATAGCAGTTTTCTTAGTATCAACATCAGACATCATGAATCCAAGAAAAATCCAAAGAAAAGTCCAATAACTGTCCACAAATCGCGAATGCCAGGCCAAAAGATCGGGTACTTCACCAAAAGTCCGTAGAAACAATCCAGGGCGAAAACGAGAAAAGAATCCAACTGTCAAGAGGTACCGACAACAGGTGTGGTCGACACCGACGACAGAAAAAATCTGACAAGAAAGGTATGTTGGTTTCTTACACCCGCTTCCCAGCGGCGGGTGGTAAGGTAGATCACCTGACCTACCTGTCGCGTTAGCCGCAGTTTGTTTTTGAATTGTCTGTCGTGACGTCATAAGACCGTAAGCTAAGTATATGTCTCACAGGAAAGTTCATGTACAAAAACATTGTTTTAGATCAGATTAACCAGCCTGGTGCTGATATTCAGTCTTGCTCCTAGAGCAGCCATTTAAAAGTTTCTCAACTACAGGCTATACGAGTACCTTGTCCTGAAGGTAAATGATGTACTCTGACACATCCAAACTTACACAATTAACAGATTCAGTGAGACAAAGTCCCACAACAAGGTAGGTCCAAAATCTAATGCCTTAGGATAAGTAAATCCAACATACAGGTGAGATGAACCCAAAGTTAGGTTAGGTTAGGTTAAAAAAGTAGGCAAAAGATGAGCATTTGAAAATAAGTATAATAAGGTAAAATAGGGGGAAAAACCAGCGACTACCAACCCTTATCACAGTTTTCAGGTCTTATTCACTTGATATTTAAATGGTGAAACAAGAATACAATTACAACTCCAAGCATACCATTCAAAAGATTGAAGTTTCATCAACATAATGTGATATATGAAAGCCCCATACGAACTAAAATAAGTATGTGACGCTCTTCGTAAAATATGTTTTCAAGGCAGTTTTGAAATCCAATATGGCGGCTACCATGGGATGTACAGGTTTTGATCAGTGACGAAAATCATCTTTCCCAGCCTTCCCAGCAATCATTTGAACAATGTTAGCGTATGTATGTAACGTTTATTGATCTTACTCAAGATTGCAGTTGTAATCAGCACAATAAAACAACATTTTGTTGCCTATATTACTGAAAGTATGAAACTTTTTATTCCCGGGGTCATGGTTTGAACTGAATTCATTCTTACCTTGTAATCGGTGGTTTTTATCCTTACTGTCATCACAACTGAAACTCCACAGTGCTTATTTGATTGTTATTATACACATTTTGGTCTCAGTTCACTCCACATTGCACTTTAAATCAGTTGCTGTTCCTGGTTCCTAAGCGTGCGCGCCACAAACACAGTTACGAACAGCAGACGACAAAACTGCCCAAAGTTTTATTCCCTGTATTGTTTACTTTACTCGTTATTTAGTTAAAATTTACTTCGTTATTTAAAATTTTTAATTTAATTCATGTATATTATCCCTTTTTTGCAACCAAATTACCTCGAAAAATTAGAGATATTTCTAAAGTAGATACAATCAAATGTTTTTATTGTTTTCGTACATCTGGCTGCCGAAAACCATAGAGGAACGACTACGGATAAGTGAATTATATACATATTTATTTTTTTTTTTGCTTTTTGTTTTTGCTAGCACTTTTCATTTATTTCAGTCTATATTAGTATTTTGAATTTCTTTAATAACCATATGCCAGAAATAAATGTAACTTTAATGTTTGCATGCTAAGAATGGCAAAATCATCATTGCCACATTAGTGGAGGCTTCACACATACGCCGTTTCATTATTATAAACTGTTTCCATGAATTCTAGTTGTCATAGTAATGCAATAATGATAAAAATGCTTTCAATATTTATGTATATATACTTCCAATACATAGCCTAATTTCACCAATTTCAACGTTTTGTGTGTAGTCTTATACCCAGTTTGGAGGGTCAACACATACCGAATGGCAACTGGTCAACACATACTGAATGGCAACAGAGAGAGAGAGAGAGAGAGAGAGAGAGAGAGAAAAGAAGGCGAAGGAACGAAGAAGGAAAGGGGTGGCGGTGGAGGAGGGGGAGGGTAGGTGGAGCTTTATATGCGAGTTCGTATCCATTTCTGCATAATGGAGTTTTTGTCTCTTGGTACAAGGACAAGTGTCGTTACTCTTTACGATTAGTGATTCACGATACCCTTATAAATTACGGCACTGGGTGTAATGCACTATAGCAAAATCTCGTTCTGATACGAGTGTTCGTTACAGAAATAGGTATTGCCCAAAAACGTGCTTTGCACTGTCTCTGAAAACCCATTTTAGTAAGGGTATGCTGCTTAAAGGTTGTCAATTCAAGTTTTTTGTAATCAAGTATTTTTTACAAGCTAGCTATTGAATAAATTTGTATTTTTCTCATCAAAACATATGGCCCCTCAATGGTAACTTTCCTCTTTAACGACTTTCTGGTCATTGCAAATTCGGCCCCATAATTTCTTATGGTGCGAAAAACAGAGGCGCAGGGACCGAAAACGATTGTGTCACACTACGGCGATAATCCGGCAGTAAAACATCTTCATATATCCAAAAAGTAAATAATAAAGATATATATGCGCATTACGATTATACCAATTACATGAAAAGCTGATAATCTGCATGAATAACTGGTAAACTGTTCTGCAAGAAAGTTGAGTAAAGCAATTATTTACAATAGGTACGAAAGTCAAGATGTCGTGACGTCATAATACAGGACTTAAAAGAACGTTCTAATTCCAAAAAATAATTACTTAAATTTGAGTCACAATCGAGTTCCTACTTTTTCAATAACAAATATTTTCAAATTAATCATCATAAATATGTAAAATATTGATGTTTTACTATTTATTTTAAAAATTATCGAAGTGCACTCTTCGTCGTCGTCTTCTACAAAAACAGTTGTTTACTCGGTGAGGAAAATTTTTCCGATTGTTGTGATGAAAGTGCCCCAGCGTCTATGGGTACAAGTGGTGTGCGGATTTATCACAGGAAATGGTTAGTTTATTGACACAAGCGACTCCATAAACATCGAGATGGCGTCAATCTTCTAAATACTTCGAGTTGTAAGTAAAAATATGGAACGCGTTTTGGTGAGATTTGCACTACGTTTGACACCGTTTTCACTACCCTCTGTTTAAATCTTAAAATTTGGCCTTAATTTCTAACTTTGGAGAAAATACTTACTTCGAAAGGAGAGTAGAGGTCTTTGGCTCCGTTTCTCACCAACAACAAGTCGCAACTGATGCCCATCTCCAATGTCAGGACGTGTTATAATGTACTTTTTTGGGGATTGTCCAAGCTGATCGTACATGGTCCACTCTGGACCCTCACGTTTTTTACCCTACCAAATGGCACGCCTCTACCATAGCATGACCACCTTCCCAAAAATCGGAAATTAGCCTATATGGCCTTAATTTGTGACTTGGGAGAAAAACTTACTTCAAGAGGAAAGTACAGGTCTCAAGGTGTTGCTTCAACAGACACTGACTCTTGAATAATAATGGGAAGGTGTTCGTGCTACGGTAGAGGCCGACCATTCGGTACTTTACCGTGTGGTCAACAAAATTTCTAGTTCTGATGGTGTCTCCTCTAGGCCATAGGCTTGAAGAGAGTTACCGCCAACTTAACCTAAGCTGAAGTCATAGCCTATCATAATACGGCATTTCTGCTTAGGTTATTCTATTCTAAACAAAAGCTAAGTTTTAAACCTAAGCAATGGCAATCACTCCACCAAGTGATTTGTAGTCCGATAAGTAGACAAGCCTATAGGGTAACAAACCGCATGGTACAGGGGTGGACCATGTACGATCAATGTGTACAACCCCAAAAAAAGTACATCATAACGCGTCCTGACAACGGAGTAGAGGTCTTTAGCTCCGTTTCTCACCAATAACAAGTCGCGTCTGATGCCCATCTCCGATGTCAGGACGCATTATAATGTAATTTTCTTGGGGTTGTACACATTGATCGTACATGGTCCACCCCTGTACCATGCGGTTTTTTTACCCTAGGCTCGTTTAGGCCTCACAGATCATAAAAGGGTCTTATAAACCACCATCCCTCTTACCAGTGTTCAGCATTGTATTACTATATTAATCCCTCATTTGTCAACCACTTTGCATAATAATGACAAATAATCTCAATCGTCCAGGACACAATAGGCAACAGATGGAAGACCAGATTCAGTTAGCCTTGACAGACTGAACCCAGTCTCCTTGGAAGACTTACTCTAATCTCTCTCTTGAGGAGGTCCCATTAAAGTGTCGTTAACTGTATTTTCCTGTAACCTTGCTCCATCTATGTCGTATTTAACTTCCGTGGGACATTCTGTAACTTAATGCCAATTTCTTAGCGAATGTCGGGCAAAATATGTTAAGTTCTGGCAACCTAAAGAATGTTGCCAGATTCGAGGAAATTGAAATCATCTTGGAAATTAGTAATATTTCACATAAAACTATCTATACACCAATTAAAATAAATTTTAAAAACAAAAGTGATAAAATCTCTTAATATGATAAATTAATTTACCTTCTTTAATTAAAAGGTGACGTTTAAACAATTGAAGGAGTATCCACCTTGCCTGGTAACAGTGATACACGTAAACAAAACTTCCTCTTGAAAAACATTTGTAATAAAAATGGACGCTCAATAAAAGATTGGTGATTTATTCCTTTATTGAAACTCCATCTACCTCATTATCTCATGTGGATATTTTGTTTACCATGTATAAAAAGCTTAAAGATTGAAATGATGTTTGTAATAGATATTAGGCACAATCAAGATTTGGATCAGTATTCCTCCAAGGTCATTCTGTACAAATATATGAAAATCACACCAGAAAACCCAACCATAGTAATATTTTCTTCTATGGTGATGCTTTGTACAAATATGATTAACCATGTAGAAGTTAAATTTTACCAATTTCTTAAAAATCCTTCAGGTAACAGGATGAATACAGGTACTACGTACATATATCTTTAATATCTAAAAAAGGAATTTATTCATGAAAATAAAATTCGTGTGAAAAATCTTAGTTTATTATAAAAATAATATACAAAAAAAAATTCTAAATTAACGATACTACAGTATATACAAATGAGTCTACTAAACTTTACATCTTCAGACTTGCCATATATTTACATCAACTATAAACACAATTCTCACAAGATGTATTTACATGCGCTTTATGTTTCAACTCTGACATTTAATAAACCGTTGACTAAAACTTGGTACATAAAATATCCTTGTTTTTTTATATTCCGTACTTATCATTAGTACATACAGGACCAGCTGAATAATATAACTGACCTTGTAAGTAACACGGGAGGGAAGTGAGTGACTGACAGACGTCATACATAGTGATGTATAAAAATGCAACTCATACATCATTCATAAAACCGTTTTTAAATCTTTACTTCTCATTATTCATCTATACATCTTGAACCATCATATCTTACTTTATTTTTAGTGGTATTCAACTTGAGAGCATTAAGTGTTTTATTGAAGAAAGCTGGAATCTTAGCTTGTATGACAACATTCCTCCCTTTGACAATTTCTGGAACGAGTATACGTCGGCTGTGGAGGTAGGTAGGGAGGTCTCTCACTTTGCTCTGCTCGAGCTTGAGTCGGTGTAGCATATCGCCTGGAAGTTTCTGAAAAACACATGAAGAGCTTGATAAGAGGTAACAAATTACCTTACTGTATTTTCAAATAACAAATTCTAATATAGCAGAAGATACATTGCTTTCTAAAGAGGAATTCACTTCAAAAATAGTAGTTGTGGCACATATTCAAGTTCTGTAAGTATGAAATTTTTTTACATAAAAATTCTTATGATATGAGAATAACAACTGCTCCTCTACTAAACTTTACGAATAGCCTCTCTAGCCTTTTATTAAAAAAAACTTTGAAAATATTTTTGGGAGGGACAAATTGCCATGAGGTGCTACTGTCATTGGAATTATTACATAGTTTACCCTGAAAACTGTGTTAAGGCTTTTAACTTTCCTATGGTTTGCCCTATTGAAATGATGAAAGGACTTTGTACCCCCTTTGAACAAAAAACTTAAAGCAACTAGAGAAATCTGGATGATACCTTTGTAAGTTACTATTCGTCTGGTGAATTTACCAGAACAGAAATGGGACTTACCTGAGGGACCAACTTCTTCAAATTTGAGTATTTATGATCTCCAAGGACAGGACAGGAAAGCCCAAAGCCAAGATGCACACGAATTTGATGTTTTACTCCTGTTATGGGCTTCACTTCCACCCACGCAGAGTTCACATTTTTACCAAGGACCTGAAATATCAATTTCTTAAGTCTTTGTAAATTATTTTCTAACCTCACTGCAAAAAGGTTATGCCAACCAGATGAAAAACCAAGTATTACACACTAAACTGATAAACAAGATGCAAATGAATATACCGTATATTCCGGCGTATAAGTGACCGAAAAAAAGATAAGTCCGACCCCCCCAATTCTTTGAGTAAATTTTTATGATTTTAACTAATATCGGGTATAATTAAGTCGACCTCTAAAATGTGAGGCCAACCATAAAACCGCTCAAAATAAGCAGCAAGGTAAAACGTATCATATAAAATAACCTGAATGTTATTACGGTACAATAAGTTGCTCTACTTACCATATGAAATACTGGTAATATACTCGGTATATTAAAAAATCTGTGTAATATAAAAAGAGGATACTGGCAAATAGGATTAGAAATGATATAACGAAAGATACGTTACTCGTGTGTAATGTAAACAAACAAAGCGCCAACTAAAACGCTGCATAAACAACCTACGTATATATGTATGTACAAACTGCCACTCAAGTTAATGATTTGATTGGGTTGTTAAAAGGATTTTAATCAATATTTACCATTAAATAAATTTGTTTTTTTTTTATTTTATTTTATGTGATAAATAAAGATTTCATACCATATACGTATAAATGTTTTTGAACAATACCCCGGTAAATACAAACTGTCAGAGTGAACGCATCCTTCTTAGTTATGGTACTACAAATGGCTGAGCAATGTTTACACTTGCTGTGCGATTGGGGTTTCTTCAAGTTACTTTGATTTTTTTCATTTTATTTAAAGTAATGGATGTTCTAATGTATTATTATTGTTGTATTACAGTGCGAAATGTTTTTAATACATAGTTACCTCAACAAGGCTGTCATTGTTATTAGCCAACTGTAAAGCCTGGATCCTGTACCGATATGCCAAAAATAATCAAGATTCACTTTTTGTTTACCGTTTAGATAAGTCGACCCCCTTAATTTTGGCATGATTTTTTTGGGGCTAAAGGGTCGACTTATACGCCGAAATATACGTAAATACTGTACAGTAAAAGAAAAAAAAAAGTATATGAAAACTCACTCGATATCCAGTTATGGCTCGATGGCATTTGTCTGTGGATCCACGGAAACCAGCTACGTCTGGTCTCAAAACCATTCGATACTTTTTATTTATTGATCCCTCTGCTATGGGTATGTCGATAGTTCCTGAAAGGTGGTAACAAATCAGTATATTGAGATTTCCCACTGAATATGTTACAATTGCACACCTAAAGGTAATGTACTCTCGTAAGGGAAAACTGTAACTACTGGCTATCTAGCAAACTCATGACTTTATGATGGCCTAGGGTATCTTGGTAGCCTAGGTTTGATCACATTTGCTTACAATAACACCAAGCTGCCTTAAGAAAATGAAGTGATTCAATACATTTTCCACATACTAAAAAACTTTTTATACACAGTTTTTTGCATATAGTACGTACATATATAAAAGTCTTAAGCAAGAAATTTTAAATTGGTAAGATATAATTTAACAAGTTAGTCTGCTATCTAAAGATATGGCTCATGGGAAAAGCTAAGAAGTGCTTCTTTTGATACTCATCCCATGCCTTGAGGTATGAAGCAATATTTGTACTATGCAAATATTTTAATAAACATACTACTGTAATAAGATACGTATATTATATTGGTTGAAAAACTCTCTATCGCGAAGTATATACAGGCAGTCCCCGGGTTACGACGGGGGTTCCGTTCTTGAGACGCGTCGTAAGCCGAAAATCGTCGTAAGCCGGAACGACGCTTGGAAATATGTCTTAAACTAATAAAAAGTTATAAAAACCTTACTTGTAATCCTTTGGTTACACTACATGTTGTTTCCTGTAGTTTTATGTACAACCTGGAGTTATTTTCATAAAAGAATGCTGGTTCTTGAAGGTAAAAACTATTGTAATCCTCTGGTGACACTACATTCTTGAAGTTTTATGTACAACCTGGAGTGATTTTGCAAAATCTTGAGGGCTACAAGAACAGCTGATTACTATTTACGTATCATATAGACTAATTAAAGTAAATGTATCTTTAAATAGGCTTATATATTAGTATCAACAAAACATTTCCTGCCATGAGTCAGAGGCCGTTTAATGAAACGAAACACTTCTCTGTCCTATCTGTTTCAGAAATAAACGTTTACGTCAATCCCCGAGACCATTGTTTGCCAAAGTCTCTCTCTCTCTCTCTCTCTCTCTCTCTCTCTCTCTCTCTCTCTCTCTGATCAAATTACATTGGAAAACTTGACATAACGATTGCCCTAATATACGAATGTTTTGAGATATAACAGAAAAATTTGCGAAAATACAAGCTTTGATATCCACTAAATATTTGAGATACGATTTTGCGACGAGTGTTAGTTGTATAGGCGACCGATAAATGGCGTTCAGTCTGTTTGTTTGTTGGTGCTGCATGTTTAACACGTCGTTGTTTAGTTCGTTGTATTTGCGCCTATTTTTCGTGTTATTTTGTCTATTTTATTATTAACCATGGGTCTCAAAGCTAAAGACAAAGCAGGTGATAAGAAAAAACCCAAGAAAATGATGTTTTCGATGGAAGCAAAACATGAAATTATAGCAAAGCATGAACGTGGCGTTCGTATCGTCGATTTGGCAAACAGAGTATGGTCGAAATCCTTCTACAATATCCACGATCATCAAGCAGAAGGAAGCTATAAAAACCCCCGAGACCATTGTTGCCAAAGCGTCTCTCTCTCTCTCTCTCTCTCCTCTCTCTCTCTCTCTGATCAAATTAGTACTGGATAATGTCTCTCTTTGGATACTTCGATTTTGCCAAATATTGAGGGCTACAAGAACAGTTGATTACTATTTTACGTATCAATTAGACTAATTAAGTAAACGTAATCTTAAATAGGCTTTATTTATTATATCAACAAAACATTTACTGGCATGAAGTCAGAGGCCGTTTAACGAAACAAACACTTCTCTGTACTTTGAACTTGGAGGGCGTCGAAGACGCCTCTCTCTCTCTAATCTCTCTCTCCTCTCTCAGCTCTCTCTCAAATCCTCTATCTCTCTCATCTCTCTCTCTCTCCTCTCCTCTCTCCTCTCTCTCTCCTCTCTCTCTGGATACTTGGAATTTGCGTTGTAATCTACAGCAGAAACTTCGTTTTTTTTTATTATTACTGAACAAGCAATGATTTTTTCATTATTTGCGCTTTTGGCTGTTATATGAAACTCGTATGGTAATCATTCGCCGGAAACTATGTTCCGCATATGAAGGCTCCACTACAAAAACTAGAAAAATAAACATAAAAAGTGTCGAAACTCATCATAATCTAAAACCGATTTTAACCAACGAACACTTCTCTGTCCCTTAACTCGGAGCGTCGGAAGACGCTCCTCTCTCTCTCTCCTCTCTCTCCTCTTCTCTCCTCTCTCTCTCTCTCTCTCCCCTCCTCTTCTCCCTCTCTCTCTCTCTCTGCTCTCTCTCTGATCCAAATTACTGATAATGTCTCTCTTTGGGGTCTTGGAATTTTGCGTTGTAATCTAAGTCAGAACATTACGTTTTGTTTATTATTACTGGAAACCATGATTTTTTCATTATTGAGATGTTTGGAATGTTTATAATGTAACTATTATGTATTCATTCGCTCGGAACTAGTTCGCGCATATGGGCTTCACTAAAAAACATAGAAAAATTACAACATAAAAAGTGTCGAAAATCATCATAATCTTCAAACCGTTTACGAAAACGAACCTTCTCTGTCTTACTCGGAGCGTCGGAAGACGGCCTCTCTCTCTCAATCCCTCTCTCCTCTCTCTTTCCTTCTCATTCTCTCTCCTCCTCTCTCTCTCTCTCTCTCTCTCCTCGTCTCTCTCTCTCTCTCTGATCAAATTACTGATATGTCTCTCTTTGGATACTTGGAATTTGCGTTGTAATCTAAGCAGAAACTAAATCGTTTTGTTTATTATTACTGGAAACAAGCAATGATTTTCATTTATTTGCGCTTTTGACTGTTATATGTAACTAGTATGTATTCATTCGCCTCGGAAACTAAGTTTCCGCTATGAGGGTGCGTCACTAAAACAAGAAATACAATACAACTAAAAAGTGTCGAAAATACATCAGAATCTCAAAATTTTTGTTGTAATCTAACCAGAAACTTATTTTTATTAATAAACTGTGCTAAACTATAAATGATTTTTATCATAGTATGCGTTTTTTAAAAGCGTCGTTAACTCGGAGCGTCGGAAGCGTCAGCGTCGTAACCTCGGAACAAGCGTCGTAACCCAGGACGGATTTTTCCATTGAATAGTTTAAAGAAAAAGCGTCGTAACCTCGGAACGTCGTAAGCCGGAACTGTCGTAACCGGGGACCGCCTGTATAATCTTCTAAGGGGTGGACCCCTTAGAACAATATATTATGTTAATAGTAAGCAATTCAGTACACTATTATTCACCTTATATTAGTGAATATCTGAGTACACTATTATTCACCTTATATTAGTGAATATCTGAGGGCAGAATCAGCTAGCCTACAGAACTCAATTTCCAATAGCAAGTCGGGTAATTGAGACAATCATTTCATGAATCAGAGTACTGAAGTGACATTTATCAGTACAGGCAGTCCCCAGGTTACGACGGGGGTTCCGAAAATCGTCGTAAGCCGGAACATCATAAAAAATCCTAAGAAAACCTTACTTTTAATGCTTTGGGTGCATTGGAAAATATGTAAACTGCATTCTTATTGCATTTTTCATCAAAAAACCCATCAAATATTGATAATTTTGCATTGTTGGTGTCATATTTCATCTGCCAGATGAGCGTTGTAGGCGTCGTAACCCTGGAAATATTTTCTGATGAATATAGTTCCTTAACCTCGGCGTCGTAACCCAAGGACTGCCTGTATAGTATTTATACGCACCTTAAAATCTGGTAACAAACAATTGTGTACACTACAAAGTTTTAAATACATAAACAAATTACTGATGCACTTGAACAACCACATTGTAAATGCTGTAATACATATTAGTCAGTATCAAACGGCTAATAACATTCCAATGTAAAATTAATTCATGATTTACATACCATATAAAGGACTTGGAATACCCCTGGTAATTGCCCAGTACGTTTTCGTGATTTTTTGCTCTTTGAACATATCTTTCAAAGTGGATGCCATGGATGGAGTGCGAGCCAAGATCAATACACCTATAAATATTCAAGAACAATAAAAAAAAAATGAATGTACATAAACACTCATCAAGAAACAGATTCATCAAATGATAAGGACAAAGTAAGCGCTAATTTTTTCCTTCTAGAAATGAAAACAAATGAATTACATATCAAAGTTCATAGATATTTAGTGGAAACTTGAAATAGCATACAAAGAAAATCTTAACAGATATAGCATAAAATGTTATTGTTAGTATACAATAAGGTTTTGTACATACTTACCTGGCAGATATATACTTAGCTTTACGTCTCTGACGTCACGACAGAATTCAAAACTCGTGGCACACGCGACAGGTAGGTCAGGTGATCTACCTTACCCGCCGCTGGGTGGCGGCTGTAAGAACCAATCTCCTTTCCAGCCAGAATTTTTCTCTTCCACCTGTCTCCTGAGGGTGGAGGCTGGGCGGAGAACCATCAATCGTATATATCTGCCAAATAAGTATGTACAAAACCTTATTGTATACTAACAATAAATTTTTTTGTACATGAACTTTCCTGTCAGATATATACTTAGCTGATTGACACCCTTGGTGGAGGGAAAGAGACAGCAATATAAATATGGAAAAAACGGGGAAAACAACACTTGTTGTAGGATGTAAAATACAACCTTGGTTCTTACCTGTTTAGGCAGAAGACTTCGTAGTTACTGTCTATGAGTCTGCGTTGCCTGAAGAGCTTCAGCGAGGGCGTGACCTACAGCTGACAGACTCTTTGGGTCTATCAAAGGGATTTGGTATCCGCTTACTTGATAGAATCCGAGCAGGATCTTTGTCAAAAGGGGATTCGCCCACTTATATGACAGAACCTAACCACTATCATTGCAAGGAGGCTCAAACCATAAACCGATCACCTAACCAATCTAATCATTGTTAGACATACGACATGAAAGACATGCCTACCCACATGCTCTTTCAAACAACCAAAAACTTACAACCTAAACAGGGGGAAAATATATACTACAAAGGATATGTCTCAGCGTCCTGCCCAGCACCGAATCCGCCGATACGTACGGGCCTAACGCGAAAGCACTTTTCATACGTAATTTTGACGTCTCTCAGATAGTGGTTTGCGAAGACTGAGTTCATAATATTACTCAGGGATATGTTTTTTTGTTGAAAGTTAATGACGTGGCAATAGCTTCGCACCTTCATGAGCTTTGACCTTTAGAAGTTGAATGAATTTGACTTTCATCACATATCGCATGTGCTTCTTTCACCAGGCTTCTGATAAAGAAAGAAAGCGCATTCTTCGAAAGAGTCCTCCTTGGATCTCTTACAGAGCACCAAAGGTTGACCATCATTGCCCTTAAGTTTTTTCTTTCTCTGCAGATAAAACTTTAAACTTCGTACTGGGCAAAACAAGTGACCTCTCTGCTTCCTCGCCTACTAAGGCAGACAAACCTTGGACTTCAAAACTCCTAGGCCAAGGATTTGAGGGGTTCTCGTTCTTAGCAAAGAACGAAGGTAGGAATGCACAGATAGCTGCATCTCCTCTGAATCCCACATTTCCTTCTATTGCATGGAGTTCACTAATCTCTTTGCGGAAGCCAATGCCATGAGAAAAAGTGTCTTCCTCGTGAGGTCTCTAAAAGAGGCAGACTGAGGCGGTTCAAACTTAGGGGACTTCAGGAAACGTTAGCACTACATCCAGATCCCAACTGGAAGGAAATCTCTGGGAAACCTTTTTGGAATGTTTCAAAAGATCTTATTAGATCATGAAGGTCCTTGTCTTCTGAAATGTTTAAGTTTCTGTGCCTAAACACTGCAGCCAGCATGCTACGATAACCTTTATGGTTGATACCGCCATCCACTCCCTAAGGAAAAGTAAGAAGTCTGCTATTTGGGTTACAGAGGTACTGGAAGAGGAAAAGTGATGGTTCCTATACCACCGTCGAAAGACGTCCCACTTCGATTGGTAGAACTCTAAGGGTAGAAGGCCTTCTTGCTGCTGCGATAGCCGTTGCAACTCTTGCAGAAAACCCTCTCGTTCTGACCAAACTTTTTTGACAGTCTGAAGCCAGTCAGATCTAAGAGCGGGGAGGTTTCTGTGATACCTGTCAAAGTGGGGTTGTCTGAGCAGATCGATCCTCTGTGGTAATGTTCTCAGAAAATCTACTAACCATTCCAGTACCTCTGTGAACCATACTTGTGCGGGCCAGAACGGGGCTACCAGCGTCATCCTTGCTGCCTCCGATTCTGCAAATTTCTTGAGAGTTTCTCCCAGTATCTTGAAGGGAGGAAAAGCATACATGTCTAGGCCCTTCCAATCTAGGAGAAAAGCATCTATCGACACTGCCCTCGGGTCCGATATCGGAGAGCAGTAGTTGGCTATCCTCGCATTCTTGGCTGTGGCGAAAGAGGTCTATATGAGGCCTGCCCCAAAGATTCCACAGGTCCTGGCAATCATCCTCGTGAAGAGTCCACTCTGCAGGCAGGACTTGATCTTTCCTGCTTAGGAGGTCTGCTCTGACGTTCTTTTCTCCCTGTACGAACCTGGTAAGGAGACAAATCTTCCTTTCCTCTGCCCACAGCAGAAGTTCTTTTGCTGTCTCGTACAGGGAGAAGGAGTGAGTCCCCCCTTGCTTCCTGATGTATGCCAGGGCCGTGGTGTTAGTCCGAGTTGATCTGTACTGCCGAAGCTAGGACGTAGGGCTCGAATGCTTTCAAAGCTAGCCAAACAGCCATCAGCTCTTTCTTGTTGATGTGCCAGGTCACCTGTTCTTTCTTCCAGGTGCCTGACACTTCTCTTGAGCCGAGCGTTGCCTCTCCCCAACCTGTTTCCGACACGTCGGAATACAACACTTGGTTGGAGTTCGGAATGTGAAGGGACATCCCTTCTGCAAACCTGAGAGGATTCGCCCACCAAGAGAGGTCCTTCTTGAGTTTCTCTTGAAATCTCGAAGGAGAACTCTAGGTTTTGCGAACGACACCTCCAGTTTCGATGTGAAGAAAGAACTGGAGAGGTCTGAGGTGCAACCTTCCTAGAGAAAGGAATTGCTCCAACGAGGAGAGTGTCCCCAACAAACTCATCCACTCCCTCGCTGTGCATACGTCTTTCTCTAGGAAGGCTTTGACTTTCTCTGACCCTCGGGCTATCCTTTCTGGAGACGGAAAAGCCCGAAAATCCAGAGAAACCATCCGAATCCCCAGATAGATACGATCTTGACTGGGGATCAACTGAGACTTTTGAAAGTTCACCAAAAGTCCCAGAGAAACTCGCCATGAAAAGGGTCTTTTGTAGGTCCTCCAAACATCTTTTCTGTGACTTGGCTCTGATTAGCCAGTCGTCCAAGTAAAGGGACACCCTGACTCCCTCCAAATGTAGCCATCTTGCTACATTTTTCATTAGTCCTGTGAAGACCTGAGGGGCTGTTGAAAGGCCGAAACACAAGGCCCTGAACTGGAATATCCTTCCTCCCATCATGAACCTGAGGTATTTTCTTGAAGAAGGATGGATAGGCACATGGAAGTAAGTGTCCTGAAGATCTAGGGACACCATCCAATCCCCTGGACGAAGAGCCGCCAAACCTGAGGATGTCGTCTCCATGGCGAACTTCCTCTTTTCTACAAAGAAATTCAGGGCGCTTACGTCCAGAACCGGTCTCCATCCTCCTGAGGCTTTTGGAACTAGAAATAGGCGGTTGTAAAAGCCCGCTGAGCATGGGGTCGCTCACTAGCTCTATAGCCTCTTTCTCTAACATTTGTTCCACTGCCTGTGTTAGAGCGAGGCTCATGATGGGATCCCTGTACCTGGCCACCAACTCCCTCGGAGTCATCGTCAAAGGTGGTCTTTCCGTAAAGGGAATCAGGTATCCTTTCCGGATAATCGAGAGGGACCAGTTGTCCGCTCCTCTCTTTGCCCAGGCTTCCGAGAATCTTAGAAGCCTGGCACCTACTGATGTCTGGAGGACTACTTTCCCTACTTCTTAGCTCTGGAAGAGCGAGAAGGATCTTCCTCTCTTGAATGGTCTATTACCTCTAGAGGTAGAGCCTTTAGAAGGAGGGCCCCCTCGAAAGGGCTCCTGACTAGCTGGAGTCTCCTTCTTAGTTCTTCGTCTGGAAGGAGGTCCTAGGTTTCCGGGCCGACTGAGCGAGCATGTCTTGAGTCGCCTTTGCAGAGATAGATCCTGAGATGTCCTGGATTATCTTCTTCAGGAAGAGAAGAGGCAAGAGCTGCGAATATAGAAGCGAGGCTCTTTGAGCATGCGAGACGGACTTTGTAAGAAAAGAGCAGAAGACTGATCTCTTCTTAAGAACCCCTGCTCCAAACAGGGAGGCTACTTCTCTCGATCCATCTCTAACTGCCTTATCTATGCATGTCAGTACACTGTTGAGATCCTCGGGCGAAATGGAATCCGTGTTCTGAGTCTTTTTAGCCAAGACCCCCAAAGACCAGTCAAGGAAGTTGAAGACTTCCAAGACTCTGGAACATTCCCTTCAACAGGTGGTCGAGCTCGTTCATAGCCCAGGTAGTCTTAGCAGACAAGAGAGCCGAGCGTCGTGCGGCATCCACCAGTGAAGAGAAGTCCGCGTCTGCAGATGACGGTAGACCCAGGCCTAGGGGTTCTCCAGACTCATACCAAAAGCCTAGTCCCTGCCCGTAAGCTTGGAAGGGGGGAAAGAAAAACACAGTCTTCCCTTTCTCCTCCTTTAGAAAGCAGCCAATCACCAAAACTCTCAAAGCTTTTTTTCATTGAGATGGTTGGCTTCATCCTCACACAAGAGGAAACCTTCGTCTTCTTAGAAGTCGAGAATAACGAGAGAGGAGACGGAGGAGCAGGGAGAGTAAGGGAGTCTCCAAACTCTTGAAGAAGGAGGTCTGTAAGGATCTTGTAGGACGATACCGAAGAATCCTTAACTAAATCCTCTTATAAAGGTTCCACTTCATCCACCGAAGAACCCTCGACTTCTTTACGAGAGCAGTTGGACTTCTCTAAGAAGTGCGTCTATCTAGGGATGTCTGGCAGCCGTCTGGCGCCTATCAGGGGAAGCCAAAGCTTTGGGAGAGCTCCTCTTGAATGCGTCCTTCCTACTCCGATGAGTGCGTCCTCTGTGATCCTGAAGTCTACTCCTAGATTCCCGGGAGTCCAAAGGAGAGCGCCTGCTAGGAGAGGAGAGCCTACTAAGCTCAAGGCACCTAACAGAATCCATGCGCCTGTCCAAAGGAGAGCGGCTACCTGGCGAACTGCGCCTACAATGAGGAAGAACGCCTACTAGGCTCTTGGCGCCTACCTACAGGAGAGCGAATCCCTGGAGAAGATAGCCTACTCGGAGACAGGCGTCTACCATGCTCCACAAACTTAGATCGAGACGCGTGGGTCTCTGCAAAAGGTAGTCTCTCAGCCGAGACATATCTTTCAGGCTCTTTACGCCTGACCTGAACAGAGCAGCTAATAGGAGAACCGCGCCTATCAGGAGAAAAGCGCCTATCTTCCGCACAGCGCTTGGAAGCGGGAGAGCGGCTACTTGGGGAGTAGCGCCTACCAGGCTCTAGGCGCCTAACATAAGGAGAGATCCTGTCTCTTAAAGAATCCATGAAAGAGGAGGCTCTCTTATCCGGAGATTGAAGGATCTTCGGAAAGGAGCGAGAAGACGAAGCTGTACGCTTATCTTTAGACGAGAGCCTACTAGGCGCTAGATCCCTTTCTACTGGAGAAATGAAGTCGCCAGGAGAAAGCTTCTTGGGCGATTGTCGCCTGGAAGATGACAAAGCGTCTGCCAGGGAAGAGCGCCTCCTTCCATCCGCTGTTACAGGAGAGAGAGCCGCCTCCGACTGAGAAGGTAAGCAGGAGAAGGTATCCTAGACTTCTTGACGGGAGAGAGACGTCCTTCTTACGACGCGTATCTCCAGCCAAGGAGCCCGCCAGCGCCGAAATCTGAGCTTGCAGCCCCGCAAGAATCCGAGCTGGAGATCTTGCAAAATCCTCCACAGGGGAAGAGGATCGAAGCCTACTCTGAGGCGAGAACTCCTGCTCCCTCCTGGGTTTCTTGATATCCACTTCCGGCTCTTCTGGAAAACATTCCGGGCTGGAAGGAAAGGCGCAAGGAGCCTTCCAGGCTCTCTTCAGCGGTCGCGATGAATCCGAGGCGCTCCATTCTCTTCTAGGCGAAGGTGAGGAAGAAGAAGAGAAGCATTGGCGTAATACCTCCTTCTTGGCGCGAACAAGGGCAGCCTGGGTACGAACATCAGGATCTACCGAGGGGACGCCATGATCGGTGGAGTTCTCCTTAACCTTCCTGCGGCTGTTGACGTTTCCTCCTCCACTGGGACTGGGAGTCTGGAAGAGGTTCTAGGCCTGGAAAGCATTAAGGAGGACCGATCAGGACGCACCCTCCACTGCACTGGGGTCACTACACAATTCACCTTCACTGTTATTCTTACCTTGCAACGAACGAATCTTCTTCTCCATGCTAAGGATCGTGGCTCTCATGGTTGCCACTTCCGAAGTCGTATCTTTAGGTTCGATGCAGGGCGCAGGAGCTGAAACTGGAGAAGGATCTAATGCTACAACAGGATTGTCTACTTCTACCTCGCTAATACGAGACTTACTAAAGAAACTTCTAGACGAAGCTTTTCTCACCCTGTCTTTCTCCAACTTCCTCAAGTAGGAAGAAAGAGACTTCCATTCACCCTCATCCAACTTCTCCACACTCATTAACACGGGTTAACAAAAAAACATTCTTTTCCCCCTACATTTCAAGCATACTGTGTGAGAATCTACCGTAGCTTTCGGTAGCCTTACCTTGCATTCATCCATAGAGCACACCCTAAACATAGAATTTCTTAACCTCTACATCAGACATCTTGAAATCAAGAAAAATCCAAACCAATATCAAAAAAACAATCCACAAGCGCATATGCCAAGCCAACAAGATCAGGTACTTCACTGAAAGTCAGTCCAAATAAATCCAAGGCAACGAGAATCGAATAAAGCTGTCAGGACGGTAACAACCACAGGTGTAGTCGTCACCGGCGACGAAAAATTCTGGCTGGAAAGGGAGATTGGTTCTTACAGCCGCCACCCAGCGGCGGGTAAGGTAGATCACCTGACCTACCTGTCGCGTGTGCCGCGAGTTTTTGAATTCTGTCGTGACGTCAGAGACGTAAAGCTAGGTATATATCTGACAGGAAAGTTCATGTACAAAAACAAATTTTAGCAGCACAGTGTAATGTAATTATATCAATTGTTTGTTTCTATGGTGTTTTTACGTTGCATGGAACCAGTGGTTATTCAGCAACGGGACCAACGGCTTTACATGACTTCCGAACCACGTCGAGAGTGAACTTCTATCACCAGAAATACACATCTCTCACTCCTGAATGGAATGGCCGAGAATCGAACTCGCGACCACCGAGGTGGGACGCCAACACCATACCAACCACGCCACTGAGGCGCTGTAATTGTATCAAGACCAAAGCATAGATTACCTAAAACATTTATCAAGCAAGACCCAAAAAACAGAATGCCAAGTGTACTGATAACATCTATAAATAAATACATAAAACCATAAAAACTGTGATACAAGGAAAACTGAAACTTTATCTAATCAGTACGGTAGTGTTTTGTTCTCCAATCAGAGCAGAGAAATACATGCATTACCTGTTGTTTTGGCGTCTAGCCTATGAACCATATGAAGCTCCTCAGCATTTAAATGCCCTGCAAGCTCAGGTAAATAATGCTCTAGTGTGTGGTGTGCACTTGACGTCCCCTCATGCATAGTCACTCCATACGGCTTGTACAACCCAACAATATCATCTGAAAAAGAATTAAATCTTGATACCAAAGATAAGTAAGAGATACAAAGTTCCCAGGCTGCAAAATATACCAGATTGGTTTTGATTGCATAAATATATGTATTTGGGTGAAGAGCATTGATGAAGCTGATATTTACATACAAAAGTACAAGAACTAAATTGTCTGACATCTAATGTACACTCAATGTAAAAATACTGAATGAGGGAAATGATCTTGACCCTTTATTAGCATGATATGTTTTAGCATTTAATCCATGCATAATACACCATAATAATATGTTAGGTTGTATATAACCAAACATATTAGAAATCACAGAACTTAAACCTAGCTATAAGTATTGTAGTCTATTATATATTCTTAGATTTCCTAAAATATCTTAAGAGTATGTACTGTACATTAATTTCCCTCATCATACTATTACGTCAAAATATACTAATGAACCTTTGCAATTTTCCAAAACTTCTAAACTCCTATCCTATAGAATCAAATACAGAAAACCAAAAACTGGGAACAGAAGTACTGTAATAATACAAGTGAGAAACGTGGCTCATTAAGTTACTTACTTGCATCATAAATAATGCTAGTCTTCAACAATGACAACATTTCCATCCGTGTACAAGAATGTACTGTTTGCTCGTTTACTAAACTTAGAATTTTCTCGTAGCCTTTAGATGTCGGCGATTCACTTTCGTTGAATCCAAATTTGCTGTCGTGGATCTCTCTTCTTTTCTTAGTTACAAAATCATAAGCTGTTGCAGGAGGAGGCTCTTTTGTGGGTGAACTCTCTTGCTTTTTGGTTTTCTGGGGATGTAAATTTAGGGGTGACTCTGTTTCCTTATCCATACCAAGATAACTTAGAGCTATATTCGAAGTATTCTGTTGAGTTAAATTTAATTGTAATTTTACATCATCTTCCTTGTGTGCTCTCGATGACTCTAAACCGGACATATCAGAGAACGCGTTTTCCAATTCTTCCTTAATTTCAGAGAACTCAACGGGAGGTTTGCGGTTTTCTCTGATTGCATCCAACGACGGCTTAAAGTAAGTTTCATCAATGAAATTTAAATCACTCGTGGAGCCTAAATCCTGAGCAATAGGTAATGGGCCATGGTATCCATCTCTCTGTGTAGTATTAAAATTAGCATTACCATCATTAACATTGGCCTCTCTCTGTAAAATTCCACTGCTGAAAAACTGCTCATCAATAAATCCTGTATCACGCACGGGCCTACCAGGAACCTCCTTCCCCTCAGGGGAATTGTGACCACGCTCCGTTTGAGGCCTAACAAAGGAATTTGATTCTAATGCCTTAGGCCTGGGCACATCGTCAGGACCCCCAAAAAGCTCATCAAAGATCCTTTCACTTTCAGTCAAATAGGTGGTTTTCTCAGAAGGCGTTGCCGACGTTCCATGGTTTTGTTTAACGGCCAAGTCCTGCGGCATTGGGTCAATAGCTGGTTCTTGGCAGAGCTGGGTAGGCGTATTATGAATTTCACTAGGTTCAGCAGTGTTAAAATCTCCATTCCTTGTATCTTTTTCGACTAAAGGCCTGTCTGTTCTATCAGGCCCATCTAGGGTATCGAACTGGCCGTGTACCCTGGGGACGTTATCGTTGTCGAACCGGATCATCCCGAAGTTGGTGGAATGGACTTTCTCCTGGGGCGTCTCGCTTTTCATGTCTTGCAATATACTTGCGTACTTTAAAATAACGGGATCGACGCTGTCGATCGCTCTTGTGTCCTTAGATGGCTGGAGAGATGATTTAGGGGGAGGCCTATTCGAAGGCATTAAGGCCTCATCTCCCAGCTCCCTTGGGGTTCCGGGAGGTCTGAAGTGTGACACTTCTTCATCTTCTACCAATATATTTCTCCTTCTCTCACTAATTGCAATTCCTCTCGGCGAACGATTTACTCTGCAGATGCTAAAGTGACGATGTAAAGCCGCTGTAATCACAAAACACTGCTTATTTAAGACATTAAAACGTACTGAGGCAGCCATGCTGGTCTTACGTCAATGTTTGTTTTGGTTCGGTTAACATCACATCTACACTTCAATGCCTGATGGATAGTGCCGCTAGTCCGGCATCTTGCCCCTCCCAAAATATTACTGGTGGAATTTCCACTACAATTGTGTTTCTTTAGACAGATATAACGTCATTAATTCACCTACGCCTGTTTCTTCAATAAATCCGTGGCAAGGAGTACTCTAATGTTACTTATTCATACTTCGTATTTTGAATTACATAGACCCTCTTCTTTGGCCGAAAATTGATTCATACAATTTTTGCTTTATCTGCTGCGCAACGCTTCTTACTCTTCTTATATTTCCATACTTCCCCATTTCTTACTTGCTTTTCCATAATCATTATCGACGGTTTCCTTGTCTTATAACGCTGGTCGTTCATAAGGTATTCCGATCTAGGCTACAACAATTACTTAAGGCATTTTCTATTGCTCCCTTGTTACGCGTTGGGTATATCACGTCATCAAGGATTCAGTGTACTACATTAGGTCAAATGTTTACTTAATGAGGTAACTGATTTTGTCCATATACTGCTCTCTTCCAATTAGATGTGTCTCAGACCTATTCCATATAGTTATGTCTTTTCAGACCGTAGACAAGACCCCTACCACGTCAGGTCCCGTTGTGCCCTCTGGGCAAGAGAAAAAATAGGCAAGTCGGTACCGGGTAGTCACCAGTCAGCTCGACTGGACACTCATTCTCAAGTCACCTGACCAATCAGTGTTCATAAACAAGTTCTGAAGCACGGACAGGGAGATTCGCCAAGGAACTTAAGACCAGGTGAATGGTGTATACGACTTCGTAAATAAGTATTTGAAACGTTGATAGTGCTTTTTTTACTTTTAAAGGAGTACACTAATGCATACTTTTTTGTCATTTTTAAGCTACGTGGATAACTACGCAAGCTCGGACCAAGGTCTATACTTGGACAAGGTTAAGAAAACATCCCGATATGGGTTGTTTGCTTGCTCGAGTGTTTTTAAATTTCGTTGTTTCGATTCCAAATAAGTTTACCGACTTGAATATGGGTTATGTAACTCTATAGTGAATATTTAGCGTTATTTACAGAAAATATTAAAAATCTACAGTTCAGTTATAATAGTATTATCATCGCTGTGACGTCAAGTTTTTCAGGCCTGTTTGAAAAACAGACTGAGTAAAGTCCATTAAAACCTTTGTGCTGTAACTGTACTTATCGTTCATACGTTTGAGTTAAGTTGAGTCAATGTTAAACGTAAAGTTCGTCAAGAAAAGGGTAATTCTAGGCAATAACCCCGCGTGGACTGCAAGGAATGTTCCCTCGAATACAAGTAAGCCACTTGGGAATGGGGCATCTAATGTTTTTCGCCGTGTTTAGAAATAGCCCCAGGGGGTTAATTACGGTCGACCCCCACAAATATCGGTAAATTCTTAATAAGCTACCCAAATACTATAAGATATCGTAATTTCCAAAGAAATACCCGACTTGGAGTTATTGCCTCTACCAAGAAAAGTCGCAATTTATTAGGGAGAAAACAAGTAAATGAAAAAGTTGCATAATTTCTTTCTCGCCCACCTATCCAGCTACCTAGTTTAAGCAGGTGGAAGCCAGCAGCTGACCTTGATATTAGCGATGCTAGTCCCAACCACTACAACAAATAGCCTTCCGTGTGTGTGTGTGTTTTTCTATGACGTTTGCGTCTTTGAAGGTGTGTTAACACTGATGAGGCAAGCATGTTTTGCTGCACCCCACCTCTCGCTCTCGCTCTCTCTACGTGACGAAGGTACCTAATTGGGAAGTTAGTTTACCATGTCATTTTTGGAGGATGGGGGGCGGGGCTCTTATTCTACATTACGTGTACAATTTTTAAAAAATGAGAGTTTATAACATTTTAGCAATGTGTTTAATACCACTGATACCATTTATTGATATAATGATGAATTTTTCATAGACAATCAGATCACAATACCGCGAATTCTATAGCTGAGCGTAGCAACATTATATTTGCAATTACAAAGACGACGTTCAGTTTTTTAATCATAATTTCATAGCTATTTGAGTTTTTTTCGCGTTGTTAAGGTTCTCCTTTGTATTGATCTTTTTCTTTGCATACAGTAACGTCAGACTTTTGACATGTGGCTTTGTGTTCTAGGTAAGAGAAACAAGTGACTCTTAATGTTGTCAAGTATACAACCGACAATAGTAATTTAGGGCATTATTAAATTTTGCCTACCCAAATCTAATTTGACAGGAGTCATTACGATATGACCGAGAGTACGATAAAGCCTCAAAGAAGTTATAAATGCCTTCTATTTCCGCGTTAATTGATTATCTCATACATTACCATATAAAAATTGTTATAACCTCCAAAAATTTGCCTTATCTTTCGACCCTTCTCCCTTTTCATTACTCAGCGTAGCAGTGAAGATGACTTCAGCTTCTGACAGAGCAATTCTCAACTCCATCTTCAATCCTCTTCTGCCAGTTGGCGAGTGCGTCTATGAAGAAGATATACCAGCTGAACTTAAAGGTGTGATGAATCGTGTTAATTTTGTTTTTTAGAAATATAATTGACCTAGTTTAATGTTGGGTAGGATCTTTCGCCCTTTCTAGATAGTGGCAGTTTTGATTCTTATGAATCTTTAGTAGTAATTTATCCACTTCTTTTATACTCTGAAGAGGCATTCTTTCTTCAGGTTCATTTTTGCATTTGTAGTACCTACTGTGTATATCACTATTCCTGATGCTAATCAGTTCAGATTTTCCACTGCAGTAAATACCTACTCCTTGGCAACTTAAGAAATATGATTTTAATTAAAAAGGAAATATTTCTTTCGATTTATAAAATCACTCCATTAGCCTGGTTTGGGAAGCCCCATTAGGGCAGAATAAAGGTCAAGTCAAGATAAATAATAGGTATGCAAATGACTGGACAGACATGTTCCCCAAAAACCATGGAGGCAGAGCAGTGTCGAAGATCTGGACAGGCTCTCCATAGGAATGGAATGGAATATATAGTTTAGGTCAAAGCATTGGGACCTATGAGGTTATTCAGTGCTGGAAAGGAAATTGAGAGTTAAGTAGGTTTTGAAGGTGTAACAGGATGAAAACCTTGCAGTTGGCCTATGAAATAATTGTTAGGAGAGGGTGGATTGTGAGATGAAAGAAAATATGAATGGAGGAACAGTAAAAGGAATGAAAGGGGTTGCAGTTAGGGGTAGTGAAACTAGGAAACTACCCTGTGGACTTTTATCTTCTCCAGATGCTGATGATGACAGCCCAGAGGGCCAAAAAGCAAAGGCTATGGAACTTGAAGGCGTAAAAGCAGCGGAGGCAGGGGACGTTGAAGGTGCAATAAAGTTCTTTTCAAATGCTATTGATTTAGCTCCTACAAGAGCTTCTGGCTACAACAACAGAGCACAGGCACTGAGGCTACAGGGAAAAATTGAAGGCAAGATATTTACCATGTTATCAGAATATTTATCCTTAGGGAAATGCTAGGTACACTTGTGAAGAATTTACCTGTTGCACTGAAGCTTTATAAAATGCAACACACGTCTAAATGTACCAAGTAATTCCTTCAATATGGATCTAGTTAATCTACTTAAGCACTAACAATAACAGGGTGGGGATATAATCATAAAGTAATGAATTGGATGGCTTCCACAACCCTACGACAGTGAATTTGGCAGCAGTTTGCAAATGCTTATCTCTTGCAGATGCATTGGCCGACCTCAACAAAGCTATAACACTCTCCGGAAGTAAGGGCCGAGCTGCCTGTCAAGCTTACACACAACGTGCCATGATCCACCGACTACAAGACAGAGAGAAGTCAGCGCGCAGCGACTTCCAAGAAGCAGCGAATTTGGGTTCAGAGTTTGCTAAAGCTCAGGCGAGTCAAATCTTTGTATTAACCTCATATATACTGCCACTGACATATAGCTACTATATGCAATAGAATTCATGGGGAAAAGCGACATAAAGGTTTTGTTGTTACAATACTTTGAAACAAAGATCAAAGATATTTTCATTCTTGTAGATGAACAAATATTACTTGAGCTATAGTTTAAATTAGAAGGCACTTTGTTTTGAATTTAAGTGGTCTGATGAAACTTAAAAATAATAATCTCGAGTTAGTGACAAATAACCACATTACATGCTTGTCTACTTCGTCACTACATATATATATGTAAACATTACCATCTTATAAATGGACAACTGTTCAGTACCCTTTATATAGATATGACACTAATTTGGTATGTATGCACAGCTCAGTAAATTATGGCGCTATTTTTCTCGCTAGTTTCAGCTTTTCATCTTCTTAATTTGATGCATTTTTGGTTTGTTTAAATATTTTTTCAGATGATAGTCATACTTGCCACAAAATGTCATGATTTTCTTGTAACATTAATGGACATTTAAGTTTAGCCTGACTGAATTTTCTTTGCTGTAGTCGTATCTCTGGCCTGTAGCTATATTGTATACAGTTAAAAGTAATTTTGTATTTTAATCTACTAAACTGATCTAGTTAAAAATAAAATTTAAGACAAATATACAGGTTACTCTACCAAATTTAATCGTTATTTGCTTTACAGCTTGTCCAGATGAACCCCTATGCTGCACTCTGCAACAAAATGCTTCATGATGTGTTTAGCAAGCTGCAACGAGGAGAATGTGAAGGTGTGTAACTGCTCTTCCACCTAATCGAACAGACTCAACAAAGTTACGTCAAAATGCACGAGTTTTTAAAATCACTGTGTATAGGTTGGCAAAACACTGATTAACAAAAAAAAATTTACTTCAAATGATGATTACATGCAACAGGAGATGTGAAAATTTTAAATTTAGAGTATTAGGACAATTACATGTAGCTTTAGAACCACAACTTTTATTTACCCTCATGAATGCCCAAACCTTGCATACGTTAATGCTGTGTTAACACTATGGTGACAGACTCGGCTAAGCCATTTTCCATCTATAAGATCAGTCTTACTTAGTCAAAGCAACAATGCTTCCCTTTTCAAACCAGCAGAACTAACTGGTAGTCGCCCGTCGCCAGAAATTGAGATATACTTTGCCCATGTATAAAAGCTATACATTAATTGCTTGAAAAATGTATCATAATTGCGGATGTATTTTCTAATTGTAATCAGGATTAGAAACAGAATGAGTATACTTCAGCTTCAGGAAATAATCATAACTAAAATTTTAAAGATATACTCATAAAATTACCCATGTCCCCATATCTGCTCTACATTCAATACTACAGTACTTATATATCCATTAAAAAAGCATGCGTTTTTTATCACTTGTTTTTCTTTGTTACCTTCAACTCGAAAGAATCACAGAAAATTGCGAAAAGTCAAATTCACAAGTAAACACAATGAAAACAGCAAGATCTTTTGAGTGGTACCATTGGTCTCACAAAACAATGTGAATGGAATAAGACCCTCTATGACTGACAAATTATACATAGTATAACATGATTTCAGTGGTACTGCAATAATGACTTGACTGAAGCTGTCCATATAGTGTTAACAGATTCAAAAGACCTTAATTAAGGGTCACTAATATAAATTAAGAAAAATTACCACATATCCACTGAGGTTACAGTATTGCAAATCTTATCAAAATATATTATGCAAAAACTCTTATTAATTAAGTGAAAAAGTACAAAAAAAAAATTATAAACATATCACGTGAACATACCTGTAATCCTAACTCAGTAAGATGAACTACAGCTACGGGAAATAAAATGTCTAGTTTTCTAGTTTTGCACAATGCTTACGTTAACCAATAATTTTGTTTATTTGTGCAAGCCTCAACACTCAAATCATTTTAAAAATTTATATAAAAACAATTGCAGAAATTTTACTCGAGAGCCTTTCTTATAACTAACAGATCCCTCAACTCTTGCAAATTGAAATGTACTTTCTAAACATGACTGAAATGATTATACGTCGATGATCATGTATGATTTTGCATAACACTAACTATGCTTTAATTTTCTATCACATCCAAGTAAGTAAGCATCTATATATAAAACAAACTTAAAATCTAAAATTAACTCGAGTCATCGTTTATAGTACTCTGCTTATCGAGTTTTATTTCTTCGACGCCCGAGCCTTTCTGCTCGGCCGTCTCCTTCTCTTCCATATTTTCCATGTTGAGTGTATCCACATCTTCTCTTTCCACCATCTCAAACGTCTGCGAGTTTGAATTCTCAGATTCTGTTTCACTGGCAGCAGTCTGCTCTTCAGTAACAACTCTGCAACACAATGGAAAAAATGTTGATGGAAACAGTACAGTACATCAGTTCAAAAATCTAACCACCAATCAGTCAACAACTTGAAAAATCACCTTCAAAATATTGCCATTCTGTATTTTACATATCAGAGCTTGTTGTGTAGAATGTATAAAGGACAAAAACTAAGAATTTACAAACTTCCTTGGTAGGGTATAAAGAAGGTTAACTGTAATATCAAACTAAATTTCATAAATAACTGTTGATTGGGAAAGATTGGTACAGGGAGCTACAATTTACAACCCTTATTCTTGTCTGAAGTTTAATTATACTTCATACATCACATTTTGTATTATCATCAAACTTCTCATAGGCTAGGTTAAATAATCACACCATACACTAATGGCAAACATACCCTCTCTTTTTGTCATAATTCATGAGCTGTTACTCTCTGTAGTTCCACTTGTAGTATATTACTACTTGTAGTACCCAGCGTCTCATTGCTTCGAATTTCTCTATACACTAAGTACAATTCCTTAGCTTGGCAGTGCAGAGAAATAAATTGTTTATTTAAGTTTACCCTTAATGGTATCTTATCTTTAATTGCTTGTAATATTACCTGGTGTTTTGCTAACCTTTTATATTAGAAAATTTTGACAATTTTGGATCAGTCTTAGGTATATTTGAGGATGTATTATTATTATTAATACATAAATCATTATTATTAATATTATAACGGATTATTGTTTGTTGTTGTTATTACTATTATAAAAATTGATCTACTGTTAGTTATAATCTTTCATGTTACTACTAAAATATGAAATAATATTTTGTTATAGGTGGCAAGAAATTTGTCCATAAAGTGTTACAAATTATCAATCAATTGAAAACCCTGAAGAAACAGAGAATAAAAGAATAGGGGAAAAAAAAAACTTTCATTTTTCAGTCCTGTTCACTCCCCCTTTTTCCGAGGGGGAGAACGTAAACAGTTTAAAAGACATAACCCCTTCTGGGCTGTATTTTTGTAGAGCAACAACAGATAACTATTTGGCACATCTTACAGCCCCACTTCATGTACACACAATCAGACATATTTACCAATATTATTCTTCTTATTATTACTATTACTCAAGAGATGAACCCCATCCACATGAGGCCACTGACTTGAAATTCAAATATCCAAAGACAATTATGTCATTCATTTGAAAAACGTGACAGAACATAACAGAAAACACAGAAAGAAAAAAATTATATTATTATTGAGAAAATTAACCCTGTTCATATGGAACAAGCCCATTGTAGGAGCCCCATACTCGAAATTCAGGAGACATGACTTGAAAATGTTGTAACCTACAAAATAACTCTTTTCATAATAACTGTCCCTCTGGTAAGAAAAGTTTAGCCCAAAAGTACTACTTAGTCATTTTACTAAATAAATTATGCGTGTTAACTTTCACAGTAACAGTAAATTTAAGAGAAAATCACAGACTGACATTATGGGAATCCTTTATCAACGATATTTAAACGACGAGCAAGTTCATTACTGCTCTTTGCTGATGTCTCCTGAATTTCAGGTGCATCCATTTTATTTTTATTCCCTCATATTCATCTATTTATTATTTCTTGTAAATTGCCTCTTTTGCAGGCTGATTTCCCTCTGGAGTCCTCTTGGGTTTACAGACTGTACACTCTCCATAAGGGGTTTTAATTGAAGATTTGGAGAGAGAAACAAAGGCAATCTTTTCTTTACGATACCCTGACAAAGTGAATTCATGACTACAATTTCCTTATATTACTTGACCCAAATAAATCCTGTATAATATTCCAGCCAGTACAAAACTGAAATCACATAACATGCTAAGAAAAATATACTCAATTCTCATGCAGTCAGAGTTCAGTGACCAGCATAAGGAAAAGCATAGTAAGGGTGAAACAGCATATTTACTATAGAAATTACAATACAAGTAAACATGGTAAAGTTCTTAAATCAACCATAATCATCAGAGTTACATCAACTGCTAATAATAATAACAGATAAATCTGCATTATATTAAACTGTTAACACAAAAATGTATGTGATCATGCGAATACGTCTCAATTTATACGCCTACATCTAAGAGCAACAAACTAGCAGCCTGTGCAATTGCTTTTGTGATTACAAAGGTGAATTTCACATTTATTTTATTGTTAAAGAAAATATAATAGTTAAAAACAGCAAGACTGTTACTATTACTAATCTGGTTATAAGGCAGTATTTTGTAACAATAAGCAGCTGTTAGCATATCATGAACACTAATGAGACCATCAAACATTTTTATAGTACTTTATTTTTCACATACACACTTTGAGCAATGAGTGAACATTGCGCAAATTAACAAAAATGACAGATAAAAAACATGAAGTTAAAGTTTAGGAAAAAGTGTTGATAAGGTATATGATGAATACCACATCAGTATATCTAGACACCACCCTATTTACAAACCTGTTACGTTCTGTTGAATTGTTTTGTAAGTTGGTTACTGTACTCCTCTTGCCTATTTAAGTACAGTATGATATACAGTAAAGTCAATACAATACGTATATGTACAAAACAGGTGGCACAAAAAAAAAAGCTCTTATAAGTAAGTGGTTAGGGGAGCGCTCAGAACACAATCTTAATTTGCAATCCCCTTTTTTTGTTTGTATCTGAATGTTACCACTAAGTAGGGTGGTGTCTGTATGCCTCGTAGGGTAAACTGCACCACAAAGACATCTTGAATAATGACCTGCACCTGCAAATGAAAGCAATGAAACGGAACCATCTTACCTGTCAACGTCTGTATCTGGTCTGTCTGTCTCAGCTGCTGTGTCTGGACTGTCAATCTCTACATCTGACTTTTTATCTTCCTCTTCCTGTTCGTTGTCAGGTTGTTGCTCTTCCCTCTTTTTCTTCTTCTTCTTCTTTTCGTAGCCCTCCCCTCGGTATTCATACTGAAAAGACACGGGATGCGAGAAGTGCAAAGTGCAGTGAAGTGACGGACAATATGCGAGGGTGCTTAGCTACATCCTCCTGCGCATACAGAATCTAATGTGACATATTCAGTGCAGATGCGAGAACATCAGAGGAAATATCAATATGAAATCTACATAGTTCTGGTAGCCTTGTAAGGTAGTCATGACACTTTTTAAAGTCTAGTAGCTGCAGTTTACAGTTTAAGGTGAACATATTGTTTCCTTGTTTGTTTCATCATTACACTCAAAAGTCGCATAAAATTGGCAAAGGATTCAGGCCATTTTATGCTTAAAAAAGGAAAAATTTCAAAATCCCAAAGTCACATATACATAATTGACCCTTGAAACCTGCTTGTTTTGGACTTGCAGATTTTTTATCTGTAATCAAATGAACATATTTTTTTTTAGTTTTGAGGACATTCAAGTCAACTTGTAAATAACTTGTTTAAGATGAAAACGTAGAGACAACTAAAAAAGAGAAAAGAAAAATAGTTTAGTTGGCCAAAAATACACAAACATATTAGTCTATTTTACCATCAAAATACAGCATTGGATACACATACTATTTGTTACAAATTAATTTTGTAAGGAAGTTAATTTTATGAGACACACTTATGCTTACAAACAACAGACATTGTCTGCAGTAGAGAAATTTGTACGCTAAAGCTGCAGATGTAGGAACTAAAATTCATGTTGTAAATGCTTAGAACACTGAAAGTGAAGGAAACAGCAAACGAAATCACATCGTGTAAATAAATTTCTTGAAGACATGAAAAAGTAAATTTTAAACAGAAATCCCAATATGTAGAATATTTTCTGATGGCTAAGCCCAGAATCCTAGCCTCACCTTCCACCAGTTCCAAGACCAGCCACTCTGCCTCCTCATACAGAAGGTATGTATATGATTTCATGTGTAGTGTAGCAACTATTCTTTCACCATAATGAACAGATAAAAAAAAAGGTAACTAATGTTGGCTTAAGTCTTGAGAGCACAAATGGAATGTAATTGAAAAACTACAGCAGTTACAGTCACAAAAGTATACTGAATGAAAGCATTCAAAGACATCAAGCATTCACGCAGACTTGGACTTAGGACAAGGTACTGGGTTAAAAGCCTTTTATAAATGTTAAGGTCTGCATTATGCATAATGTTTCTGACTAAGTTTGAGAGAATTATATAAAAGAACAATGCAAAAAAAAAAAAAAAAAAAAAAAAAAAAATAAATTACACCACAATCAAACTCCAGGTTTGCAGCCAAATGAGTTTCTTGGTTTCACCCTTTCAGACTTTGTAGTAGTATACAGGGAAATACAAACATTTCAATAGGCATGTACATAACATGGCTAATAAACCTGACTGTAATTCTACATATGTATACTGTACTTAAAGAATATGGTATGTAGTAAATCCTTGACAAGATTAGAAAACAAATACTCCGAAGCATGCAGCGGAATACAAGGTTATAGTCAGGACATTATTAGAATATTCACTGGAAGCATTTGTGAACTTGACAACACACTCCTCAACCCACAAATAATGGTTAGTTGGCACCCAATAATCACGCTACCTAAACAAGCTAGCGCTTGGCTTGCCTCCCCACCAGCAAATTATCGTGCCACTCCACGTTCCTGAAGATTCCCTTTGGAAGCCTGCCAGTACCACAGAAATTTTAAGTATCTACTGACAAGCATCCTGTTGCTTTGTAACGCCTACAATCTTATGATCTAATTTTGTCAAAATCAAAGGATACATATACTAGCGTATAAATTTCAAATGCCATTTATATTATTAAATAAAAGTAAATACTGCATTCAAAATTCACTAACATTATCACTGCTTAATCTTACCTATTACAAACTCTAAGCTTAACATCATGGCACCAGTAAAATTATGCCAATCCAGGTTACATTCTATTAAACTGTTCATCTGTACCATTAAAAAAAAAAAAGGAGCTTCTTCAGTAAATGCATAAGTAGATCTTCCAACTAAGTTATAACAACTAAAAAAATTAATTTAGCCAAACTATCAGAATAGTCATCCTCCTAACAATCATAGTTTGATCAGCTGAAAATCATGAAATCAAATGTCTTTCTATGTAATGTAACATTAAAAAACTTACATTGCAAATAAAAGTAACTGCTGAACCAGCATTTCCAACTAGGGGAGTCTAATAAAGTTGAAGTTAATTAAGGAGTATTACTATTAACTAATTTAGTCAATTAAAATAACTCTCTATAGAAGGAATCATAAGGAAAATTCCCTCTTGACTAGTTCTAGATGACAGCAATTGTACCTTACCTTACATAATTCAGTATCCACAGCTACAAGCAAGTAAGAATACTTACGTGATACAATGGCCAAAACGATGCGAAGAATCCCACATCCTCAGTGAGGTTGGGCAGCAGCCAAAGATGGTGGTGACCCATTGTAAGAATCCAAATGATGACGAACACAATAAACCTCAAAACTGCTAATCCCAATATGACACCCAGGAACCCAGCAGCTGCGACACTCAAGTAATACACTCCTTTCCTGAAGTGAAAAAGAAACATACAAGGTACAAAATGGACATAAATTTGAAAACAACCTTTTTTAATAGAATTCTGTCTGGCAATTTGATTTATGGAAGCTTGGTCTAATGACCTGGGTTCTAACAAAATTAATTCTTTTCAAGCACTATAACTGAACTAAACCAGAGATATTCCATGGCTCTGAAAGTGTTGAACAAGATTTGTCCATGAGATATAAATGCTAGGAGGAGAAACTGAAAAATACATTTCAATTTTAGCTCTTCAGGATTCTGATATTCTCAACCCCTGACCTAGCTCAAAAGACTGTTCTTAAAACGAAGTTGAAAACTGCATCAAGAAGGTTCAATGTTAACATTAACCCCTTGAGCTAATCATACAAGGTACCATCAATTCAAACAAAAGTGATTACTGTTGCTTTAATATTACTGTTAGTCAAGAGAAACCAACTATTACTCATATCAGTGATGGCATTTAGCTTTACAAAGCCACCATGGCCATATATCTATGGCATTTTATAAAAAAATAAAAGTTAAAAATAAACTTTTGTTATATTTGGTTTAGCAAATAATGGAATACAGATATAAAGAAAAAAATTATGAAAACCAATCCAATAATATGCCAAAGTATTTTCTTCTCCCCCACCAATAAAGGGATGTAGTAATAATAATAATAATAATAATAATAATAATAATAATAATAATAATAATAAGAATAATAACAAAAAAAAAAAAAAAAAAATAATAATAATAATAAAAAAAAAAAAAAAAAAAAAACAAAAAAAAAAAAAAAAAAAAAAAAAAAAAAAAAAAAACATAAATTACTCAATATTCATACAGATTACGGTTAACTCATAAGAATTTTACCTGACACTTGGAGGCCACAATGGGAAAAGACAAACAGCGATGGCACCGAAGAGGCAGAGCGCACCGGCTATGTAGTACCAGAAAGGAATCGGGTCGTACATCCACACATAAGCATCGGCTCCATCAATAAATACCTGAAAAGTAAAATGAAATCCTAATAAACAATTATAATGGCTATATGAGCAACAAGTTTTTTTTTTTTTTTTTTTTTTTTCAGTGGCTGTTTGGGCAACAAGTTTTTCAACCAGTCAACCTACAATTCAAGACAATTTCCGTTTAAATTTTAACCTCTTTTCTCCTCTCATGAAAAAAGAAATATATAAGGCTTCACAAACCCCACTATCAGCAGTGACTTGTTGCAGAGTTAAAACACTCGGTAAAAGAAAGATTTAAATCAAGAGTATCAAAACATCTTAGCCTCATGAACATAATAAAGTAAAAAAATAGGATAGAATTGCAAATAAAAAGCAAGTTAGAAAATGTTACAATATCTTTCCAAGTAAATTTTACTTTAGGAACAAAGTGCAGTGTAATCTGCAAAAAATTTACAACAGAATACTAATGACCAAAAAATCTAAACACCAGCTAGGCTGGCCAAGAGAATATCAAATATTAATGTCTTCTGAAAATAACTATACATGTATCAGAAGTGGGTGTATGATACCAATCTTGTTTATTTCATCATATAAAACTACATGTACAATAGAGCAAAAGAATGGATGATAGTAATACTGAGAGTGAAGAGCCATAAGATCTAAAAACCAAATGAAAAAATCAAATCTCACGGTGTTACACTCTTACCTGTTCCAAGTGCATGTCAAGCTTAATCTTTGACTTCTTCTTTTTCTTCTTCTCTTTCTCCTTTTCATCCTTATCATCTTTGGCATCTTTGTCTGCAGTGTCTTCCTCATCTTTGCTCTCTTTATCCCTCTTGTCTTCTTCCTCCTCCTCTTCCTCTTTTTCTCCTTCCTTCTCCTTTTCCTTCTCCTTCTCAGCAGGTTTTACCTTCTCAACATCTTTCTTTTTCTTATCTTCTTCTACCTTTTCCTTTTCTCGCTCTTTTTTCTTCTTCAAATCCTTGGGTTTCAAGTCCTTGTCGGTTATAGGGATCTTTTTGGCTCGATGAAAGAACTTGAATTTTAGTAATCTGAAATAAGGCTTGTCTGCATGAATACTTCTATTAATGTACAGTAAAGACAAAAAACATGTGAATAGAATATAGAATTTAGGCCAAGGGCCAAGAAGCACTGGGACCTTTGAGGTCATTCATTACTGAAATGGAATCTGAAAGTAAAAAGAGCTGCTGCCAAGAACTTAAAGTAATGGTTAAAGTGCACTGTATGAGGTGCACTGACAACAATAGTCCCCTACGGATCAAATAATGTCCTATTGAATGTGACACTTATGCTTATTCAGGAGTCACAAGCACCTGGACATTTCTTGGAGGAATGGATTTGCCATATAATCCAAGTAATTAGATTTTTCAGTGTGAAAGGCTAATGTCTTGCAAAAGTACCTCCAACTAAAGTAGAAACTTAGGCGCTCTCTCTCTCTCTCTCTCTCTCTTCTCCTCTCTCTCTCTCTCTCTCTCCTCTCTCTCTCTCTCTCTCTCTCTCTCTCTCTCTCTCTCTACTAAAATAACTCAGTATACACATGGACCAAACACATGTCAAGTACTCAACCATGACCTCTATGAAATACAAGTATATGCCTCTTTGCTTACTAAACATTTTTAAATCATTCAAAAATACAAGTAAATTATGCTATATCTTTCAAATAAATAAAGCAAGGCTTTACTTCTTGAAATGAAATCCCAAAATTAAGAAAAAATTTTGCCTAAAAGCACAAATTTGACTGATACAAAGCAAAAACTATAAAAAAAATTTTCAGACACAAGCATCTCAGGGAAATTGCTATTAACAATGAAATAAGAACAAACTAAGAGTTTAGTCTTTAATACCTTCAACGTACATGCGCTTATAGAAAATTGCTCTTATTCAACAACATATAACTACAGACCCTTAAATACATAATACCTGCAGTCTTTCACACACAGTACATATTTGAATTTTACTCTAGCTCAAAACTTCCAACAAAATACTTTAGAACTGATTCACTACAATAGTCCTGAATGTAAATCTAAACCTTCAAATTCAACTACAAGCAATGAACATTACTTACTTATTACAATAGTCAACACAGGACTGGCGGTCTGTGAACACTATGTCTTTCCCTGTTGCCCATTGCGAATCCAAGAGGAGGTCAACAGCTTTGTTGGCTGAAAATTAAAGGCCAAAGAATATATAAACAGACTGACAATAGGAGCTTTAAAATAAAACAGAGCAATCCAGATTATATACAAATAACTTGAAATTGACTCGCGCAAATGCCAGATAAGGCATATACCATAGAAACAAATTACTTTGTAAAAAAAAAAAAAAAAAAAATAAGTTCTTCTGTCTTGTATCAACTTCACAATAATAATCTACAGCTATTTACCATAAAAATAGTTGACCTGGTGATTGAGAAACTTTGTTTTCTTTGTTGGACAATTCTTCTTCAGATAGGTAGCCACGGCATAATGCTGTTTTGTTGGTTTTTCTTCAACAGGGATTGGGATATCCTGAAATTGACAGGATTGTAAGAAATGGGTAAACATACACCTAACATTCTTAAAAATGAAAATGTTATCTTCATTTCTAACAATGAAAATAACATGATCATTGTGACTTACAGCTGTGTCAAAATACCTAGTCTCTACAGTTCTGAGCCTGAGTCATATGCATTTCCAAAAGAATATGGAAAATCTCAAGTTTTCAAGTATTGATCAGTGTAAGAAAAAAAAAAAAAAAAAAATACTGTGTCCAGTGGAGGGGAACAAATCAATTTCCATGTCTAATAAAATAAAAACTTGACATTCAGGTTACTTCATTTAATCATACAGGGGAAAACACCAGACATATTTAAAACTTGAAGGTTAAAAGTAGCAAATAAATTTCACCAAGGTGAAAGCTGAGCATTAAAGTTTGAGACAAAAACTAAACAATCTACCACTAGCCCTCATCTCTAACCAACATCCATCTGACCTACGACCTAACAGAATAAACAATGAAATATCACCCAACTATAATTACTCCTTAAATAAAAATGTTTCTTGGAAGAATACATCAGTATCTCCTTAAGTAAAAATATTTCTTGGAAGAATACATCAGCAAATCTGTTTTTATTGCATTGTTATGGCTCACATATTCGCTTAGAATTCTTAGCCCTGATGTGGGATATTCTACTTTTTTTTTTTTTTTCTTTAATTCTCACACCTTTCCTGCTTTGGTAGAATGTTAATATAGCGTATGATTTACTGTAAAACAGAAGCCTGAAAATGCAATTACGTAACAATGTTGGTGCCAAAGTGAAATACATACGTACATTATATATGCCTGAAATAATAAGCTAGGTAGATGGCGCCCCCACCCTTGAGAAGAGATGCCAACGAAAGAAGTTGTAGTCAACTTTGAAGAAAACAAACAATATTTCTCAGTATTAAGGTAGAGTAACTTAAATGCCAAAATCACAATAACATAAAATCCAAATACAGAAAGTTAGTAGAGCAGAATGTTAGCTTCCACCACTGTATATAAACATTCCTTCAAAAAGAATAATCTTAAAGGTATACGTACATGTATTTAGCTGCTATCATTTAGAAAGAAAAGCATCATCCTAAATCACAGATCTTCAGATAGAATTTAAACAAATACGTAATACACTGAGTATTGTATCATGATCATTTAATTTTTTAATGTTATCAAAGTACAAAAGCTTTCTGTAAGTTGCTCAGCAATTCTTCAGTGAACTTTGTCTCTTTTAACCTTCAATATGACTTGTAAAAATAAAACTAAAATACGAAAAATGATGTTTTTAACTATACAGTGGTATGTACCCATGACTCTATAAAAATGTCCAATCTTCAGAATCTGAGAATGCTGTCCTACACACAGTTACCAACATGGGCTAGACATACAACACATTTTGGGACAAGGACGTCCACATGGTGGGCAAGAATATGAGATTTAGTTGCATTGGCTGAGGAGTTTACACTGCTACATCATTTCTGAGAGACATTTCCAACCCAAATGCCTCGCTCCGAGACATATGACTTTCTCCTATTCATCTTAACAGTACAACACAAGAGCTACAACAAATTCTGTTGACTCTAAGAGCTACCTCTTGTACACTGCATGTAACCCGAGTCAATGAAGGGTATTACACATGAAAGGGCCACAAAGTTCATGCTTATTAAATTACAGAAAAAATAGGTGTGTAAAGTGAGAATCAGGTAAAGCTGCACAGATGAAATAACGTAACAAATAAAAGACATTTCCTTCCACTCGATGCTATAATGTTGAATATGGACACAGCCTTAGTGAGCAAACTGCAAATTGTTTAAGAGAAAGCAAGCCTAAATAAACTCTAGGGAATTCTTATCAAAAAACAAATTTACATCTCCTACATTCAAAACACTATGTAGCATAATTATATCTGTGATTAACACCACACTTTATGTTCGGCAAGCAATAACACACTGCATGCGGAGATAATTGAAAAGATTTCTGAACTCAAGAAATTAAGAAAAAAAAAATTAGCTTTTCCTCTGATATTTTATAACATCAACAAAAAAATAATGAATCACAAAAACTTGTGATCGTGTTGCTGCTTTCGTGCTACTGAAGCCATGACCAGTGCTGAGCTGAGCAAACAGTCAATAACACATCTCCGCACGGTCAAGAGATATAAAAGCAAATGCTGAAGTATAAAGGCAATAGATAAATTAATGACAATGGTTGTGTCAATACAAAAATTTCACCTCGTCTTTATCGGGAGTGCAGCGCTTTATATAGGGACCCGAAGGTTCCACGACATCCTGTGATAGAAACATTGACTTAAAAACTTATTAAAAGTATAAGAACCATTTACCACTTTAAACATCCCCTAACCAGCTTAATAATTAGTCCCCCTGCATTCAAAAATATCATTATTATAGTGTATCACTGCTTTCTGTCGTGTGGCATGCACTACACTCAAATGTGGCAATAAACCTACCTACACTGCCCACGTAATTCAGACCAAGATCTTATTATGAGTGCCTAAGGAGTGTTATAAGTTTGTGTGACAGTTTAGGCAACTTTGCATTGTGAGAAATAACAGACTCCAAGCTTAAGCAAGAGATCCTCCAGTAGCTCAGGCAAGACCTTAACATCTGGTCTTAAGTGTCTTTATAAGGAGTGCAGAGTTTGTACATATTTTCAGTTTTAAAAAATATGGTAAGGGAATAATCTACTTCTGATAGTCAATACAAGAACCAAAAATTGCACGTACCCTACAGTAAAACACAATGCTGACATAACTAAGAAATAATTTCCTAGGATTAGAAATATAAAGACATGATAATTTAAGAGACATTCCATTATTAAGAATCATAATGCCTGAATAGGTGATCAGAGATATAAATATGGTGTATGTCAAGCTTTGAATGAAAGATAATTGTTGCTGACTTATACTCAAATCAAATACCATAAATAGGATGGCTAAGGCATTCCCAGAAGACAAAATACAGTACAGGGAAGTAAAATTTAAGATTTGTAATAGAAAAGGCAACAACAAACTACAGAATCCCTAAAAAGTAAGGACTGTCCATCACCCATGA
>NC_061104.1:22888642-22901142 GCF_015104395.2 Macrobrachium nipponense
ACAAGAGAGAGAGGAGAGAGAGAGAGAGAGAGAGAGAGAGAGAGAGAGAATTTTTTTGTTTTTTTCCAACTTCAGAACCAAGAGAAGAGAGAGAGAGAGAAACTCGGCAAACGTCATCTCACCTCCTAAACCTTGACTGTCTCAAGTCTGGTCCGATAGTGTCTCAATGTATCATAGGAAATTGAAACCAGATTTATCTGGCGATATCAGAAGATAGCACCCGTTCATCGATAGCGCTCCCCATATCAGCACAGTCCCCTTGTTGAAGCTTTCTCTCTCTCTCTCTCTCTCTCTCTCCTCTCTCTCTCTCTCTCTCTATCTATCTATCTCGCTCTCTCTCTCTCGTTGATTTCAGTGTGTTTGGTAGACTCGTCGAGTGCGCGTGTGTGAGAGTGAAGGTTTCGAGTGAAATCCGTTAGAAATAGTTAGCTGACATCCGTAAACTCCAGAAACGAAGAGGACATTTAACCGAAAACTCCAGAAACCAAGAGGACATTGTGACCGTAAACTCCAGAAACCAAGAGGACATTTAACCGAAAACTCCAGAAACCAAGAGGACATTGTGACTGTAAACTCCAGAAACCAAGAGGACATTGTGACCGTAAACTCCAGAAACCAAGAAGACATTTAACCGAAAACTCCAGAAACCAAGAGGACATTTAACCAAAAACTCCAGAAACCAAGAGGACATTGTGACCGTAAACTCCAGAAACCAAGAGGATATTTAACCGTAAACTCCAGAAACCAATAGGACATTAGACCAAAAACTCCAGAAACCATCAGGACATTGTGACCAAAAACTCCAGAAACCAAGAGGACATTAGACCATAAACTCCAGAAACCAACAGGACATTAGGCCATAAACTCTAGAAACCATCAGGCCATTGTGACTGAAAACTCCAGAAACCATTAGGACATTTGATCGTAAACTCCGGAAACCAAGAGGATATTTAACCGTAAACTCCAGAAACCAAGAAGGATACTTAACTGTAAACTCCAGAAACAACAGGACATTGTGACCGTAAACCCAGAATTCAACCGAAAACTAACCACAAATACCAGAAATCACACAAAGAACTTGACAGCAAAAGTTAGAAACTTAACTGAACCACTTGACAACCAGTGGCAAAAAGAAACTAAACTTTTTGACAGGGAGTACCAGAGACCAGCTTGGGCAGTTAAGGCAACAAACACCAGAGACCAAGGTGACATTCTGACCAGGAACGCCAGAGACCAGCTGAAATTTTTAGACCATGATGACAGAGACAACCCAACATTAAGACACGAATGACAGAGACCAACCCAACATTTCGCCCATGAATGCCCCAGACCAAACAGACATGAACCATCAAGAAAATGCCCCTGAGAAGGGAAATCCTCAGCGCGAGAGAAATCTAGGTGCCCAAATGATTGGGTGGGTCCAGGCATCTCAGTCGAACCCATCCTGTCTTCACAAACATCGCGTCTCAGATCGTCTGGATTGCTTCCCAAGATCTCATGATAGACAAGGCTTGTAAGGTAATAATAATAATAATAATAATAATAATAATAATAATAATAATAATAATAATAATAATAATAATAATAATAATAAAGTGGCGCCGTGGAGAGTGGGTTAGGTCGTCATAGACTTAAGTCAAGTTAAGCAACATTGGGGCTGGTCAGTATTGTTGGATGGGTGACCGCTCTCCTCGGCGTTGATTTCCTTGGGAAAGGATCTTTACCATAATTTCCTCAGTCTACTCAGCTGTAAATTAGTACCTATCCTGATGGGGTAGGTAGGGTCCAGCTATGGGTTAAATAGCAAAACTCAGCAATGATGGAAAGAAATGAAGGAATAAACGACAACGACGTAAATGGAACCTCTGGCAACAGAGGAGCTTCGTCCGGCAACCAGGTATTCAACCCAATTGAAGGGGAAGACGATCAGGTACTTGGAGGTCGTCATCCAGCAACTGATCACCACAACAGACAATAATCAACAGCCTGAGATTGGAGCTACAGAGGCAAAAGGAAGAAATGGACAAGAGAAGAAAATAAGGAAATATGGAGATGCTACATCAGAAGCAACCCGACGGAGAGAGGATATAGAAGAAGATTGGTCAACATAATGGAATGAGAGGAATAACACCCCCCAATCAGAGCAGAGGCTGGCAGACCAAGTAAGGAAACATAAAGAAAAAGAACTGCTGGCTCTCCCAACAGAAAGAGAAGAACTGGAAAGGGAAATGTCACACGACAACGAATTACACGAAGACGAACTGAGAGACGATGCCACAGAAGACGACAGGGAGGATGAGGTATCAAACAACGACACACGAAGAAACACCGACGAAGTAACAGAGAGGACGGATAAGGGTAGAAAAGATCAGACAATGGATGGAGCCAGATACAGAGAGAACAAAGATCCCCTCCATGAAAGCCTACAAACACCAAGAAATTAAGGGAGAAAACAAGTGAGGTCAATGAAATAATGGGCATAATACAGACCACCAGTATCACAGAAACAAATAACTTGATATGCAGGAGCAAGATTAGTAGCAGAACTGATGGGTGGGATTCGAACACCAACACCACCAGCACAACCAACCCAACAGAAACCAAAACAGCAACCTCCTTGGAAAAGGCGCCTGGAAAAGCAAATCATGGTGATGAGATCTGACTTGAGTAAACTGAAAGAGATGGCAGAAAAAAGGCTAAGAAGCAAGAAAACAAGGGAGTGGAACTCAACGCGAAATACAAAGTACAAGAAGAGAGAGGACTAAACAGCACCATAGAAGATGTAAAACGAGGCTTAAGGCCAAAGCACATAAGATCCAACGGTACATGAACAGGAATAAGGGATACCACCAGAACAAAACTATTCGAACCAACCAGAAAAGACTATACAGCCAACTAAGAGGGGAAGACAACCACCCAGAAATTCCTGAAGCCGAACCAAGTAAGGACTCTGGGAAAACATATGGAGCAATCCGGTATCACAACAAACATGCAACATGGGCTCCAGGAAGTCAAGGAAGAAGAAACAGGGAGAATAAAACAAAGATTCACAGAGATCACGACAGACACAGTCAGACACCCAACTAAAGAAAATGCCAACTGGAAAGCCCCAGGTCCCGATGAAGTCCATGGATACTGGCTCAAAAACTTCAACCAACTAAGAGGGGAAGACAACCACCCAGAAATTCCTGAAGCCGAACCAAGTAAGTGACTCTGGGAAAACATATGGAGCAATCAGGTATCACACAACAAACATGCAACATGGCTCCAGGAAGTCAAGGAAGAAGAAACAGGGAGAATAAAACAAAGATTCACAGAGATCACGACAGACACAGTCAGACACCAACTAAAAAAGAAAAATGCCCAACTGGAAAGCCCAGGTCCCGATGAAGTCCATGGATACTGGCTCAAAAACTTCAAGGCCCTACACCCACGAATAGCAGAACAAACTCCAGCATGTATCTCAAATCACCAAGCACCCAAATGGATGACCACAGGAAGAACATCCTTAGTACAAAAAGACAAGAGTAAGGGAAATATAGCCAGTACTACAGGCCTATCACCTGCCTACCAATAATGTGGAAGTTACTAACAGGTATCAATCAGTGTAAAGGCTATACAACCACCTAGAGGAGACAAACACCATCCCACACCAACAGAAAGGCTGCAGAAGGAAGTGTAGGGGCACAAAAAGACAGCTCCTGATAGACAAAATGGTAATGAAGAACAGTAGGAGAAGGAAAACCAACCTAAGCATGGCATGGATAGACTATAAGAAAGCCTTCGACATGATACCACACACATGGCTAATAGAATGCCTGAAAATATATGGGGCAGAGGAAAATACCATCAGCTTCCTCAAAAATACAATGCGCAACTGGAATACAATACTTACAAGCTCTGGAATAAGACTAGCAGAGGTTAATATCAGGAGAGGGATCTTCCAGGGCGACTCACTGTCCCCACTACTCTTCGTAGTAGCCATGATTCCCATGACAAAAGTACTACAGAAGATGGATGCCGGGTACCAACTCAAGAAAAGAGGCAACAAAATCAACCATCTGATGTTCATGGACGACATCAAGCTGTATGGTAAGAGCATCAAGGAAATAGATACCCTAATCCAGACTGTAAGGATTGTATCTGGGGACATCGGATGAGTTTGGAATGGAAAATGCGCGTTAGTCAACATACAAAAGGTCAAAGTAACGAGAACTGAAGGGATAAAGCTACCAGATGGGTTGGAGCAACATCAAACATATAGATGAGACCAGGATACAAATACCTGGGAATAATGGAAGGAGGAGATATAAAACACCAAGAGATAAAGGCACGATCAGGAAAGAATATATGCAGAGACTCAAGGCGATACTCAAGTCAAAACTCAAACGCCGGAAATATGATAAAAGCCATAAACACATGGCAGTGCCAGTATCAGATACAGCGCAGGAATAGTCGAATGGACGAAGGCAGAACTCCGCAGATAGATCAGAAAACCAGGAAACATATGACAATACACAAAGCACTACACCCAAGAGCAAATACGGACAGACTCATACATACGAAGGAAGGAGGAGAGGACTACTAAGTATAGAGGACTGCGTTAACATCGAAAACAGAGCACTGGGGGGGCAATATCTAAAAACCAGTGAAGACGAGTGGCTAAAGAGTGCATGGGAAGAAGGACTAATAAAAGTAGACGAAGACCCGAAGAAATATACAGAGACAGGAGAAAGACAGAAGAACAGAGGACTGGCACAACAAACCAGTGCACGGACAATACATGAGACAGACTAAAGAACTAGCCAGCGATGACAATTGGCAATGGCTACAGAGGGGAGAGCTAAAGAAGGAAACTGAAGGAATGATAACAGCGCACAAGATCAGGCCCTAAGAACCAGATATGTTCAAAGTACGATAGACGGAAATAACATCTCTCCCATATGTAGGAAGTGCAATACGAAAAATGAAACCATAACCACATAGCAAGTGAATGCCCGGCACTTGCACAGAACCAGTACAAAAAGAGGCATGATTCAGTGGCAAAAGCCCTCCACTGGAGCCTGTGCAAGAAACATCAGCTACCTTGCAGTAATAAGTGGTACGAGCACCAACCTGAGAGTGATAGAAAACGATCAGGCAAAGATCCTCTGGGACTATGGTATCAGAACGGATAGGGTGATACGTGCAAACAGACCAGACGTACGTTGATTGACAAAGTCAAGAAGAAAGTATCACTCATTGATGTCGCAATACCATGGGACACCAGAGTTGAAGAGAAAGAGAGGGAAAAAATGGATAAGTATCAAGATCTGGAAAATAGAAATAAGAAGGATATGGGATATGCCAGTGGAAATCGTACCATAATCATAGGAGCACTAGGCACGATCCAAGATCCCTGAAAAGGAATCTAGAAAAACTAGAGGCTGAAGTAGCTCCAGGACTCATGCAGAAGAGTGTGATCCTAGAAACGGCACACATAGTAAGAAGAGTGATGGACTCCTAAGGTGGCAGGATGCAACCCGGAACCCCACACTATAACAAATACCACCCAGTCGAATTGGAGGACTGTGATAGAGCAAAAAAAAATAAAATAAAAAATATAATAATAATAATAATAATAATAATAATAATAATGTAATGTTTTACTGTTCTTACGTATTTACGTTGTATACAAATTAAAGGAGGATTAGAAAAAGCTATTATTTTCAACACTAATGCCCTCAGAGAAGGTCTCCATAATAGTAATAATAATAATAATAATAATAAGAATGATATAATTAGATAAGAATCATAAAGGCTCATTGTTTTTATAATAGTAAAGTGAATCTTGTAGTAGATAACTTATTGACGTGTTTACAAAGACTTCTTAATAATAATAATAATAATAATAATAATAATAATAATAATAATAATAATAATAATAATAAAATAAGATAGGGAAAAACTCTCTATCACGAGAGTATATCATGTTCTAAAGGGTCCACAATAATACAAGTGTAAAAAGTCGTGTATAATTTTGAAGACTTTACAGAAAGCTTTCGAACCCTTCCCTGGGTTCATCTTCAGTCCAATGAACAATAAGTTACGACAAGTACAGAGGTAAATTTAAAAAAACAAGAGTCATTGAAGATCGTTGACAACGGTCGTTAACTCGTTAATGTGCCAGGTGAAGAAAGAGGGTAGTTAACAGCAACTAGGTGATACCCTCTCCCCTATCAATCCTTCTGGCTGCAATCCTGTTGGATCTTCGTACCAGGTTGTTGCAACAAGGGCGTTAGATTGGGCACCGTTATCAGACTCCCCCGGGGCAGCGGTTACCTGGACTGGAAGAGGCAAGGCAGCGGCAGCATCAGGAGAGGGAAAAAACAGAGCCTGTCCTACAGTTAAAATCTTTTAAAAACATACTAGTAATATACAAATTAACAAATGGGTCTTCGTTGACAAAAGACTTGTTTCCATTGAATGATTCTCCCAAACTAATAGCAGCTCCTCGACTAGTCGTCTGACATTTACATTGTTACTTTTAAAGATAATTAGCCTCGTTCCAGTTGGGTCTATGATCATTCCTGAATGCATGTGCTACTATTGCGCTGTTTTGTGATTGTAGTTCATAAGCTCGCTTATGTTCGCCCAACGTATATCTAGCCCCCGTCCACTTTCACCAAAACAATATTTACTATTAGAACTCCATACACGGTAGTTCGTAAACGCCTGGGGTGGGGACTATGGAATTTTTATCATTGTTATTGGAGGACTGTGATAGAGCAAAAAAAAAACAATAATAATAATAATAATATAATAATAATAATAATAATAATAATAATAATAATAATAATAATAATAATAATAATAATAATAATAATAATAATAACTAAATAAAGAAACAAAAAAAACTGACCAATCCTCAACCAACATACATAAATTAAGATATGAGATCTAGTGATCTAAATATTCAAAAGACTACCATTTCTTATTTCATCACTCCCTGAATCAATAGATCAATATTGAATATTTAATTAGACTATTTTTTTTAATCACTCCAGGTAAACCTCAACTATGACGAGAGCGTCTGCAGTGACCTGAACAAGTACAGAGACCGCCAGGAAAACCGTCCAGGACCTCGTCTCGGAGTTCATGATGTGGAGGTCTATCTTCGAGACCAGTATTCAAGGTGAGAGGCTTGACCTCTTTTTAACAAAAAGGTCTTATTTCCTTTTTTTTTTAACAGTCATCCATTCGGACTGTGTGGTTTTTTTATAGGGGGAGGGGGGGTGGGGGTTCCGGTTGCATCAGGAGGCAGAGTCATTCCTTATTATTATTTTTTTTCTTTCTTTTTTTGCTCTATCACAGTCCTCCAATTCGACTGGGTGGTATTTATAGTGTGGGGTTCCGGGTTGCATCCTGGCTCCTTAGGAGCCATCACTTTTCTTACTATGTGCGCCGTTTCTAGGATCACACTCTTCTGCATGAGTCCTGGAGCTACTTCAGCTCTAGTTTTTTCTAGATTCCTTTTCAGGGATCTTTGGGATCGTGCCTAATGCTCCTATGATTATGGGTACAATTTCCACTCGGCATATTCCCATATCCTTCTTATTTATATTTTCAGATCTTGATACTTATCCATTTTTTCCCTCTCTTTCTCTTCAACTCTGGTGTCCCCATGGTATTGCGACATCAATGAGTGATACTTTCTTCTTGACTTTGTCAATCCACGTCACGTCTGGTCTATTTGCAGTATCACCCTATCCGTTCTGATACCATAGTCCCAGAGGATCTTTGCCTGATCGTTTCTATCATCCCTCTGGTGGTGCTCGTACCACTTATTACTGCAAGGTAGCTGATGTTTCTTGCCACAGGCTCCAGTGGAGGGCTTTTTGCCACTGAATCATGCTCATTTGTACTGGTTCTGTGCAAGTGCCGGGCATTCGCTTGCTATGTTTATGATTTCATGTTTCGTATTGCACTTCCTACATATGGGAGAGAGTTATTTCCGTCTATCGTTCTTTGAACATATCTGGTTTTAGGGCCTGATCTTGTGCCGCTGTTATCATCCTTCAGTTTCCTCCCCTTCAGCTCTCCCTTTCTGTAGCCATTGGCCATGTGTCATCGCTGGCTAGTTCTTTAGTCTGTCCTCATGTATTGTCCGTGCACTGGTTTGTTGTGCCAGTCCTCTGTTCTGTCTGTCATTCTCCTGTCTCGTATATTCTGGGTCTTCGTCTACTTTTATTAGTCCTTCTTCACCCATGCACTAATTGCCACTCGTCTCACTGGTTTTAGATATTGCCCCAGTGCTCTGTTCTCGATGTTGACGCAGTCCTCTATACTTTAGTAGTCCTCTCCCTCCTTCCTTTCGTGTTATGTATAGTCTGTCCGTATTTGCTTTGTGTATTGTCATATGTTTCTTGGTTTTCTGATCTATGGTGCGGAGTTTCTGCTCGTCCATCGACTATTCCTGCGCTGTATCTGATTAACTGGCACGCCCATGTGTTATGGCTTTTATCATATTTCGGCGTTGAGTTTTGACTTGAGTATCGCCTTGAGTCTCTGCATAAATTCTTTCCTGATCGTGTTCTTCATCTCTTGGTGTTTTATATCCCCTCCTTCCATTATTCCCAGGTATTTGTATCCTGCCTCATCTATGTGTTTGATGTTGCTCCCATCTGGTAGCTTTATCCCTTCAGTTCTCGTCACTTTGCCTTTTTGTATGTTGACTAACGCGCATTTTTCCATTCAAACTCCATCCTGATGTCCCCAGATACAATCCTTACAGTCTGGATTAGGGTATCTATTTCCTTGATGCTCTACCATACAGCTTGATGTCGTCCATGAACATGAACATCAGATGGTTGATTCTGTTGCCTCTTTTCTTGAGTTGGTACCCGGCATCCATCTTCTGTAGTACTTTTGTCATGGGAATCATGGCTACTACGAAGAGTAGTGGGACAGTGAGTCGCCCTGGAGATCCCTCTCCTGATATTAACCTCTGCTAGTCTTATTCCAGAGCTTGTAAATATTGTATTCCAGCGGCGCATTGTATTTTTATTATTATATTATTATTATTATTATTATTATTATTATTATTATTATTATTATTATTATTATTAAAAGTAATGGCTACTTCAGCAGCGTTACACTTGTAGAGATTCCTCTCTAATTAGTGCGAATAGCGGCTTTTTCCTTTTCCTTGCTACTTAAACAGGCTAGTTGAACGCCTATAGAGGTCATGGTCAAATACAGGGTCAAAATAGGTGTATATATTTGAATTTTACAGATAAACTATGATACCATATCATCAAAGTCATTAACGATTCTCTCTCTCTCTCTCTCCTCTCTCTCTCTCTCTCTCTCCTCTCTCTCTCTCTCTTTCTTTCTGAAAGCGAGCTTTCGTCTGGAGCTGCCAGACATCCTCGGGCTGGGAAGCTGAGGATGGACTGATCTTGGTGTGGTGTCCGTCCTCCTTATATCTGTGGTTGACAGCAGGGGGTCTGCCCCATGCTTGTCTCCTATTATTGTTATTCCTTGATTTGTTCGTAAGTTTCGTTTTTTGCAGATATTTATTTTCGCTTTGGGTGCGATTTTAGGGTCCATCTCCCGAATAATGATATAATAGTAATAAATATTATCTATTATATTGTTGTCGTAGTTGTTGTTTATCTATTCTCCCTTCATTTATTTCTGAAGCTAGCATCATTTTTCTTTTATTTAATCCTTTTCTTTCTGTTAGTTGCCAGTACTGTGTTTGCATTTCCGGTTTTTTTTTTTCTTTTTTTCAAATTTCTATGCTGAAGTTCTTGACATTTTATTTAAATTCTGTTCACAATTTTTGGAGCTTTCTTTTTTAATGAATTTTATTAACACGTTTTTGATGTTTGAATAAGTTTTCATAAATTTCTCTCTGATCTACACAAGTTTTTCTATCTTTTTCTCAATTTTTTTTCTGAGGTTCGTTTCATCCTCTGAAAATTTTCTTTCTTGCATCACAGTTTTCCGAATTCTTTTATTTTCTATCCACAGAATACCTCAAGAACACACTTTAAGAATGAGTGAACTGATTTTGAAGAAACTTGATTGCTTTTAGAGGATTAACTTTTGAGAGAAATAGACTCAAAGTTGACATAGTTTTCGTTACAACAAATTGATTTTTGAGTCTCTTTCGACCAAAAGTTAATCACGTCGAGATGGTCCCTTAATAAATAAACCTACTGAATTCCATCGAATTCCGTCTTGCCGTTCTTGTAAAATACTGCAATATCTAACGGACACAACAAATGGATTTTTAAGTCACTTTCGACCAAAAGTTAATCAGTCGAGATGGTTGACGCATTGATAAATAAACCTACAAAATTTCACCGAATTCCGTCCTGCCGTTCTTGAGAAATACTGCAATGTCTTACTGACACAACAAATTGATTTTTAAGTCACTTCCTACCAAAAGTTAATCATGTCGAGATGGTCCCTTGATAAACAAACCTACAAAATTTCATCGAATTCCGTCTTGCCGTTCTTGAGATATACTGCAATGTCTTACGGATATACATACACATGCTATTCACGATTGATCATCGGTAGCCATCTTCAAATTTTTTTTATCTTTTCTTTTTTTTATTTTTTAGGTCATCTTCACCTTGTTCCTGGGAGCCTGGGGTGACCGCTGGGGCCGGAAGCGCCCCTTGATCATGTGCCTGACGGGGCTGATGCTGGAGGCGGTGGTCCATCTCATCAACAGCCGAATTTCGTCCGGTAGCCTCGAGACTATGATGATCTCATCGGTGCCGTACTCACTTGGGGGCGGAGTCATGGCTCTGCTCATGTTGTGCTTCGCACACCTGGCAGACTCATCCAAATCACGTCGGTTTGATGATCGAGTCTCTCTCTCTCTCTCTCTCTCTCTCTCTCTCTCTCTCTCTCTCTCTCTCTCTCTCTCTCTGCACATAACTGTGTTTCTGTATTTTTCTTCTCTTGTTTCACCTCTTCTTTTCTGCGTTTTTAAATATATTAAATTTTGTTATTAATAACTCTCTCTCTCCTCGCTCTCTTTTCCTTCTCTCCTCTCCTTCTCCTCTCTTCTCGGATATTACTTAAACCTTGTTTTTTTTTTTTTTTTTTTTTCTTTACCAACTCTGCGCTTTTAATTATAGTAGTTGAATCTTCTCTCTCTCTCTCCTCGTCTCTCTCTCTTCTCTCTCTCTCTCTCTCTCTCCTCTCTCTGTATATATACTTAACCTTGTTTTTTTTTTTTTGCTTTACCAACTTCTGCGCTTTTATATTCATATAGTTGATACTCTCTCTCTCTCTCTCTCTCTCTCTCTCTCTCTCTCTCTCTCTCTCTCTCTCTCTCGTACTCTGCAACGGTATGTTAGCTGCACCATTTAATAAGAATTAATATATTTCCAAGATCATAGGGCCACCAGCAAATCCCGCAAAATAAATAAAAATAAATAAATAAATAGAAAAAAAACTGTGTAAATAAATTGTCAACGGATATTGGACCACAATGAGACCTGAGACCAATGAAGTGCCGAAGTTTCGTTATTTCTCGTTTTTCTGTTAAAAAAAAAAAAAACCATCATTTCTCGATCTTCAAAAATGAAGGACAAATTAAGGTACCTACCATGCGTAAAAGTAACATACCTCAAGAATTTGCAAATACTTCTAATAACTTCTTTCCTTTCCTTCTAATAACCTCCTTTCTTTCCTTGACAGGTCAAAGGACTTTGAGAATGGGATTCCTAGACTCTGCCTACTACCTCGGAAGCCCCGTGGGCAACGCCATCGTGGGGCCACTCCTGGATTCTGGTGGCTACGTGGGCGCCTTTGGTCTCAGCATAGCTATATACTTACTGACGATTATCTACGTGGTGGTCAAGATCCCTCCCATCAAGGCGAGAGAGTCTGAGGTGAGGATTGGTTTAGTTTATAATGGTTATGAGTAGTTTTTCGTATATGCATGAGAATCGAGGTTAGGGGGCTTTGTTTGTCGTGGTTTGAATGTCTCCTTTCAGACTAAAGAATCTGAGGTGGAAAAGTAGGATCTGAGTTAGAACAGTAGTGTTTGCAGTGGTCAGAAACTCTGAGTAGAAAAGAATTGGTTGCAGTTGTCAGAGAATCTGAAGTAGAAAAAGTAGTTGTTTGTGTTTGTAGTTGTCAGAGGAATCTAAAGTAGAAAAGTATTGTATGTAGTTGTCAGAAGGACCTGAGGTAGTAAAATATTGTCTGTAGTTGTCAGAAGGATCTGAAGTAGAAGAACATTGTTTGCAGTTGTCAGAATGTCTTGACAGATCAAGAGATTTTGTAAAAAAGCCATTTTATTTTCTTGTAGTAGGTAGAATATCTCCCATAAAGACAAGAGCATCTATAATACCTTATGTTGGTAACGGTCAGAATGTTTCCACACAAAACCAAGTAGTCAGTGGTTAGAAAGATTTATTTGTAATTGTCAGAATGTTTCTCTGCAAAGCAAAGGGGTTATATAAGTGAAAAAAATTTGGTTATGGTTT
>NC_061104.1:22906142-22923524 GCF_015104395.2 Macrobrachium nipponense
AACTTTTTCTTTGTCGTTATGTTACGGGAAGAATTGTAAAATTTTATTTTTTTCTTATTTTTTTTTAACCAACGTAGGGATTTTGTCGTGAATTCTGTTAAAGAATGATTTCATTCTTTGATTTCGATGTCACTTTTGATGCCAGGTGAGGAAGAACCTCGTAGGCAGTAATAATGTAACTCCTCAAGCGTTGGTTGCTTTATAAGTACTACGTATTTACAAAGTGAAAACCTTTCGCAAAAATTATATTTAAAATCGTGCAAGTAAAACCAATAGGCTACATTTCCCAGGGCAAGAAACCTCATCAGAAGCACATCTAACCCGTAACGTCTATTGTTCCCTTCTGTCTTGTGGGAAGGAGATTAATTATTATTATTATTATTATGTTATTATTATTATTATATTATTATTATTATTATAGGAATTAAGTTTTCAATAGTAAACTAACTGTTATAATATTAGTGATATAAAGAACTTGTCAGTAATCATATTAATACTAAGTAGAGTGCACAATTAACTACTAAATGTAATTATGGGGACTTGAGTAGCTGGAGATGTAGAGATGATCATCGCCCTTACAAGGATGAGTAACCATATACTATTCAGGTTTGCTCCCATCTTTAAATTTACATAATAGATATTTGAATTCTCTCCCACCCTGACCTATCACAGAAGTCATAAATATTATATATATATATATATATATATATATATATATATATAGATATATATGGATATGAATACAGAATATTGTTTTATTTCGGTAAATCATTATTAACAGGAAAAAACGTTGCTTAATAATGATTAGTAACAACAACAACTACTACTACTATTGTGTCTGTATATGCATATATATAAATATTAATGTAGAAGTACCGTATATGTACACACATAGTTGTTGTTGTAATAATCATTATCAAGCAACATTTTCCCTGCTCAATAATGATTTCCCGAAATAAAACAATATTCTGTTATTCATATCCAATATATATATATATATATATATATATATATATATATATATATATATATATATATAATATACATATACATATGTATATGTATATATATATATATATATATATATATATATATATATATATTATATATATGTTTTATATATATATATATATATATATATATATATATATATATATATATATCTATATACTATATACTAATACCCACACAAACACAAACACACATACACACCCCATTCCCAGTTAAAACACATCCGCTGCTAATTCATGTTTTAAGTTCCTCTTCCACAATGGGTTCATTTTTAAGCACTAAGACCTCCGTAGACTTCGATTTAATAGACTGTATGTTATATGCAGAATAAAACGACAGTTTCTTAATATGTTTTCACCTACTGTTTTTTCTCCAGTCAATATCTATTTATTTAAGTTTCTCGCAAAATCTAAATGCATTTTACACAACTGTGTCATAAGCCTCAGGGGAGACTGAAAAGACGATAATATGAAAGACTAATGTTTAACAAGGCATTTTTACATTATTTATTTTTAACCTCTTTAATCATATTCTGCTTGGACAGAAAATGCTCCTAAAATATATATCTTATATTATCCGATAAATATTTTATCATTCGAGGAAGCTTTCTATCTCTAAGCTACCAAATGCCTCACTCTATTAAATCAAAACTGTCCAAAAATAACACTTGTTCTCTTCCGCATTTTAAATGTTCAAATCTTAATGGTTTTTCGTCCAGTGCATCATTTCGCCATTTAGCCTGACTGGCTTAGATGATCAATTAACACTTATTTAATCTCCGTGCGCTTCTTATTTTACCTTTGCCGTTATAGTTCGTCTAAGGCTTCATTAACGTCATTAACTTAGGAGTCTTGCGAAGACTGAACATATAATTATTTTATTAAATAAAAATTTAAACGTGTCTTTTTTGGCTGTTTACGTATAATTTAGAAGTAAACTCTCTCTCTCTCTCTCTCTCTCTCTCTCTCTCTCTCTCTCTCTCTCTCTCTCTCTCTCTCTCTCTCTCTCTCTCTCTCTCTCTCTCTGGCAGGGTGGACTGTTGGGAGCAGACACTGTGAACCTCCTCAAGACTATCTAACTCCCCATTACATAACAAGCCTTTGAAAATGATTCAAGACACTGTTACAAGCACAAGCAAAGATGGTTTAGATAGGCCTTACATATACAAATCACCTTCTTTAAAGCCAGAACAAAGACCTACAGGAGATATCAAACCCTCAGTGGAGCTATACGACCTTTTAAAAAAGGCTAGCCCTACATAGACACAAAGATGCAGAAAAGGAAGATGAAACTACAGAAGCACAACGAGGATTCACAAGGTAAAAGGCTCAAGAGTAAAACCAGTAAAAGGAATCTGAATAACAAAAGGTTTCTGAAGTCTGGTGGAAATAAAAGCAAAATGAATATTGAAGATTATTGGTGAAATGGCCAAGTACAGCCTCAGGGGAGTAATGGGTGCAATGCATCATATGCAAAGTTTAGGACTATGAACGCTGCACAAATGAAATGGCTCATTATGTATATATGTGACCTATGTACAATGAAGTGTTAACTGATTTCCTTTGGTTTTTAAAGGAAGTGCTTCTTTTTATATTTTGTAACAATATACCCCATGGACTGTAACAACTTGCCCCGTATATGGGGCAAGTTGTATACAAAAAGTTTTTCTGCTATTTTCTATTATTTACAGGAATTAAAAAGTATATAACGTTTTTGTTACATGAGTATGATAACACATATAATAACCTTTTCACGGCATAAATTTGTTTAAGTTTCCTTCATTAGATATTGAATTAGAGGTAAAAATAGTAAAATTGTAGCAACTATCCCCGGTCTCCCCTATTCATATCAAATACAAAAATACTTCAGTCATAGAAGAACATTTTTATGTGCCTTTTTCCTGTGACATCTTTATCCTAAGCAAAGTAAAATGGGCCTTATATCTCTCTAGCATACAATGAACTAGGATATGAGACTAAACAAACTCTATGAAACAAAGGGAAATACATTCAGTCGATTACCCAGGCTAAATCTTTTTTTTTTCCGTTAGTCGTATTTGATCTTGTAGGATACAAATCATGGGACATGTTAAGCATCTGAAGACCTATTTTTATAAGAAAAACTGTCACTGGGAATAAATTATCCTTTCATTAACGAACCAGCAAACCACACATTATATAATAAATTATATATAATAAATCAGTTAAGTTCCCGTGCTTATTAGAATTATCTTACCTTATTGCTGAAAAAAAGTGTTTTATTCAAACACCCGAAAACCTTTAATAATAGAGCTATACTCTGTATTCCTCGTATGTTCCGAGGCACATTCAACTTGTTTTCTAAATGTGTTCGCCGTCACCATTGATATAGAATCCTCTTTATATCTATGGCCGTCATTATAGATTTGGGCCATTTTGTCTGCCTCGTTCTCTTCACCGAAGATCATTTATCAACTGCTTGTTTTAAAAAAGTGACGGAATCAGAAATCAGTGCAATACATAATATACTTTATAGCATAACTACATTGCAGCAACAAATGCCCTTCTTTTGCAATGTATAGTGCTCGAACAAATTTTGCGCTCGTATCAACTTTTCTTCGTAGAATTCACCAACACGCCTCTCCAGGAATAGGTAAGGACATTATGGTGTTCACCTGTAATATAAAATAAAATACTGTTCAGTCACAGGAGAACGAACGAATATGAACATCAACAGGGTCGCCGTCCTCAGGTTATGCAGACTGCAGATCAGGCTAGTGCTCCGTTATCCGCAGTCGCATCCTATACGACTTACGTAATTCGGAATGGTCTTAACAGAGGGAAATAACATTCTATAATGTTATAGTTATAAACTATAAGCATAGGGAGGTTCTTTATACCAAGTAAATGCTTCTGCCACATTAGCATGATTTATTTCAGGAAAGTCTTTGATGTGAAACACAAAGGTTCCACTTTTATTACCACGTAAGCAGTATCCAAACCAAGCTTTTAAACCCGGATGTTCTGTTAGAAATCTCTATTTTCTGAATACTTTCCTTTGGAAACCAGAAGAATCACGTCCGAGATATTCAGTCATCCGTGAAACAGCTATTTCCTGAAGACTAAATACGACAGGTTCTAGAACGAATGGTCAACAGACATTAACTTCTATTTGCTGTAACTTTGAATTTATGTCTTTTAAGAAGTTTTATTCGATAAAATAATGAAGGATGGTCATAAATTGTAATGGATTAGTGCAGGAATGCATTTTGCTTAAGCCCTGGGCGGTTTTGTGCATCATAACGGGGATTAATGGGAACACGTACTACGAAAACATCCACTGAACACGTCACTTGTCACTACTTCCCGCCACAAGGGGGAGCGAAAACCTAATGTGCATTAAGCTTATATTATTAAAATAAAAATATAAAACTAGTTTCAATTTATAAATAATATTTTTAAAATAATATAAATTTATAACTATTGGTATAATTATGCTCAGACTAATATTAACACTGAAATTACACTGAAATCAGACCTCAATTTTATGACAACAATAGCAGTGAAGAAGACCACAGTGAAAACCATGATGGCCGAGAAGAGAAAGAACAAGAAAAGACTTCAGGTAAATACCCGCTTGTCCCCTTCCACTATCACCCCCACACGATCCCCCCACAATCAGCCGCACCCCCGTCACATCCCCAACCCTTCAGAGGGCCAAAAACACGATGCCAAGGGTCCTAAAAGCGCCGAAATGGCCGCTGGAGTCGAAGGGGGCGACGTACTATACGTTCGGGAACAGCTGTTCTAGGCCTCCTGCGTCATCGCCTCCGCCGCCGCCGCCAGCTAGCTAGAAGGAGCTGCTGCTGATACGTCATTCACGTCTCGTAGGACGTAACGGACAGGCCGTTGACCCCCTCGTTGCAGATTCACCTTGCATAAGTCCCTGGTTTTGGGTTCCCTTTCCGAGAGAGGAGGCCGTTTTGGGGTCCTGGCGATCGGCCCAGGCGTTGTACCGACGTCCTTTACGTCCCCCGTCTTATTAACCTCAGTTAACCTCGTTTTTACCATAAGTGCAAGTTAATTTCGAATCTAGAGTGAAGATCATTACCTATTTCACTCTTACAGTGTTAAAATTACCGTTCTCCAACTCGTAATCCTACGGTCAATCTTCGACGTCGTGTTCGAGTTCGCATCATAGGCTTATGCCAGGCCTATCTCAGTCCTCTTGGAAAATCAATTAAATGACGCCCATTCCTTCGCAAAATTTCCATATGGTGGGAAAGTAAGCCCAGCTTCATAATTTCTAGTCTGCGGAATCGGTATTTTTAAAGTTAAATTAAACTAATTTTATCTCCCGTAGGCCTAGATACCTTAGGTCATAATAGGCCTAATCGAAGCGTTTTGCTGCTTGAATACGTAGGCTACCGCATCCTAGGCTGTAAGGAAGTGTAACTTGGGGCCTATTCGTGAATTTCCTTCCGAGCCATCATGTCGAAGAAAAGATTACAGGTAAGGCCTACCTAGCTATATAGTAAAGCGAAAGCAAAGGTTACTAGGTACTAAGATCTAAGAGGCTTAGGGAATTGCAAGTATAGCCTATTTTACTGCCTAGGCCTGCAACATGACTTTATGTTTGAATAGGCATACCTAGGCCATTTTGCACTAGGCTAAACCAGTTTTATGTTTACAGTTTTTCGTCTGCAGATCTGGTGCATAGCCTAGTAATGCAGTTTTTTCTTGTCGCTTTTTGTTGTTAGGTATCTTGTAAAATGAAGTTTAAGACTGACTCTCTCTCTCTCTCTCTCTCTCTCTCTCTCTCTCTCTCTCTCTCTCTCTCTCTCTCTCTCTTTGTGGCTTTCTTGCAAAGGTGACTTGTCAATTTTGTTGATACTATTAACAAAATTGCGCAGAATCATATACTACTATTTAGGCTAATGCAATGAAGCAAATGTAGTTTAGGTTAATAATTTATGGCAGACATTCTTTGAGAAACCAGTAATAAAAAATGTGTTTTTCAACACAATGAACTAGGGTAAAAAACCGCATGGTACGATCAATGTGTGCAACCCCAAGAAAAGTACATTATAACGCGTCCTGACACCGGAGTAGAGGTCTTTAGCTCCGTTTCTCACCAACAACAAGTCGCGTCTGATGCCCATCTCCGATGTCAGGACGCGTTATAATGTACTTTTTGGGGGTTGTACACATTGATCGTACATGGTCCACCCCTGTACCATGCGGTTTTTTACCCTAAGCCTCATCATCAGGAGAAATTTCATTATAACTTTAAACGAAGAGAATTTAAAATGTGCTTTTCACTTAGTACTTGTGGTGCAGGTGACACTAAAGTATGAGCACCCTCATAGCCTACATAGATTAACCGTCAAAAGCAATTTGTAAGAGCTTAAACTGATTTAGAATAATGAAATGACCGATAAAAAAAACCCAATAAAAGATAAGGAAACAAACATTTAACATGATTAAGTTTCTATAAAAATTAAAAGTTGAAAAATTGAATTCATGTCTGTTAGAACAGTCTTGACACCAGAAAATACAAACTTGGACAAATTAGTGGGCCTTGGCAGATGGACCACAGAAGGTGATTGGATGGCTTCCTAAAATATACAGTAATAGTGATTATGATACTGTGACTGTGACCCATACCATGAGTGCTATTAAATATGAAGTACAGTAGAGCCTCAGTTCTCGACGATAATTCGTTCCAGAAGGAGCGTCGAAATCGATTATTTCGAGAACTGAATCAAGTTTTCCCATAAGAAATAACTGAAAATGGATTAATCCGTTCTTGACCATCAGTTATTACCCTAACCTTGCCTTTTTATACAATACATTACATGTAAATTACAACTAAATAAGTTAAAAGTTAAATAAATATCATGTTAAACGTATATTTATAATTTTAAATATATAATATACAGTATCAAAGAAAACTAGCCTAGCCTACGTCCAACCGATTGTTGACCAAGCGCCATAGGCTACCTAGGTAAATAGTAAGTAGAACGTAGTGCAGTGGGTAGGCATAAAACGTGTTGCTAACATAATAAAAACATTGAAAAGCAAGTCTAATTATTACAGTAAATTAATAAACTATTAAAATTAAACCCAATTCATATTTATAAAAAAACTTGCAAAAATTTGCCTACAGTAAGTCGGCATTTAAGGATGTAAACAAACCATAGCGCAGCCCTGGTGGTTTATATCGGGACTATGGTAGTAAACAAACCATATCTCGCTATAAGCCTAGAAACGTTTACATTCGATATTAATTTATGGTAAATCTTTTACGGAGTCGACTGCAAACTGTATACAAAATCGCTTGAAAATTATCTTTCAGTAAATGTAATGTTATGATACTAACGATTTTGTTTCATACAATCAACTTACCTGTCGTCAGTATATACATAGCTAAGACTCCGTCGTCCCCGACAGAAATTCAAATTTCGCGCCACTCGCTACAGGTAGGTCAGGTGATCTACTGCCTGCCCTGGGTGGCAGGACTAGGAACCATCCCCGTTTTCTAGCATATTTTCTCTGTCGCCGGTGGTATCACATTGTTGTTATTACCTCCTGACTTGGATTCTTTTTTTCAACATTTGATCAACGTTTTTTCGACTTTTGGTGACGTATTTGGATCGTGTTTTGGCATTCGCTACTGTGGACTGTTTTTGGAATAACTCTTTTGGATTTTTCTCAGGATGTCTGATTCTAATGTGAGTGTGAGAATGTGTGTGAATAGCTGGTGCAGGGTGAGGATACCGAAAGCTTCGGTTGATCCTCACACTGTATGCCGTAAATGTAGGGGGGTGCAGTGTTCTGCTACTAACACTTGTAAGGAATGCGAGAGTTTGAATGCAGAAGAATGGAAGACTTTGACTTCTTATTTGAAGAAGTTAGAGAGGGATAGAGTTAGAAGACTGAAAGGTGTGAATTCAAGGCCTATTGAGCCTTTTAATGATAATTCTAACCCTACTTCTGGAGATTCTCCCTATAAATCTCATTCTCAGAGTGTCTTTTCGGATTCGGCTTCGGAAATCGCCAATCTAAAAGCGACAATTCGAGACATGAAGTCCAAGATGGCGGACTCAAGGTAAGGCTAGTGCTAGTGATAGTGAAGTGAACCCTATCAGTTGTGTTTGGAGGGGGCGTTTCGATCGTCCCTGCGGCGCTCCCAGGCCTAGACCTCTTCCAAGCTCACATGCCCAGAGGAGAAGGAAAGTCGAAAGCCTTAAGGAGGTCGTGGGGAATCCCCAACGGTCAGACGTCCCTTCAGCTAGCTTTGCTTCATGGCAGCCAGCTCAAGGACGCTACAGGAAAAGCGTCTTCGCGAGTGTTTCTCGTCCTCTCCCTCCCCCTCACCTCAAACGAGTTGGTGGAAGGAATCGACCTTATCGAGACCGCTGAAGCGTCATATGAAGCAAGATATCGACTCTAGCCCGGAGCGCTTCTCTGATGACGCCCCGTCTGCTATCAAGAAGGCGAAGGTGGCGTCAACGTCACCTGACGCTTATGAGGAAGTACCTTATCATGCTTCTTCCCCTAGTGATGACGAAGGGCGCCAGGCGCTAGACGTAGGAGAAGCGTCAAGGAAGATCATTATGGCGGTGCAAGAACAACTATCATCTCTTGTGGGAGTTTTAGCGCCCCGTCGGAAGGACGTGACGCTTCCTATTAAGAAGTCTCGTCCTCTCGCTCCTGCTCGGGAAGACGTCTTTTATTTTGAAGTGAAGCGTCAAATCAAGAGGATCGTAGACGTGACGCTCCGTCCAAGATTGTGACGCCGAGTAGGGAAGCCCTTAGAAAGCGAAGCGTCTTCCAGACGCGAAGCGTCATCTAAACGTCAACAAGAGACGTCATCCATGACGCTCGGAGAGCGGGAAGCGTCATACATGACGTCTTCTAAAGCGCTGAGAGAGCCGCATGGTTGTGACTCCTTCCAAGTCGATCAGAACGGGAAAAAGGAAAGACTTTCATTCCCTTAGCCCCTCTCCGATCAGGAGTTTGTCTCCCCCAGAAGAAGAAAGTTCTGAAAGAGAACAGAATAAAACTCAGGATTATCACGAGTTCGAACGAAACTCGGAGGATGAAGATCTTGGAAGAGAGGGCTTGTCAAACTATAAGGTGTTGACTACCATGCTTCTGGAGGAATACGGAGACGAGTTGACTCCGGCTGCTCCTCCTTCTCCGCGCTCGCTATTTTCGAGTGCGAAGGCGAAGAAGACTTCGTCTTTTCTGAAGATGAAGCCCACCATCTCGATGAAGCGGGCTTTACACGCCTTAGACGCCTGGATGAAGTCGAAGAAAGACTTAACCAGGACAGTATTTTGCATGCCTCCAGCAAGGTTAGCTGGGAAAAGAGGCATATGGTACAAGACGGGGGAGGATATGGGTATCGCTCTCCCTTCTACTACAGAGGCAGACTTTTCGACGTTAGTTGAACGCTTCAAGGCGTCCTAGTCTTAATTCTGCCCCGCATTACTTGGAGTATTTCGGAACTGGATCATCTCCTCAAGGGACTGTTCCATGTATTGGAAGTATTCAACTTCTTAGATTGGAGGTCCCTTGGGGTGATGTCCAAGAAAGCTCAAGATTCGCATTCGCAGGGAATCGAACCTGAAGCCTTGCTATGCATTTTGTCGTGCATCGACAAAGCAGTACAGGATGGATCTTTGGAAGTCTCTGCTTATTTGGAGCAGGTCTTTTGAAGAAAAGGACAGTGTATGGCGCCTTCTTAACAAAGGCAGTCTCGCATGCGCAGAGGGCAGCTCTGCTATATGCACCTCTTTCGGACTTTTTGTTTCCTTCTAAGTTAGTGAAGGACGAGCTCACTCTTAACTGAGAAGGGCGACACAGGATCTTCTGACGCAGTCTGCTAGGAAGAAGAAACCTGCTTTAGTGTCGGACAAGAAAGAACCTAGCACTTCTAGGCGAGCCCTTTCGAGGTGGTCCGATCTCCAGACCTCCCGCAAGAAGGAAGGCTCCAGAGAGAAGAGGTAGGTCCGCCTTTCGTCCCAACCCTTTAAAAAGGGCAAATGAAACATTTCTTTTCTCCTCCAAACAACCAGTAGGTGCCAGACTCCTGGAAATTCGTGGGAAGCCTGGACACTGATAGACGCGGACGCGTCTTCACTAAAGATCATAAGGAAGGGATATCGTATCCCTTTCCTGAATACTCCGCCCCTAACGTCTATACCGAGGGAACTATCAGCCAAGTACAAGGATCCTGTGCTGAGGGATACTCTTCGATCAATGGTGGAACAAATGTGGGACAAGAGTGCAGTAGAACTAGTACTGGATCAAAACTCCCCGGGGTTTTACAATCGCCTTTTTCTAGTGGCGAAAGCCTCGGGAGGCTGGAGACCAGTACTAGACGTCAGCGCTCTGAACAAATTTGTTCAGAAGGAGAAGTTCTCCATGGAGACTTCTGCTTCAGTCCTAGCGTCATTACGACAAGGAGATTGGATGGTGTCTCTAGATCTCCAAGACGCCTACTTTCACGTCCCGATCCACCCTCATCGAAGAAGTACCTCCGTTTCATGACGGGGGAAGGATCTTTCAGTTCAGAGCCTTGTGTTTCGGCCTGTCCACAGCTCCTCAGGTCTTCACAAGCCTGATGAGGAATGTGGCGAGATTTCTGCATCTCAAAGGAGTGAATGTCTCGATGTACCTAGAACGACTGGCTCATCATGGGCCAGATCGGAGAGACAGTGTTTGGAGGACCTCAAAAGTTAACACTACAATTGACCAAGGCGTTGGGATTGCTTGTGAACCTCGAGAAGTCTCAGATGACCCCCACAAGACCTAGTCTATCTGGGGATTCGGATGGATTCTCGGGGTTTTCGAGTTTTTCCTTCGCAAGAGAGAACAGAAAAAGGTTTGAGGATAATCTCTCTCTTCTTAGAGAAACAGCAAACGTCAGCGAGGGAATGGTTGAGCCTTCTGGGGACGCTTTCCTCGCTGGAACAATTCTTCCCTCTCGGAAGACTGCATATCCGTCCACTTCAATTCTTCCTCAAGAAGTCTTGGAGCTGGAAAAACGGACAACTGTCGGACGTTTTCCCCATTCCAATGGAGGTAAAGGCACACCTACAGTGGTGGTTGCGGCCTTCTGGAAGAGAACAAAGGGGTCTCTCTAAGTTCAAAGAACCCAGACCTAGTGTTGTTCTCCGACGCGTCGGAGACGGGTTGGGGACGACATTAGGCTCGGAGGAAGTGTCAGGCACCTGGAACCAGCACAGGTGTCCTGGCACATAAATTGCAAAGACTCTTCGCCGTTCACCTGGCTTTGAAGAGTCTAGAACCTCCTGGTGAGAGACAAGGTAGTACAAGTAAACGTGGACAACACCACCGCACTTGCCTACATTCGAAAACAGGGAGGGACTCACTCCTCGTTCCTTTACGAACTCACGAGGGACTTATTACTTTGGACGTCTCACAGGAACATCTCCCTGCTGACAAGGTTCGTACAGGGAGTAAGGAATGTGAGGGCGGACAGGCTCAGCAGGAGGAACCAGGTCCTTCATACAGAATGGACTCTGCACGAGGAAGTATGTCGCGATCTCTGGTCTCTGTGGGGAACTCCTCACGTGGATCTATTCGCAACATACATTTCAAAAAGGCTCCCAGTGTTTTTGCTCGGTCGTGGAAGACCCAAGAGCAATTATGGTAGAACGCCTTCCTGCTAAACTGGTCTCGAGTGGACGTGTACGCTTTTCCCCCATTCAAAATCCTGGGGTTAGTATTGAAAAAGTTTGTGGCGTCAAAAGAGACGAGGATGACTTTAATAGCCCCCTTTTGGCCGGCCCAGGAATGGTTCACGGAGGTGGTAGAGTGGATCGTAGACTTTCCAAGATCCCTACCAGGAAGGACGGATCTGCTCAAACAACCACACTTCACGAGTACCATCAAAACCTCCCCGCTCTCAGCTCTGACTGCCTTTCGACTATCGAAAGACTTGTCAGAGCGAGAGGCTTTTCTCGCGAAGTGGCAAGCGCGATCGCGAGAGCTCGCAGAACCTCCACTTCGAAGTATACCAGTCGAAGTGGGAGGTCTTTAGAAGGTGGTGTAGAGCCAAGAAGTTGTCCTCCTCCTCTACCTCTATAGCGGAAATTGCTGATTTCTTGCTATTCTTGAGAGTAAAATCGCATCTAGCTGTATCCACAATAAAGGGATACAGGAGTATGCTCTCGGCTGTGTTCAGGAACAGAGGTTTAGATCTGGCAAATAACAAAGATCTCCACGATCTCATAAGATCATTTGAGACGTCAAAGTCTAAGGAGCCAGTACCTCCGAACTGGAACTTGGACGTAGTCCTCAAATACCTGTCTTCGGATAAATTTGAACCTCCTCATCAGGCCTCATTTAGAGACGTAACTAGAAAATGCATATTTCTTTTATCGTTAGCAACAGCAAAAAGAATTAGTGAGTTACAAGCTCTGCAGGATAAAGTAGGATTCAAAGGAGACTCGGCGATTTGCTCGTTTAAGACTCTGTTTTTTTTTAGCGAAAAACGAGAATCCCACGAATCCCTGGCCTAGGTCATTCGAAATCAAAAGGAATGTCTAGTCTAGTAGGCAGAGAAGCGAGAGGTCTCTATGCCCTGTTAGAGCTCTGAAGTTCTATCTTCAGAGGAAGCGTCAGTTGGGAGGCTCTAGACAAGGTCTTTGGTGCGCGGTAAAAGACCCCACAAGACTGATGTCAAAGAACGCTCTAGCGCTTTCTTTGTAAGAAACGTCATTACGGACGCTCACAAGGTCTGACCGGGACGAACAATTACAACTTCTGAGGGTAAAAGCTCATGAAGTACGAGCGGTTGCGACGTCTCTCTCGTTTTATAAAAATATGTCGCTTAAAAACATATTAGATACGACATATTGGAGATGCAACTCGGTATTTGCATCTCATTACTTGAAAAGACGTGCGTGTGACGTATGAGAAGTGCTTTTCTCTAGGTCCTATCGTATCGGCAGATACGATTCTGGGTACGGGAGCCGACACCAATCCTTAATATGTATATACTGTTCTTCTGTTGGATATGGTCGAGAATCTCTTCGAACAATGGAGGATTCAGGCTCGCACGGGCGGCCGTCTATGTTGTTCATAAGAGAATTCTCGTCATATCCAATTAGTTGGGTATAATTTTTTTTTTTGAAATTATGTATGAGTGCGTAGTGGTTTTTGAGTTACGGTTGTTGTGACGAGTTCGGGGATAACTCGTAACAATCCTTAGTTTCTAACACATGGTTAGGATCAGGTGGTCGGGATTGGTTGTGTGCTCCTTCTTAAGGTGTATTGTCATATAAGTGGTCAGCACCCATTGACAAAGTCCTTTTAGGCTCTGCTGAGTAAGTGGGTAAGACCCCATCGGCAGACCCACAAGAACTCTTGGCCATAGATCACATATCTCGCTAAAGTTTCTTGAGGTGATGCAGACTACTGGGCAAACACCCACCAAGTCTACCACCTATCAGGTAGGAACCAAGGTTTTATTTATACCTACAACATATGTTGTTTACCTGTCTATTCCATATAGTAGCTGTCTCTTACCCTCCACCGTGGGCCGAAGGGTTGCCAATCAGCTATGTATATATCTGACAGGTAAGTTGATTGTATGAAAATGATATTGTTATGTTACAATAAAGTTTCATACATACTTACCTGGCAGATATATACAATTAAAGGCCCACCCAGCCTCCCCGCAGGAGACAGGTGGAAGAGAGAAAATATGATAGAAAACGGGGATGGTTCCTAGTCCTGCCACCCAGGGCAGGCAGGTAGATCACCTGACCTACCTGTAGCGAGTGGCGCGAAATTTGAATTTCTGTCGGGGACGACGGAGTCTTAGCTATGTATATATCTGCCAGGTAAGTATGTATGAAACTTTATTGTAACATAACAATATCATTTTCATAAATGTCCTTATAAAAAAGGTGCGTCTTTTACGGCAAATTATCCAATATCAGGGCTGGTTTCAGCTTATTGGACTTTGACAATTATTATGGTACTGCATGGTACATATATCGTACGTATAAGTAAAAGAATCTTCTTAATGTCTTTAATTACTATACCATATGTACCAGCATCTCTTGAGGTTTAATATCAAGCTAACCTCTTTTTTGTTTTTTTTTTTTTTTTTTTTTTTTTTTTTTACGAGGACGCTTATAAACGAAGCATCAAGATTGCGTTCGTTACCGCGCATGCGTTGCATATGTAAACTGTGTCACTACCAGACCTCATACGTAAACATTGACGTCTTTTTTACAGTAGACATAAAAGAATCGTCTTAATTTCTATAAGTTATTTTCTATACCATAGCGGCTTCTCTGATTAGCTAAGGCTAACCTCCTCTTTACCAGCAAGCTTAACAAAGATTAAGATTGCGTTCGCTACCGAACGGCACACGTTACGTATTTGTGACAGTGGTTTCACTACCAAATTTCACACGTAAACAATGACGTATTTTTACAGTAGATATAAAAGAATCTACTTAATTATATAAAAGAATCTACTTAATTTCTATAATTAATGTATACCGTAGCGAATTCTGAGTTAACCTAAGGCTAAGCTCTTCTTTACCGGCACGCTTAAAAAGCTTAGATTGCGTTGCTACCGAACCGAACATGTTACGTATGTAAACTGGTTTCACTACCAAATCTTACACGTAAACATTGACGTATTACAGTACGACATAAAAGATTCTTAATTCTTAATTACTACGCACTTAATATGGCATAGTGGCTTCTGTGATATAAGCTATGACTAACTTCTTCTTTACCGGCAAGCTTAACAAAGCTTAAAGATTGCATTCGCTACCGAACCGCACATGTAACCTACGTATGTAACATTGCCTTCACTCCAAACCTAACACTTAAATACGTATTGCATTTGCTACTGAAACGCGCCGCCTCAAGTTGTGAGCATGGCTTTAGAATATTACGCTTGAAAAAAAATCAAGCAAGGGTGCTTGATTAAATCTTTTTTTCGCTCATCACTTCATGCAGAGGAGAGGATAGACGAAACTTAGGTTTATTTTGGAGTTGGAAATAATGGAAGCATTTTGAAGAAGGAAAACGCGAGATGCCATGTAAACACTTTTCCATTATTTCAGAGATTAACAATAGCAAAAGGTTTTAATAGATAGCCAGTAGTAATGTTGGGACCCATGATGAATCAAAAGGTAACTGCGTAAAGAGTTGATACCACCGAAAAGCAAACGAAATGCGAGCAAGGTGTACAGACACGACACATGTTTGAATGTTGTAAACATTAGTTGCGGACTTTAAACAATGCCGAGTCGAGTGGCGTCACCAGTGTTACCAAACCGTTTTGCCTAAATTATGCTAGTCGGTCCAAGCAAGAATTTATGCCAAATGTGGTGCAATTTTTGTGCCAGAATTATGCTATTAATCTATCATTATCTCATTTCTCTAATACATTTGAGCTAAAACAACGATGTAATGGAAATTTAAAACATTTATATTAGGTGAAATGATACAAAGTGACGAACAGACAATATTATAACTAATAATTTGATGATCTTTACATGTTAGGAAACTCGTAATAAAACACCATTTTTTCTTTAATAGATCACATACGCAATCACTAGTACACTATTTGATATGCAATCGCTATTATACTATTTGACAAATGTGTGAAGATCAAACATACAAATGTGAAGAAAAACAACAAATTTTACTTATTACTGCATCATTATCATGCCACTCAGAACCATTTTTCTTTAACAGGTACATAAACTTAATAAATACTTGAAAATGTGTGACAATTCTTCAAATATAATATTTGTTATTTATTGATATTTACTGAAAAATTAAAACTAAAAAAAAGGTAAACAAACAAACCAGTCTCTACTCAAGAAGAAAAACATACGTACTTATTACTTGATCATTATCATGCCACTGAAACACTATTTTTCTTTAACAGATCACATACACAATGAATAAATACTTGAAAATTGTGTGAAAATCACTTCAGACATAATTAAAATTTTGATAACTACTGAAAAAAATAAAACTTAAAAAAAGGAAAAAAAGTAATTCTTACTCATGAAGAAAAAACATTATTAACACTTTACTGATCGTTTGTCATGCCACTGTGGGTATTTAGTTATATTCACAAAATTTAATATTCCTTAGTTGGGTTTCAAACTTAGCAATTAACTCATTTGTTAGTGCTGCTTTTGAGGCAATTTCACTTGAAGATACATTCACTGTAGCTGTGTATGAAATTGAGGAATTTTCTGCATTTTATTTAAAATTTTAGTGAAAAATACATTCTAAAATTGTACTAGAACCCTAAGTGTGAAAGAAATTATGCTAAGCTTCAATTCTTGGGTCAAATTATGCTAAAAAACATGAAATTAGGCTACATTTGGTAGCACTGGATGACGCCAACTAGCGGCGGCTGGGAACAGTTTTTGTTTACAAAACATCATATGGTCAGGGGTCGGAAACTGGTTTTTTGGTTATAAACAGATACAAAGTTTATTGGAAATTTAGTGGCGAAATCCAATTATGTCGAGTTCTAACTACGGTCGTGAACCGGGTCTCTACTGTATATTTGACCCCACTTCCCGGTATTGTAAAGCAGCATGTTGCTACAATTTTTGTCAAGTATACAATCGTACAGCTTTAATATAACATGCATTAAATATCCAAGCATAAACTGTAAATTGACCATGACCAATTATAGAAAAAACTCCCCAAACAAGGTGGGTAATTAGAACCATTGATTTCCTCACATATGCATTTTTTAGGAGACCACTGAGCAGGACCAATGTTTTGAGAAGCATAAAAAATAGGATAGTTTGTAGTGGCTCGTCTCACCCTGGTTAAGAGAATGAAATTGACCATGCAATAACAAAATGCAAGCTGTTAGGTGTAGTACTCAGTTGGAATACCCATACTGTTCTGCAATTCTTTGTAGAAACTAAAGCATTTTACTAAGATCTTAACTTGAGACATACTTCAGCATTTGTCACCCTGTTGGTTTTTCAGCTTGACTGTATATTGTTTATTGGGTAATATGTTAGGGATTCAAGGTTACAGTTGTACTTTTAGTGTAGTAAGCTGAAGAGTGTTTGTAATTATGATATATATATTTTACTACTTTTGCCTAGATTTTGACTCCTTAAAATAGTCTGTTTTTCTCAATTCTAGGTATGAAATAATATTGATTAAATAATTTTGGTTATTGCAAAGGACGATCAGCAAAATTTTGTGACTCATAAACTTTGGTCTCTCTCTCTCTCTCTCTCTCTCTCTCTCTCTCTCTCTCTCTCATCTCTCTCTCTCTCTCTCTCTCTCTCTCTCTCTCTCTCTCTCTCAGATGTCTGAATGATTCTCATGGGTGATGG
>NC_061104.1:22924024-22957112 GCF_015104395.2 Macrobrachium nipponense
CCATCACCCATGAGGATCATTCAGACATCTGAGAGAGAGAGAGAGAGAGGAGAGAGAAGAAGGAAACGAGGGAGAGAGAGAGAGAGAACCTATCCGAGCGATTTAGAGAAGAGAGAGGAGAGAGAGAGAGAGACCAAGGTTTTATGAGTCACAAAATTTTTGCTGATTGTCCTTTGCAATAACCAAAATTGTTAAGATCTTAGTAAAATGCTTTAGTTTCTACAAAGAATTGCAGAACAGTATGGGTATTCCAACTGAGTACTACACCTAACAGCTTGCATTTTGTTATTGCATGGTCAATTTCATTCTCTTAACCAGGGTGAGACGAGCCACTACAAACTATCCTATTTTTTATGCTTCTCGAAATATTGGTCCTGCTCAGGGGTCTCCTAAAAAATGCATATGTGAGGAAGTCAATGGTTCTAATTACCCACCTTGTTTGGGGAGTTTTTTCTTTAATTGGTCATGGTCAATTTACAGTTTATGCCTGGATATTTAATGCATGTTATATTAAAGCTGTACGATTGTATACTTGGCAAAAATTTTAGCAACATGCTGCTTTACAATACCGGGAAGTGGGGTCAAATATTAATACTTCATATTTAATAGCACTCATGGTATGGGTCACAGTCACAGTATCATAATCACTGTTATATTTGGGTGGGAAGCCATCCAATTCACCTTCTGTGGTACATCTGCCAAGGCCCACTAATTTGTCCAAGTTTGTAGTTTTCTGGTGTCAAGACTGTTCTAACAGACATGAATTCAATTTCTCAACTTTTTAGTTTTTATAGAAACTTAATCATGTTAAATGTTTGTTTCTTATCTTTATTGTGTCTTGTTTCATTATTCTAAATCAGTTTAAGCGCTTACAAATTGCTTTTGACGGTTAATCTATGTAGGCTATGAGGGTGCTCATACTTTAGTGTCACCTGCACCACAAGTACTAAGTGAAAAGCACATTTTAAATTCCCTTCGTTTAAAGTTATAATGAAATTTCTCCTGATGGTTGAGGCTTAGTTCATTGTGTTGAAAAACACATTTTTTATTACTGGTTTCTCACAGAATGTCTGCCATAAATTATTAACCTAAACTACATTTGCTTCATTGCATTAAATAGTAGTATGTGATTCTGCGTAATTTTGTTAATACCTAGTAGGGTAAAAAACCGCATGGTACAGGGGTGGACCATGTACGATCAATGTGTACAACCCCAAAAAAAGTACATTAGGGGGAAAAACCAGCGACTACCAACCCTTATCACGGTTTTTGTCCAGGTCTTATTCACTCAATATTTAAATGGTGAAACAAGAATACAATTACAACTCCAAGCATACCAATCAAAAGATTGAAGTTTCGTCAACATAATGTGATATATGAAAGCCCCATACGAACTAAAATAAGCATGTGACGCTCTTCGTAAAATATGTTTTCAAGGCAGTTTTGAAATCCAATATGGCGGCTACCGTGGGATGTACAGGTTTTGAAGTGACAACAATCATCTTTCCCGGCCTTCCCAGCAATCATTTGAACAATGTTAGCGTATTTATGTAACGTTTATTGATCTTGCTCAAGATTGCAGTTGTAATCAGCACAATAAAACAACATTTTGTTGCCTATATTACTGAAAGTATGAAACTTTTTTATTCCCGGGTCATGGGTTGAACTGAATTCATTCTTACCTTGTAATCGGTGGTTTTTATCCTTACTGCCATCACAACTGAAACTCCACAGTGCTTATTTGATTGTTATTTTACACATTTTGGTTTCAGTTCACTCCACATTGCACTTTAAACAGTTGCTGTTCCTGGTTCCCTATGCGAGCGCACCACAAACAGAGTTACAAACAGCAGACAACGAAACTGCAAAAGTTTTATTCCCTAAATTGTTTACTTTACTCGTTATTTAGTTCATTTCTTTACTTTGTTATTTAAAAATTTTAATTTAATTCATGTATATTTTATTCCCTTTTTTGCAACCAAAATTACCCCAAAAATTACAGATATTTCTAAAGTAGACACAATCAAATGTTTCTAAAGTTTTCGTACATCTGGCTGCCGAAAACCATAGAGGAACGACTACGGATAAGTGAATTATATACATTTTTTTTTTTGCTTTTTTGTTTTTGCTAGCACTTTATTTGTTTTAAGTCTATATTAGTATTTTGAATTTTTTTAATTACTGTTTTCCAGAAATAAATGTAACCTTTAATGTTTGCATGCTAAGAAGGGCAAAAATCATCGGTTGCCCACATTAGTGGAGGCTTCACACATACGCCGTTTCAGTTATTATAAACTGTTTCCATGAATTCTAGTTGTCATAGTAATGCAATAATGATAAAATTGCTTTAATATTTATGTATATATACTTCCCATACATAACCTAATTTCACCAATTTCAACGTTTTGTGTGTAGTCTTATACCCAGTTTGGAGGGTCAACACATACCGAATGGCAACAGAGAGAGAGAGAGAGAGAGAGAGAGAGAGAGAGAGAGAGAGAAAGGAAGGCAAAGGAATGAAGAAGAAAAGGGGTGGCGGTGGAGGGGGGGGGGGGAGGGAGGGTAGGTGGAGCTTTATGCGCGTGTTGTTCGTATCCATTTCTGCATAATGGAGTTTTTGTCTCTTGGTACAAGGACAAGTGTCATTATTCTTTACGATTAGTGATTCATGATACCCTTATAAATTAACGGCACTGGGTGTCTTGTAATGCACTATAGCAAAATCCCTCATTCTGATACGAGTGTTCGTTACAGAAATAGGTATTGCCCAAAAACGTGCTTGCACTGTCTCTGAAACCCATAGTAGGTATGCTGCTTAGTTGTCAATCAAGTTTTTTGTAATCAAGTATTTTTTACAAGCTAGCTATTGAATAAATTTGTATTTTTCTCAATCAAAACATATGCCCCTCAATGGTAACTTTCCTCTTTTAATGACTTTCTGGTCATTGCAAATTCGGCCCCATAATTTCTTATGGTGCGAAAAACAGAGGCGTAGGGACCAAAAACAATTGCGTCACACTACGGCGATAATCCGGCGGCCAGTAAAACATCTTCATATATCATCCAAAAAGTAAATAGTAACGATATATATGCGCATTACGATTATATCAATTACACGAAAAGCTGATAATCTGCATGAATAACTGGTAAACTGTTCTGCAAGAAAGTTGAGTAAAGCAATTATTTACAATAGGTACGAAAGTCAAGATGTCGTGACGTCATAATACAGGACTTAAAAGAACGTTCTAATTCCAAAAAATAATTACTTAAATTTGAGTCAGAATCGAGTTACTTTTTCAATAACGAATATTTTCAAATTAATCATCATAAATATGTAAAATATTGATGTTTTACTACTTATTTAAAAAATTATCTCGAAGTGCACTCTTCGTCGTCGTCTTCTACAAAACAGTTGTTGACTCGGTGAGGAAAAGCTTTCCGACTGTTGTGATGAAAGTGCCCCAGCGCTCTGTGGTACAAGTGGTGTGCGGATTTATCACAGGAAATGGTTAGTTATTGACACAAGCAACTCCGTAAACATCGAGATGGCGTCAATCTTCTAAATACTTCGAGTTGTAAGTAAAAATGTTGAACGCGTTTTGGTGAGATTTGCACTATGTTTGACACCGTTTTCACTACCTCTGTTTAATTCTTAAAATTTGGCCTTAATTTCTAAGTTTGGAGAAATACTTACTTCGAAAGGAGAGTAGAGGTCTTTAGCTCCGTTTCTCACCAACAACAAGTCGCGACTGATTGCCCATCTCCGATGTCAGGACGCGTTATAATGTACTTTTTTTGGGATTGTCCAAGCTGCTCGTACATGGTCCACTCTGGACCCTACGGTTTTTTACCCTATAACGCGTCCTGACATCGGAGATGGGCATCAGACGCGACTTGTTGTTGGTGAGAAACAGAGTTAAAGACCTCTACTCCAGTGTCAAGACGCGTTATAATGTACTTTTCTTGGGTTTGTACACATTGATCGTACATGGTCCACCCCTGTACCATGCGGTTTTTTACCCCATCAACAAAATTGACAAGTCACCTTAGCAAGAAAGCCACAGAGAGAGAGAGAGAGAGAGAGAGAGAGAGAGAGTCCTAAGCTTCATTTACAAGATACCTAACGACAAAACGCGACAAGAAAATACAAAACTGCATTAGTAGGCTATGCACCAGATCTGCAGACGAAAAACTGTAAACATAAAACTGGTTTAGTGAAAAATGGCCTATGCCTATTCAAACATAAAGTCATGTTGCAGGCCTAGGCAGTCAAATAGGCTATACTAGCAATTCCCTAAGCCTCTCAGATCTTAGTAGTAACCTTCGCTTTCGCTTTATATAGCCTAGGTAGGCCTTACCTGTAATCTTTTCTTCGACATGATGGCTTGGAAGGAAATTCACGAATAGGCCCAAGTTACGCTTCCCTACAGCCTAGGATGTGGTAGCCTATGTGATCAAGCAGCACAACGCTTCGATTAGGCCTATTATGACCTAAGGTATCTAGGCCTACGGGAGATAAAATTAGTAATTTAACTTTAAAAATACCGATTCCGCAGACTAGAAATTATGAAGCTGGGCTTACTTTCCCACCATATGGAAATTTTGCGAAGGAATGGGCGTCATTTAATTGATTTTCCAAGAGGACTGAGATAGGCCTGGCATAAGCCTATGATGCGAACTCGAACACGACGTCGAAGATTTACCGTAGGGTTACGAGTTGGAGAACGGCGATTTTAACACTGTAAAGAGTGAAATAGGTAATGATCTTCACTCTAGATTCGAAATTAACTTGCACTTATGGTAAAAACGAGGTTAACTGAGGTTAATAAGACGGGGGACGTAAAGGACGTCGGTACAACGCCTGGGCCGATAGCCAGGACCCCAAAACGGCCTCCTCTCTCAGAAAGGGAACTCAAAACCAGGGACTTATGCAAGGTGAATCTGCAACGAGGGGGTCAACGGCCTGTCCGTTACGTCCTACGAGACGTGAATGACGTATCAGCAGCAGCTCCTTCTAGCTAGCTGGCGGCGGCGGCGGAGGCGATGACGCAGGAGACCTAGAACAGCTGTTCCCGAACGTATAGTACGTCGCCCCCTTCGACTCCAGCGGCCATTTCGGCGCTTTTAGGACCCCTTGGCTCGTGTTTTTGGCCCTCTGAAGGGTTGGTTGGGGATGTGTCGTGCGGGCCTGATTGTGGGGGGATCGTGTGGGGGTTGGGATAGTGGAAGGGGGACAAGCGGGTATTTACCTGAAGTCTTTTCTTGTTCTTTCTCTTCTCGGCCATCATGGTTTTCACTGTGGTCTTCTTCAGTCTTCACTGCTATTGTTGTCATAAAATTGAGGTCTGATTTCAGTGAAATTTTAGTGTTAATATTAGTCTGAGCATAATTATACCAATAATTATAAATTTATATTATTTTGAAAATATTATTTATAAATTTGAATAGTTTTTATATTTTTATTTTTAATAATATAAGCTTAATGTACATTAGGTTTTCGCTCCCCCTTGTGGCGGGAAGTAGTGACAAGTGACGTGTTCAGTGGATGTTTTCGTAGTACGTGTTCCCATTAATCCCCGTTATGATGCACAAAACCGCCCAGGGCTTAAGCAAAATGCATTCCTGCACTAATCCATTACAATTTATGACCATCCTTCGTTATTTTATCGAATAAAACTTCTTAAAAGACATAAATTCAAAGTTACAGCAAATAAAAGTTAATGTCTGTTGACCATTTGTTCTAGAACCTGCCGTATTTAGTCTTCAGGAAATAGCGGTTTCACGGATGGCTGAATATCTCGACGTGATTCTTCTGGGTTTCCAGAGGAAAGTATTCAGAAAATAGAGATTTTCTAAACAAAACATCCGGGTTTAAAAGCTTGGTTTTGGATACTGCTTACGTGGTAATAAAAGAGGAACCATTTATGTTTCACATCAAAGACTTTCCTGAAATGAATCATGCTAATGTGGCAGAAGCATTTACTTGGTATAAAGAACCTCCCTATGCTTATAGTTTATAACTATAACATTATAGAATGTTATTTCCCTCTGTTAAGACCATTCCGAATTACGTAAGTCGTATAGGATGCGACTGCGGATAACGGAGCACTAGCCTGATCTGCAGTCTGCATAACCTGAGGACGGCGACCCTGTTGATGTTCATATTCGTTCGTTCTCCTGTGACTGGACTAGTATTTTATTTTATATTACAGGTGAACACCATAATGTCCTTACCTATTCCTGGAGAGCGTGTGGAATTCTATGGAGAAAAAGTTGATACGAGCGCAAAATTTGTTCGAGCACTATACATTGCAAAAGAATGGCATTTGTTGCTGCAATGTAGTTATACTATAAAGTATATTATGTATTGCACTGATTTCTCATTCCGTCACTTTTTTAAAACAAGCAGTTGATAAATGATCTTCAGTGAAGAGAACGAGGCAGACAAAATGGCCCAAATCTATAATGACGGCCATAGATATAAAGAGGATTCTATATCAATGATGACGGCGAACACATTTAGAAAAACAAGTTGAATGTGCCTCAGAATACGATACAGAAGTCTAGTTCTGTATAGAGTCGGGTGTTTTAAATAGTTCTGTATCAGAGGGTTTTTCGGGTGTTTAAAATAAAACACCTTTTATTCAGCACAAAGAAGATTAATTCTAATAAGCACTGGGAACTTAACTGATTTATATATAATTTATTCATATAATGTGTGGTTTGCTGGTTCGTTAATGAAATGATCATTTATTCCCAGTGACAGTTTTTCTTATAAAAATAGGTCTTCAGATGCTTAACATGTCTCATGATTTGTATTCTACAAGATTAAAAACTTCATTTTAATTTGAAAGAAATGAAAAGACACTTCAACATCAAATACGACTAACGGAAAAAAAAAGATTTAGCCTGGGTAATCAACTGAATATATTTCCCTTTGTTTCATAGTTTGTTTAGTCTCATATCCTAGTTCATTGTATGCTAGAGAGATATAAGGCCCATTTTACTTTGTTAGGATAAAGATGTCACAGAAAAAGGCACGTAAAAAATATTCTTCTATGGCTGAAGTATTTTTGTATTTGATATGAATAGGGGGGGAGACCGGGGATAGTTGCTACAATTTTACTATTTTACCTCTAAATCAATATCTAATGAAGGAAACTTAAACAAATTTATGCTGTGAAAAGGGTTATTATATGTGTATCATACTCATGTAACAATAAGGTTATATACTTTTTAATTCCTGTAAATAATAGAAAATAGCAGAAAAACTTTTTGTATACAACTTGCCCCATATACGGGGCAAGTTGTTACAGTCCATGGGGTATATTGTTACAAAATATAAAAAGAAGCACTTCCTTTAAAAACCAAAGGAAGTCAGTTAACACTTCATTGTACATAGGTCACATATATACACAATGAGCAATTTCATTTGTGCAGCGTTCACAGTCCTAAACTTTGCATATGATGCATTGCACCCATTACTCCCCTGTCTGTATTTGGCCATTTCACCAATAATCTTCAATATTCTTTTTGCTTTTATTTCCACCAGACTTCAGAAACCTTTTGTTATTCAGATTCCTTTTACTGGTTTTACTCTTGAGCCTTTTACCTTGTGAATCCTCGTTGTGCTTCTGTCGTTTCATCTTCCTTTCTGCATCTTTGTGTCTATGTAGGGCTAAGCCTTTTAAAAGGTCGTATAGCTCCACTGAGGGTTTGATATCTCCTGTAGGTCTTTGTTCTGCTTTAAAGAAGGTGATTTGTGTATGTAAGGCCTATCTAAAACCATCCTTGCTTGCGCTTGTAACGGGTCTTGAATCATTTTCAAAGGCTTGTTATGTAATGGGGAGTTAGATGGTCTTGAGGAGGGTCACAGTGTCTGTCTCAACAGTCCACTGCCAGAGCGTGGTCATTCATGCAAGCAGTAGAGACACAGCAAACCCAAATCAGCCAGAGCAGCTACGCCAGTGAGCGACATGGCATCCACACCACATATTTGAGGACCTTGGACTGCCCATAATGCCTGACTGCATTCATGCAAGGTGACCACTGCCACAAACATTTGCAATGAGACACTGTCACCCCAGCATTCTAGCCGACATAGGATTCCACATCTCTATGCTCGTCATGGCCGACCGCATCCGTCCTGTGCGGACAGACAATATATATATATATATATATATATATATATATATATATATATATATATATATATATATATATATATATATATATATATAGAGAGAGAGAGAGAGAGAGAGAGAGAGAGAGAGAGAGAGAGAGAGAGAGAGAGAGAGAGCCAAAAAAGACACATTTAAATTTTTATTTAATAAAAATAATTATATGTTCAGTCTTCGCAAGACTCCTAAGTTAATGACGTTAATTAAGCCCTAGACGAACTTATAAACGGCAAAGGTAAAATAAGAAGCGCACGGAGATTAAATAAGTGTTAATTGATCATCTAAGCCAGTCAGGCTAAATGACGAAATGATGCACTGGACGAAAAAAACCATTAGATTTGAACATTTAAAATGCGTAAGAGAACAAGTGTTATTTTTGGACAGTTTTGATTTAATAGAGTGAGGAATTTGGTAGCTTAGAGATAGAAAGCTTCCTCGAATGATAAAATATATCGGATAACATAAGATATATTTTAGGAGCATTTTCTGTCTATGCAGAATATGATTAAAGAGGTTAAAAATAAATAATGTAAAAATGCCTTGTTAAACATTAGTCTTTCATATTATCGTCTTTTCAGTCTCCCCGCCCTGAGGCTTATGTCACAGTTGTGTAAAATGCATTTAGATTTGCGAGAAACAAATTAAATAAATAGATATTGACTGGAGAAAAAACAGTAGGTGAAAATATATTAGAAACTGTCGTTTTATTCTGCATATAACATACAGTCTATTAAATCGAAGTCTACGGAGGTCTTAGTGCTTAAAAATGAACCCATTGTGGAAGAGGAACTTAAAACATGAATTAGCAGCGGATGTGTTTTAACTGGGAATGGGGTGTGTATGTGTGTTTGTGTTTGTGTGGGTATATATATATATATATATATATATATATATATATATATATATATATAATATATATTGGTTGGATATGAATATATATTATTGTTTTATTTCGGGAAATCATTATTGGCAGGGAAAATTTTGCTTAATAACAATTATTACAACAAACTATGTAGTATATGTACATATACTACATATACGGTACTTCTACATCAATATTTATATACATGCATATACAGACACAATAGTAGTAGTAGTTGTTGTTATACTAATCATTGTTAAGCAACATTTTCCCTGTTAATAATGATTTCCCGAAATAAAACAATATTCTGTTATTCATATCCAATATATATTGTATATGTATATATATATATATATATATATATTATATATATATATATTATATATTATATATATATATATATATTTATGACTTCTGTGATAGGTCAGGGTGGGAGAGAATGCAAATATCTATTATGTAAATTTAAAGATGGGAGCAGACCCGACTATATGGTTACTCATCCTTGTAAGGGCGATGATCATCTCTACATCTCCAGCTACTCAAGACCCCATAATTACATTTAGTAGTTAATTGTGCATTCTACTCAGTATTAATATGATTACTGACAAGTTCTTTATATCACTAATATTATAACAGTTAGTTTACTATTGAAAACTTAATTCCTATAATAATAATAATAATAATAATAATAATAAATAATAATAATAATAATAATAATAATAAATAATAATTAATCTCCTTCCAAGACAGATGTCAAGGGAAAAATAGACGTTACGGGTTAGATGTGCTTCTGACGAGGCTTCTTGCCCAGGGAAATGTAGCCTATTGGTTTTACTTGCACGATTTTAAATATAATTTTTGCGAAAGGTTTTCACTTTGTAAATACGTAGTACTTATAAAGCAACCAACGCTTTGAGGAGTTACATTATTACTGCCTACGAGGTTCTTCCTCACCTGGCATCAAAAGTGATATCGAAATCAAAGGAATGAAATCATCTTTAACAGAATTCACGATAAAATCCCTACGTTGGTTAAAAAGAATAACAACAAAATCAAATTTTACAATTCTTCCCGTAACATAACGACAAAGAAAAAGTTTCACAGAAAATGTTAAATGATGGATGAGGAAACGATGAGATCGTAAGAATGTCACTCGGAGAGGAGAAATCATTGAAGAGGATGAAATAGTCTGCAAATGTGAACTTCTATCGACAGCAGCGGGTTTCCTCATTTCCGGTCACCGGGGAAGATTCCGCTGCGGACGTTCGTCTGTTTATCTTCCTCAGGGACAATGTCACCCCTCTGCAGATCATAAAAAGATGTGATTATAGGCCTAGTGACTCTTAAGGAAAACGGGCATATGTGTAAACATGCGGACTTACACTAGAAGAAAACAAAAAGTCCTCTAGAAATGCTACTTTCTACTTTTCCTAGTTGCATAGGGTGCCTCCGCATTGCAGCATAACATATCATAAAGATGTCAAGTAACAAGTTGCGTACCAACACATCATACACAAGTTGAATGCAAGTTGCTAGGCCTAACCAGAGCCTTATACGATTATCCAGCATCTGGCAACGATTGGTTTTCCACTTACAGTCACTGACTTGTTTTCAAACTGTCTATGATATGTAAGTAAGAAGTTTCCAACTTGTCTTGACGACATGTTCCACTGTAGCGCGGACACACCCTTAGAAGTAGTACTACTCATTACCAGGAGCAATTCCATAAACTGGCATAGCGTTCACAGAGACACTAAAGCTAAAATATCAATAAGGCATGATTCCACTCACAGCAGCGTTATTGCCAGGAACGTATTTATTCCAGCAGAGAGGAAATTGAAGGTTCCAGGTCGGGTGCTGTTGGTAGCTGTGTACACCGCCTTGTACATTGGAGCAGAAGCAAATTCGATTAGACTTTCCAGCGTCGCCATGACTGCGTACACTTTACCTGTAAAAGGGAAACAGAATGAATTAGATGCAGATTTTCTCATAAGTCTCTGTAGTCTGGATTCTGGACTGGAAAGCGTTTCAGTTGTTCCTCGTTTGAAGTCCAGATCAGGGTTGTGTTTTTATTACAGTTAGGCCTAAACTACTTTCAGCCCTCCCATTTCATCAAGACTTTAAAAGAGTTCTGAAGACTACTGGAAACTACAGTCTACTTATAGACCTAAAATCACCTACTCATGAATTGAAACCAACTACTATTTCAAATTTAGACTGATATCATTGGTAAATTTTGGAAAACAGTAACCTCTGAAAGGGCTTACCAACATCCTGTGGTCCAGCAAGCTTAGAAAGCAAAGATCGTATGGAAACTGGAGCCATATTCTTCAAGCTTGCAACCACTGCTCCTGAAATTGTGGAAAATAAATCGTAGAGTAATACTTGGAGATACATTGTGGTGGTTCCAACTCAAAGGGCAATGAATTGATTATGACAGAGACCTATCTCCATAGGAGGAAATATAAACGGATGTACAGTTAAAGGAGTGAAAAGGGTTGCAGGTATAGGAACTGAAGGGATGGTTCAAGGAAACTCAAGTAATATCTGTTCATATCCCAATTTGAAAATGTATCTGTCCAGATGAACCAATCACATTCCAGTTAGTGATTCAGCTATACAGATGAAGCAATCACATTCCAGTTAGTAGCTTAGCTTTCAAGATGGACCAATCACATTCCAGTTAGTGACTCAGCTATCCAGATGGACCAATCACATTCCAGTTAGTGACTTAGCTATACAGGTGAATCATTATCATTCCATTTAGTGACAGCTATCCAGATGAACCAATCACATTCCAGTTGGTGACTTAGCTTTCCAGATGGACCAATCACATTCCAGTTAGTGGCTTAGCTATCCAGATGGACCAATCACATTCCAGTTAGTGATTCAGCTATCCAGATGAACCAATCACATTCCAGTTAGTGACTCAGCTATCCAGATGGACCAATCACATTCCAGTGAGTGACTTAGCTATACAGGTGAATCATTATCATTCAATTTAGTGACAGCTATCCAGATGAACCAATCACATTCCAGTTAGTGGCTTAGCTTTCCAGATGGACCAATCACATTCCAGTTAGTGGCTTAGCTATCCAGATGGACCAATCGCATTCCAGTTAGTGACTTACCTGTCCAAATGAGCCATTCGTCCTTCGGCTTGTTGACGAGGCCGTACATGAAATTACTGGTCGTTCTCGAAACTCCGCCCACAAATCCCATCCATCCGTCGGGCATTCCTACGACCACGCTCAGCACAGGAATGATCACAATCATTGCTATGATAGATAAATGAAGAAACAAAGAATAAATAACTAGACAGATGAATAATTAAATATATATGTACTTAAACGAATGATTAAATTAACAGAAAATTAATAGGTAGATGAATTAAGATACAAAGATAAATTAACAAATAGAAAAATAAATAAATAAATATACAAATAAATAAATAAAGGCCTATCGTGGTCACCTATGCCTTGGAACTTTCAATGTGAACTAAGCTAATTAAGGAACTGAAGACATAAAATCATAGAAAGCAGTGATTTAGCTTATAGATGAATAGAGTGTCTCAATGCCATAAAGCAAAAGAAACGAGAGAGAGAGAGAGAGAGAGAGAGAGAGAGAGAGAGAGAGAGAGAGAGAGAGAGAGGTTTTGGATTATTGTTTTAATGTCTGGTGAAAAGGGTTAAAATCAACCATATCACCCGGAAGAGAGAAAGACTTTCTAACCTGCCTCCTGATAATAATAATTAATAATAATAATAATAATAATAATAATAAATAATAATAATAATAATAATAATAACTAAATGAATAAAAAAAATAAAAAAACTGAATGAGCTTATAATAATAAAAAATGAATTAACAGATAGATTATCAAAACAGTAAAAAAAGTATTTATTTTTTTCCATCACAAATAATAATAATAATAATAATAATAATAATAATAATAATAATAATAAAGTATGCTTAGAGACAGTCTGCTTCTCCTAAATACAATATAATAATAATAATAATAATAATAATAATAATAATAATAATAATAATAATAATAATAATAATAATGGAAGGAGGGGATATAAAACACCAAGAGATGAAGGACACGATTAGGAAAGAATATATGCAAAGACTCAAGGCGATACTCAAGTCAAAACTCAACGCCAGAAATATGATAAAAGCCATAAACACATGGCAGTGCCAGTAATCAGATACAGCGCAGGAATAGTAGAATGGACGAAGGCAGAACTCTGCAGTATAGATCAGAAAACCAGGAAACATATGACAATACACAAAGCACTACACCCAAGAGCAAATACGGACAGACTATACATAACACGAAAGGAAGGAGGGAGAGGACTACTAAGTATAGAGGACTGCGCCAACATCGAGAACAGAGTACTGGGCCAATATCTGAAAACCAGTGAAGACGAGTGGCTAAAAGGGAGCCAAGAAGTGCATGGAAGAAGGACTAATAAAAGTAGACGAAGACCCAGAAATATACAGACAGGATAATGACAGACAGAACAGAGGACTGGCACAACAAACCAATGCACGGACAATACATGAGACAGACTAAAGAACTAGCCAGCGATGACACATGACAATGGTTACAGAGGGGAGAGCTAAAGAAGGAAACTGAAGGAATGATAACAGCGGCACAAGATCAGGCCCTAAGAACCAGATATGTTCAAAGAACGATAGACGGAAATAACATCTCTCCCATATGTAGGAAGTGCAATACGAAAATGAAACCATAAACCACATAGCAAGCGAATGCCTGGCACTTGCACAGAACCAGTACAAAAAGAGGCATGATTCAGTGGCAAAAGCCCTCCACTGGAGCCTGTGCAAGAAACATCAGCTACCTTGCAGTAATAAGTGGTACCGAGCACCAACCTGAGGGAGTGATAGAAACGATCAGGCAAAGATCCCTCTGGGGACTATGGTATCAGAACGGATAGGGTGATACTGTTCAAACAGACCAGGACGTGACGTTGATTGACAAAGTCAAGAAGAAAGTATCACTCATTTGATGTCGCAATACCATGGGACACCAGAGTTGAAGAGAAAGAGAAGGAAAAAAAATGGATAAGTATCAAGATCTGAAAATAGAAATAAGAAGGATATGGGATATGCCAGTGGAAATCGTACCCATAATCATAGGAGCACTAGGCACGATCCCAGATCCCTGAAAAGGAATCTAGAAAAACTAGAGGCTGAAGTAGCTCCAGGACTCATGCAGAAGAGTGTGATCCTAGAAACGGCACACATAGTAAGAAAAGTGATGGACTCCTAAGGAGGCAGGATGCAACCTGGAACCCCACACTATAAATACCACCCAGTCGAATTGGAGGACTGTAATAGAGCAAAAAAAAAAAAAAAAAAAAAAGGAAAAAAAAAAAAACAATAATAGCTTACTCAGAGAACTCATACGGATGCAAAAGTACTCCAGTGGCTGTACTCTGTGTGTGACCAGCCAAGGGCCAGTTTAGTGTACAGGTACCGGAAGCCCCCTTCACCTGTAAGATGGTTAAAACATTAATTATAAGTGAAAAATAAAAAAAATAAAAATTTAAAAAAGACATTAAGTTCTCAAATAGCTGACCGGGGGAATTTGAAGAATGTCAGTGAATATACTTATATGGGGATTTTCAGAACATCTGTGGCATGAATTTGAAATGAATACTTTGGATTAACAAAAAAATTAAAATAAAAAAAATAAATAAAAATTAAAAGAAATTAAATCCTCAGATAGCTGACCGGGAGAATTTGAAGATTGTCAGTGAATACATATATAGATTTCTTAACATCTATGGCATGAATTTTAATGAATACTTAAAATAAATGAATACTTTGTAGTAAAAAAAAAAATAGAAAAAATAAAAATAAAAGAAATTAAGTTCGCAGATAGCTGATCAGGGGAATTTGAAGATTGTCAGTGAATATATATATATAGATAATATTATATATATATATATATATATTTATATATAGATATATATAAGCTATATATATATGTATATAATATATATAGATGAATATATATATAGATATATATATACCTATATATATATATATATATATATATATATAGATTTACTAATATATTATATATATTACATGGGAAACCGCCATGTATTTCATACGGTAAGCGTGGACACGAAACGGAAGGCAGACCTCCACACCCATTTCATACACAGGCTCTCTCTCTCTCTCTATTCTAACAATCACCCCACATCTCTCTCTCTCTCTCTCTCTCTCTCTCTCTCTCTCTCTCCACCTCTTTCTCTCCATTCTAACAGGTAATGAAAATGAGAGAGTTGCATCATAACATAACGTTTATTTACAATAACAACTAAGTCGGTTAACTAAGTAATCCAGTCTTACAGACTAACTTAAAACAACTCATTGTCAAGTCACCCAAAAGGTCACACCTTTCCCTGGGAACTCTGTCCCACAGAAATCCAGAACCATCTGTACAAAGATACAGAAAACACATTCTGGTAAGTACACACAAGTTCAAAGACAAAGTTATTAAAATGGAACATCTTACAAGATATCAAACAAGCCACCCCTTTGGCTAAAGTAAAGGTAACACTTACCCATTCCCAACCGGGCACTAAACACTATGTCAAAAAACTCCCCCCGGCGAATGCCACGGCATCTTTGCCTATGACTCGAAGCCCTCTGTCAAAATCCCTCCCATAGGCTTGGGTATGAACGCTTTTAACAGAAAGAGGCGCACACGCACATACGAACACACAGTTCGCTAGCGCCTCGCGGTTCTAGCTGCATCTAGTTTCACAAAGGCACTTTGGGAAGAGTTCATAAACTGTCGTACATTGACTCGACGAACTAAGCACTTTTATCTCACGCCATCCCCTAGCAACTCATTGATCAGCTACCCTCAGGTCGTTACTCTGCCCTGTCCTCCACATTCCACAGGTTACAGAGAATGCACGAACAATATATAATTAATCAAAACCCTATGTCTTACAGATTGCTCGGCCTCGCACCTATATGCTAGCTCCCGCCTAGCAGAATTGCTTATATAATATAAAACATTGGCCGGCTTAAAACAAAATAAGTAAAACTGCACGTCTCTGGCATTATAAAATAAAGTCTTATCACGCTTTAATCTCCCAATAACCCAAGACGCATTTTCTCCCATATTTTCTGCATTAGGATTCTTGAATATCCCTCTTCGCTTGTCTGCAAGTAGCTGCACAGACAGCAACAGGCTATAGCAGGCTGTAGCAACTGTAGGAAGACGGAATGCCTCCCTCATCGTAGAAGACTCTCACGGCTTCTTGTAGATCCCCAAAAACACGCTGTAGAATTCTCTCGAACACCCACGTGGAAATACTTGTAATCACCATGGACAACATGGCAGCAACCTCTCTTCACGGCTGGTGGACGTCTTGCTGGTGTCGGTGAACTTTTGGGCGTTAGTATGTCAGTCAGGTCTTTGGTCAATCTAAGAAAATTAACCCAAACATACTACTTCTATCAAACAACGATCTCAAAAAGGTCAGAAATACTAACTGAACGTCTCCCAATTAACTCCCTTAAATATGACTACTAAAATGATAAGTCATTATCACAACTCTCTAAGAAAAAGAAACATCAAGTTCTCCAAACTCGCACATCAGCACACACACACAACTCGGAAATCACAGCAACTCCACGGAATTCTGCACTCACATTTCGAACTCGAATGTGCTCACAAGAAAAAAAAAGAAAAAATTCGTAACAAGCCCAAGAAGAAAAGAATACGTAATACCCAGCGTAACACCCAGACCCAAAAAATTCTCTCTAGTTGATATTTAAACAACCCACAAAATCAGTAAAAATCTCCAACTTTTAACAGCAAAAACCCCTTTACTGCTCAATAATTAATCACAATGAGACTTAATGTCAAACTCCCATTTCGTAAATAGCAACCCTCGAAAAATTACACCTCCCGGTAAAATCAAATCTCCCGTCCAAAAAAGAAATGTTATTTAAGCTCAATCCCCAAATCATATCTCTCATAGGAAAAAAAAGGAAGAAAAATAATAATAAAAAAAAATAATCACAAGTAGATTCCCCAATCACAAAAAATACATAATACATGTATAATATGCATAACTCCCGCGTTTTCCCCAAGAAATGCTCCATGTAAAGTTATGGAATTTGCCAGAAAGCAAACTCTCATACATGCGCTTTCGTGAAATGCTATAGCTAACATTTCCAGATATTGCAAAAAATTCTGATCTGTCACCATCAGAAGAAAAGAATCAGCACACGGCTCATCACATCGCTTGTCAGCAGAAAAATCACCTGCGGACGCATGCTCAAACAACAGCACAAAAATTGTCTAGTCAGACACGTAAGTTTGGAAACTCATGATTCTCAAGAAAAAAAGGTCTAACTGACACATTTCACAGAATTAACTCCAGGATATGACTAATGTGTTCAAAAATTTGTCTCGAAGACTTATTCTCTCAACATGACTTTTCCCCAAATTATATTTCTCCAAGAATAACACACTTTGTGAAACATGAAAAATGCACACACATCTCCAAAAAAACCGTTATGGAAGTAATGCCACTTCTCTCTAAATAGACACGAAATCAAAAAAAAGAGAACCTCAGAAATCTTCTCTTGACTCGAAAAAACTCCATAACCACAAAAAAAAGGTCACCCGCCCAAGATTAATTCCAACTCCATTATGAGACACCATATCAATAATAACACCCACTCCGGTTAAAAATAAAAATATTTCCTCCATTTGGTTAATAACCAACCCCCCTTATATTATTCTCTTATTTCTCTAATAGCCACATGTCAGTAGAACACCACTCCAGGAATAGAGAATAATCACCTCTATTTCGGCAAATACAAAATATTTACCTCTATTTCCACAATAACTCCATGTGGAACAAAACAAGGCTCCAAAAATATATATCTCCAAAAAATGTGCACTCAAGGCATCTAACTCACACACTCCCAAATATTGCCCCATAATCTCCAAATATGTGTCTCCATTTGCAACAAAGATGGCTGCAAAATAATTGAACTAAACATAGCTCATACCACATTAGCAAATATCAAAAATGGCCAAAAATATATATCTCCCATATATTATATCTCAAATATAACTCCAAAATAATATATACCTCCAATTATCTCTCCAAAATATAATATTATCTCAATTATAACTCAATTATAACCTCCAATTATAACTCCAATTCTCCAGAGAATGAACTCAATGTTATAGTAAAAAAACTATAAAACTCACTCCGTTTAGCATAACTGCTAAAAAAGGGCAAAAACTCGGCAAATAAAACTGTCTAGAAAATTCTAGAAAAAATCACCAATGTGCCACAAGTCATTGTAACAGAATTCCAACTCACAGTGTCTAAGCAAAGACTTCCCCATATGCACTACGACATAAGCCACTAGAAAACTTAACCAAGTTTCCTATCTCTCACAAAGTTGTCACAAATACAACAAGGGTATTATGCAAGAAAACTCACAATTTCTGGAACACAAATATCCAGAGAAAAAACTGTAGTGCCATTACGTATGCATTCAAAACATGCAAGAAATTCTCCCATATATTACTCTATAGGCATCAAATACTAAAACACGAACACGTTTCCCGAACAATGACTCTAAGTCATGAACTGAGATAATATTCACACTAACTGGCAGAGAAAAAACAAAAAAACAAATTCAAATTCCACCCATGGTAAAAAAAAACTTGTGTCAGCGATGGCTAATTTTCAAAAAAGGAGAAAAGAAAATCATCGGCACCATTAACTATCTCCCGTAACTCACTAGATGTCAAGCAATTATCTGCTGAACTCATAAAAAAAAGAAAAAAAACTAAAACAATGTGTTAGTTCTTCCCATAATCACAAAAGATTTCACCTCCCTTGACAGCATTAAAACACCCACGTATTAGTATAAAAAAAAATCAGTATCAGAAATATCATTATCACAAAATCACCAAAAAAAATTGCTATCATCAAAATCATCAGTTATCAGTACAAAATTAACACCAAAGTTAATGCTTGTCCATTCTCCAAAAATTCAGCAAAAAACTCAGCAAAATTCAGCAAAATTCCACACAATTCACCAAGATTCAGCCAGATTCATCAAGATTCAGCAAAACTCATCCCCGTGAATCACTGAAAATATTCTCCAAAGTTACAAAAACTGAACAAATAATTAACACAAGACTTCTCCCATTAATTCATTGTAATAATTATCCCTGAATAATTATCTGTAATAATTATCAAATAATCTCCCATGAAATATCTCAAATCTCTCGTAAAACAATTCTCCCGTAATGATAATTATACTTAGGCAAACCTCCCGTAACACATCTCAAGTATAACAATTATTAATAATAATAATAATAACTCTCCACAGCAATAATTCTCTTGTAAGGGTGAAATTCAAATAGCATACAACAGTATTGCTGAATCCTATGACATACAATTTCTCCAGCATGCAACACCATGACATAACACCATTGCCACACAACACAGATACAACACCAATCATCGGCATTTCAAAGTAATTTCTCCAACACAATAAAAAAAAATAATCTGTGTATCCCCCTTATATTTGTGTCTTTCAAGGCACAAAGAAACATATAACACATCCCGTGCATGTTAACTACTTTTCCCCTCATTTTCGGAAAAGAAAAATCTCTTTATTTCCTTTTCTCTTCATCCAAGGGAGAGAAAAAAAAATCTCTTTTCTTAAAAAAAAGACTCTACGGGCATTTCACTTCATCAACTTATCAATCAGCTGATGTCTTAGCATTCAATGTCAAGGCCAAATCCATCTCCCAACACAAAGAGAAAAAAAAATTTCTCCCCCCCCTGAGAACAACCCCTCAGTCGAGCGGCAGAACACTCCCCCGAGCCATTTGCAGCATACCTCCCCCCATCTCGCAATACCCCTCCCCTGCACTATCTCACGAGTGAGGCTAGTGGTACCCATGCAACTACCCTCCCAAGGGATGCCCGTACACCCTCGCAATGCAAGGCGCCTCTCTGCAGAAATATGCTGAGCCCTTAAAATTGTGGCCGCTCTGTGTCACTAAGCCAAATCTGCTTGTATAAGCACAGTTCCCATGCATAGAAAAATACACTCCTATGTTTTAAACAAAGACGAATGCATACGTCTATTATAAACACGTGCAAATAAAGAAAACACTTCACTATGGGGAAGAAAAATTGTTTTTGACCTCTTGAACCAATCCCATAACCCTGAAATATTTAAACAAAAACCCACTCCTTTTTGATAAACAATAGTTCTTTAACACTCACCACTCCATAATGGGAAAAAAGAACTCGAAATTCTTCGTAAAAACGCGGTAGTGATATAACAACGACCGCCGCACAGGTATCTCGGAACACTCGTCATTGCACAAGCAAAAGTCACACTGGGTGCGCTCACTGCTTCAGGCTGACTCCCTGGGAAAAATGCTGAGTCCCATAAAAATCCTTCCCTCCCTTTAGCACAGTTAATCAGACAGACATTTTCTCATTTTTCCACTAAGTAACTGAAAACTAACAGTTTAACGATTTTCCACAATCCCACAAAGCTTTGTCGTTCGAAAACTATCGCTAAGTCACGGCCCCTTTTTATTTTTCTAACTGGCCACTCATATCTCTTCATTGGCGTTCCTAGGCACAAAAAAGCAAGAAAACTTTCTATATCCCCTCTTTAACCGTCTGCCACCACTATTACATGGGAAAACCGCCATGTATTTCATACGGTAAGCGTGGACACGAAACGGAAGCCAGACCTCCACACCCATTTGTTTCATACACAGGCTCTCTCTCTCTCTCTATTCTAACAATCACCCCACATGCTCCTCTCTCTCTCTCCTTTCTAACACTTCACCCACATCTCTCTCTCTCTCCTCTCGTCTCTCTCTCTCTCTCTCTCTCTCTCTCTCCACCTCTTTCTCTCCATTCTAACAGGTATGAAAATGAGAGAGTTGCATCATAACATAACGTTTATTTACAATAACAACTAAGTCGGTTAACTAGTAATCCATCTTACAGACTAACTTAAAACAACTCATTGTCAAGTCACCCAAAAGGTCACACCTTTCCCTGGGAACTCTGTCCCACAGAATCCAGAACCATCTGTACAAAGATACAGAACACATTCTGGTAAGTACACACACAAGTTCAAAGACAAAGTTATTAAAATGGAACATCTTACAAGATATCAAAACAAGCCACCCCTTTGGCTAAAGTAAGGTTAACACTTACCCATTCCCGCATAGTTTCCCAACCGGGCACTAACTACATGTCAAAAAACTCCCCCCGGCGAATGCCACGGCATCTTTGCCTATGACTCGAAGCCCTCTGTCAAAATCCCTCCCATAGGCTTGGGTATGAACGCTTTAACAGAAAGAGGCGCACACGCACATACGAACACACAGTTCGCTAGCGCCTCGCGGTTCTAGCTGCATCTAGTTTCACAAAGGCACTTTGGGAAGAGTTCATAAACTGTCGTACATTGACTCGACGAACTAAGCACTTTTATCTCACGCCATCCCCTAGCAACTCATTGATCAGCTACCCTCAGGTCGTTACTCTGCCCTGTCCTCCACATTCCACAGGTTACAGAGAATGCACGAACAATATATAATTAATCAAACCCTATGTCTTACATATATATAATATATATATATATATATATATATATATATATATATTATATATATATATATATATATATATATATATATATATATATATATATATGGGATTTCTGAAAATTTGTGGCATGTATTTTAATGAACACTTTGGACTTTATTTATTTTTTTTTAAAAGCGATAACGTATGTGGTAAGGTTTTTTCAATGTTTATTGAAAAATTATTTTGGGGGTTAATAAGTCTAAATCAATATATTTGGACGAGATGAAAACCTTATTTGCTTTGCGAGTTGAAGATACTTTCCAATCATGGAATGGCAAAAGGAAAATTGCACACATTAGTTATACGTATATATAAAAAAAATCCTTATCCATATGAACTTAAACGCCAAATTTGCGAAAAATGTCTTTCCAAGAAGCCTCTGTGGTAGTAATTGCTCGATTTTAAACATTTATATTTCAATCACGAAATACTGGAAGGAACTAATAATAAAAATAAAAAAATAGAAACTCAAACCTTACCAGAAACCGGTAGCGAATCGAAGAGCATGGCCATTATGAGAAGCAGGATGTGCAATGTTGCTCTGTTAGGTCTAGCCTTGACCGTGACTGCTACGGCGTCCGTTATCTGGGTGACGTCACAGACTGATCTAGATTCCACCTGTTGGTGTAGAAGGTTTATCGAAGCAAGCTCATTACTATATGCACTGCAAGATGGTGTTACGCTGGCGCGGTTTCTGGCAAAATGTGAGACGTCTTGGCGGCAAACTCTGCATGAAGTAGCCGATATGCTAGCGGCAAATAAGAGTAGTCCACTGTAATTTTGATACCATAGGAAAATGCTGGCTACTTGGTGGAAAGTTAGGAAGCAAGCTCATTATTATGCACTGCAAGATGGTGTCGCGCGGGCGCGGTTTCTGACAAAATGTGAGACATCTTGGCGGCAAACTCTGCACGAAGTAGCCGATATACTAGTGGCAAACAAGAGCAGTCCGCGTGACTTCAATTTTGCAACCATAGGAAAATGCTGGCTACTTGGTGGAAAGTTTGGCTGAGTCAAGTTGCTGGGAGTTGTCGAGATAAATGTTATTTTGCCAATCTTTACTGAGTAAGAACCCGTGTGGCGAAGGAATAGATTAATGTAACAAGAATATAAAATATTTGAGAATGGAATTTGCTGTTTCTGTGATTATTTGTTGCAAGTCATTATATCATGAAAATTGACAGGAAATACAGTATTTGTATGTGGACGTTTTATGACTGGTAGATATTAAAACATTTAACATTACTAAACCATAACCAAATTTTTTTCACTTATATAACCCCTTTGCTTTGCAGAGAAACATTCTGACAATTACAAATAAATCTTTCTAACCTCTGACTACTTTGTTTTGTGTGGAAACATTCTGACCGTTACCAACATAAGGTATTATAGATGCTCTTGTCTACCTACTACAAGAAAATAAAATGGCTTTTTTACAAAATCTCTTGATCTGTCAAGACATTCTGACAACTGCAAACAATGTTCTTCTACTTCAGATCCTTCTGACAACTACAGACAATATTTTACTACCTCAGGTCCTTCTGACAACTACATACAATACTTTTCTACTTTAGATTCCTCTGACAACTACAAACAATACTTTTCTACTTCAGATTCTCTGACAACTGCAACCAATACTTTTCTACTTCAGATGTTTCTGACCACTGCAAACACTACTGTTCTAACTCAGATCCTACTTTTCCACCTCAGATTCTTTAGTCTGAAAGGAGACATTCAAACCACGACAAACAAAGCCCCCTAACCTCGATTCTCATGCCTATACGAAAAACTACTCATAACCATTATAAACTAAACCAATCCTCACCTCAGACTCTCTCGCCTTGATGGGAGGGATCTTGACCACCACGTAGATAATCGTCAGTAAGTATATAGCTATGCTGAGTCCAAAGGCTCCCACGTAGCCACCAGAATCCAGGAGTGGCCCCACGATGGCGTTGCCCACGGGGCTTCCGAGGTAGTAGGCAGAGTCTAGGAATCCCATTCTCAAAGTCCTTTGACCTGTCAAGGAAAGAAAGGAGGTTATTAGAAGGAAAGGAAAGAAGTTATTAGAAGTATTTGCAAATTCTTGAGGTATGTTACTTTACGCATGGTAGGTACCTTAATTGTCTTCATTTTTGAAGATCGAGAAATGATGGTTTTTTTTAACAGAAAAACGAGAAATAACGAAACTTCGTCACTTTATTGGTCTCAGGTCTCATTGTGGTCCATTAATCCGTTGAAAATTTATTTACACAGTTTTTTTCTATTTATTTATTTATTTATTTTTTTTGCGGGATTTGGCTGGTGGCCCATGATCTTGGAAATATATTAATTCTTATTAAATGGTGCAGCTAACATACCGTTGCAGAGTACGAGAGAGAGTTATCAACTACTATGAATATTAAAACGCAGAAGTTGGTAAAGCAAAAAAAAACAAGGTTAAGTATATATACAGAGAGAGAGAGAGAGAGAGAGAGAGAGAGAGAGAGAGAGAGAGAGTTATTGATAATAAAATTTAATATAAAACGCAGAAAAGAAGAGGTGAAACAAGAGAAGAAAAATACAGAAACACAGTTATGTGCAGAGAGAGAGAGAGAGAGAGAGAGAGACTCGATCATCAAACCGACGTGATTTGGATGAGTCTGCCAGGTGTGCGAAGCACAACATGAGCAGAGCCATGACTCCGCCCCCAAGTGAGTACGGCACCGATGAGATCATCATAGTCTCGAGGCCACCGGACGAAATTCGGCTGTTGATGAGATGGACCATCGCCTCCAGCATCAGCCCCGTCAGGCACATGATCAAGGGGCGCTTCCGTCCCCAGCGGTCACCCCAGGCTCCCAGGAACAAGGTGAAGATGACCTAAAAAAAAAAAAAAGATAAAAAACAATTTGAAGGATGGGCTACCGATGATCAATCGTGAATAGCATGTGTATGTATATCCGTAAGACATTGCATATAATTCTCCAAGAAACGGCAAGACGGAATTCGATGAAATTTTGTAGGTTTGTTATCAAGGGACCATCTCGACATGATTAACTTTTGGTAGGAAGTGACTTAAAAATAAATTTGTTGTGTCAGTAAGACATTGCAGTATTTCTCAAGAACGGCAGGACGGAATTCGGTGAAATTTTGTAGGTTTATTTATCAATGGGTCGACCATCTCGACATGATTAACATTTGGTCGAAAGTGACTTAAAAATCCATTTGTTGTGTCCGTTAGATATTGCAGTATTTTACAAGAACGGCAAGACGGAATTCGATGGAATTCAGTAGGTTTATTTATTAAGGGACCATCTCGACGTGATTAACTTTTGGTCGAAAGAGACTCAAAAATCAATTTGTTGTAACGAAAACTATGTCAACTTTGAGTCTATTTCTCTCAAAAGTTAATCCTCTAAAAGCAATCAAGTTTCTTCAAAATCAGTTCACTCATTCTTAAAGTGTGTTCTTGAGGTATTCTGTGGATAGAAAATAAAAGAATTCGGAAAACTGTGATGCAAGAAAGAAAATTTTCAGAGGATGAAACGAACCTCAGAAAAAAAATTAAGAAAAAGATAGAAAAACTTGTGTAGGATCAGAGAAAAATTAAAATGAAACTTATTCAAACATCAAAAACGTGTTAATAAAATTCATTAAAAAAGAAAGCTCCAAAAATTGTGAACAGAATTTAAATAAAATGTCAAGAACTTCAGCATAGAAATTTGAAGAAAGAAAAAAAAAACCGATAACATAATACTGCAATATAGAAAGAAAAGGATAAATAGAAGAAAAATGACGCTAGCTTCAGAAATAAATGAAGGGAGTAGATAAACAACAACTACAACAACAATAATAATAGTAATATTTATTACTATTATTATCATTATTCGGGAGATGGACCCTAAAATCAAACCCAAAGCGAAAATAAATATCTGCAAAAAACGAAACTTACGAACAAATCAAGGAATAACAATAATAGGAGACAAGCATGAGGGCTGTCAACCACAGATATAAGGAGGACGGACACCACAAAGATCAGCCTCCTAGCTCCCAGCCGAGGATGTCTGGCAGCTCCAGACGAAAGCTCGCTTTTAAGAGAGAGAGAGAGAGAGAGAGAGAGAGAGAGAGAGAGAGAGAGAGAGAGAATCGTTAATGACTTTGATGACTATGGTATCATAGTTTATCTGTAAAATTCAAATATATACACCTATTTTGACCCTGTATTTGACCATGACCTCTATAGGCGTTCTACTAGCCTGTTTAAGTAGCAAGGAAAAAGCCGCTATTCGCACTAATTAGAGTGGAATATCTACAAGTGTAACGCTGCTGAAGTAGCCATTACTTTGAATAAATTAATAATAATAATAATAATAATAATAATAATAATAATAATAATAATAATAATAATAATAATTATAATAGTAATAATAAAAAATACAATGCGCCACTGGTGGAATACAATACTTACAAGCTCTGGAATAAGACTAGCAGAGGTTAATATCAGGAGAGGGATCTTCCAGGGCGACTCACTATCTCCACTACTCTTCGTAGTAGCCATGATTCCATGACAAAAGTACTACAGAAGATGGGATGCCGGGTACCAACTCAAGAAAAGAGGCAACAAAATCAACCATCTGATGTTCATGGACGACATCAAGCTGTATGGTAAGAGCATCAAGGAAATAGATACCCTAATCCAGACTGTAAGGATTGTATCTGGGGACATCAGGATGGAGTTTGGAATAGAAAAATGCGTCCTTAGTCAACATACAAAAAGGTCACAGTACGAGAACTGAAGGGATAAAGCTACCAGATGGGAGCAACATCAAACACATAGATGACAGATACAAATACCTGGGAATAATGGAAGGAGGGGATATAAACACCAAGAGATGAAGGACACGAATCAGGAAAGAATATATGCAGAGACTCAAGGCGATACTCAAGTCAAAACTCAACGCCGGAAATATGATAAAAGCCATAAACACATGGGCAAGTAATCAGATACAGCGCAGGAATAGTGGAATGGACGAAGGCAGAACTCCGCACCATAGATCAGAAAACTAGGAAACATATGACAATACACGAAGCACTACACCCAAGAGCAAATACGGACAGACTATACATAACACGAAAGGAAGGAGAGGAGGACTACTAAGTAACGAGGACTGCGTCAACATCGAGAACAGATGCACTGGGGCAATATCTGAAAACCAGTGAAGACGAGTGGCTAAAGAGTGCATGGGAAGAAGGACTAATAAAAGTAGACGAAGACCCAGAAATATACAGAGATAGGAGAATGACAGACAGAAACAGAGGACTGGCACAACAAACCAATGCACGGACAATACATGAGACAGACTAAAGAACTAGCCAGCGATGACACATGGCAATGGCTACAGAGGGAGAGCTCAAGAAGGAAACTGAAGGAATTGGATAACAGCGGCACAAGATCAAGGCCCTAAGAACCAGATAGGTTCAAAGAACGATGGACGGAAATAACATCTCTCCCATATGTATCGGAAAGTGCAACTACGAACATGAAACCATAAACCTCATAGCCATCCCGATTCGAATGCCCGGCCCTTACACAGAATCAGTACAAAAAGAGGCCTGATTCAGTGGCAAAAGCCCTCCACTGGAGCTGTGCAAGAAACATCAGCTACCTGCAGTAATAAGTGGTACGAGCACCAACCTGAGGGAGTGATAGAAAACGATCATGCAAAGAATCCTCCTGGGACTATGGTATCAGAACGGATAGGGCGTGATACGTGCAAATAGACCAGACGTGACGTTGATTGACAAAGTCAAGAAGAAAGTATCACTCATTGATGTCGCAATACCATGGGACACCAGAGTTGAAGAGAAAAGAGAGGAAAAAATGGATAAGTATCAAGATCTGAAAATAGAAATAAGAAGGATATGGGATATGCCAGTGGAAATCGTACCCATAAACATAGGAGCACTAGGCACGATCCCAAGATCCCTGAAAAGGAAGGTCTAGAAAAACTAGACGCTGAAGTAGCTCCAGGACTCATGCAGAAGAGTGATCCTAGAAACGGCGCACATAGTAAGAAAAGTGATGGACTCCTAAGGAGGCAGGATGCAACCCGGAACCCCACACTATAAATACCACCCAGTCGAATTGGATGACTGTTAAAAAAAAGGAAATATGACCTTTGTTAAAAAGAGGTCAAGCCTCTCACCTTGATACTGGTCTCGAAGATAGACCTCCACATCATGAACTCCGAGACGAGGTCCTGGACGGTTTCCTGGCGGTCTCTGTACTTGTTCAGGTCACTGCAGACGCTCTCGTCATAGTTGAGGTTTACCTGAAGTGATAAAAAAAAATAGTCTCATTAAATATTCAATATTTTATCTATTGATTCAGGAGTGATGAAATAAGAAATAGTAGTCTTTTGAATATTTAGATCACTCATATTTTAATTTATGTTTGTTGGTATGAGGTTATCAGTTTTTTTTTGTTTCTTCATTTAGTTGTTATTATTATTATTATTATTATTATTATTATTATATTATTATTATTATTATTATTATTTATTTATTTATTTATTTATGTTGGCTCTATCACAGTCCGTCCTCCAATTCGACTGGGTGGTATTTATAGTGTGGGGTTCTGGGTTGCATCCTGCTCCTTAGGAGTCCATCACTTTTCTTACTATGTGCGCCGTTTCTAGGATCACACTCTTCTGCATGAGTCCTGGAGCTACTTCAGCCTCTAGTTTTTTCTAGATTCCTTTTCAGTGATCTTGGGATCGTCCCTAGTGCTCCTATATTATGGGGTACGATTTTCCACTGGCATATCCCATATCCTTCTTATTTCTATTTTCAGATCTTGATACTTATCCATTTTTTTTCCCTCTCTTTCTCTTCAAACTCTGGTGTCCCATGGTATTGCGACATCGTGAGTGATACTTTCTTCTTGACTTTGCCAATCAACGTCACGTCTGGTCAATTTGCACGTATCACCCTATCCGTTCTGATAACATAGTCCCAGAGGATCTTTGCCTGATCGTTTTCTATCACTCCCTCAGGTTGGTGCTCGTACCACTTATTACTGCAAGGTAGCTGATGTTTCTTGCACAGGCTCCAGTGGAGGGCTTTTGCCACTGAATCAGGCCTCTTTTTGTACTGATTCTGTGTAAGTGTCGGGTATTCGCTTGCTATGTGGTTTATGGTTTCATTTTTCGTATTGCACTTCCTACATATGGGAAGATGATTGTTTTTTCCGTCTATCGTTCTTTGAACATATCTGGTTCTTAGGGTGCCTGATCTTGTGCCGCTGTTATCATTCCTTCAGTTTCCTTCTTTAGCTCTCCCCTCTGTAGCCATTGCCATGTGTCATCGCTGGCTAGTTCTTTAGTCTGTCTCATGTATTGTCCGTGCATTGGTTTTGTTTGTGCCAGTCCTCTGTTTTCTGTCTGTCTTTCTCCTGTCTGTATATTTCTGGGTCTTCGTCTACTTTTATTAGTCCTTCTTCCCATGCACTCTTGAGCCACTCGTCTTCACTGGTTTTCAGATATTGCCCCAGTGCTCTGTTCTCGATGTTGACGCAGTCCTCTATACTTAGTAGTCCACCTCTCCCTCCTTCCTTTCGTGTTATGTATAGTCTGTCCGTATTTGCTCTTGGTGTAGTGCTTTGTGTATTGTCATATGTTTCCTGGTTTTCTGATCTATGGTGGCAGAGTTCTGCCTTCGTCCATTCCACTATTCCTGCGCTGTATCTGATTACTGGCACTGCCCATGTGTTTTATGGCTTTTATCATATTTCCGGCGTTGGGTTTTGACTTGAGTATCACCTTGAGTCTTTTGCATATATTCTTTACCTGATCGTGTCCTTTCATCTCTTGGTGTTTTATATCCCCTCCTGCCATTATTCCCAGGCATTTTTGTATCCTGTCTCATCTATGTGTTGATTTGTTTTGCTCCCATCTGTAGCTTTATCCCTTCAGTTCTTGTTACTTTGCTTTTTGTATGTTGACTAAGGCACATTTTTCTATTTCAAACTCCATCCTGATGTCCCCAGAAACAATCCGTACAGTCCTGGATTAGGGTATCTATTTCCTTGATGCTCTTACCATACAGCTTGATGTCGTCCATGAACATCAGATGGTTGATTCTGTTGCCTCTTTTCTTGAGTTGGTACCCGGAATCCATCTTCTGTAGTACTTTTGTCATGGGAATCATGGCTACTACGAAGAGTAGTGGGGGACAGTGAGTCGCCCTGGAAGATCCCTCTCCTGATATTAACCTCTGCTAGTCTTATTCCAGAGCTTGTAAGTATTGTATTCCAGTTGCGCATTGTATTTTTGAGGAAGCTGATGGTGTTTTCCTCTGCCCCATATATTTTCAGGCATTCTATTAGCCATGTGTGTGGTATCATGTCGAAGGCTTTCTTATAGTCTATCCATGCCATGCTTAGGTTGGTTTTCCTTCTCCTACTGTTCTTCATTACCATTTTGTCTATCAGGAGCTGTCTTTTGTGCCCCTACACTTCCTTCTGCAGCCTTCTGTTGGTGGGGGGATGGTGTTTTGTCTCCTCTAGGTAATTGTATAGCCTTTCACTGATGATACCTGTTAGTAACTTCCACATTATTGGTAGGCAGGTGATAGGCCTGTAGTTACTGGCTATATTTCCCTTACTCTTGTCTTTTTGTACTAAGGATGTTCTTCCTGATGTCATCCATATGGGTGGATGGATGATTTGAGATACAATGCTGGAGTTGTTCTGCTATTCGTGGGTGTAGGGCCTTGAAATTTTTTCAGCCAGTATCCATGGACTTTCATCGGGACTTGGGGCTTTCCAGTTTGGCATTTTTCTTTTAGTTGGTGTCTGACTGTGTCTGTCGTGATCTCTGTGAATCTTTCTTTTATTCTCCCTGTTTCTTCTTCCTTGACTTCCTGGAGCCATGTTGCATGTTTGTTGTGTATACCGGATTGCTCCATATGTTTTCCCAGAGTCTCTTACTTGGTTCGGCTTCAGGAATTTCTTGGTGGTTTGTCTTCCCCCTCTTAGTTGCTGTATAGTCTTTTTCTGGTTGGTTCGAATAGTTTGTTCTGTTGGTATCCCTTATTCCTGTTCTTGTACCGTTGGATCTTATGTGCTTTGCTTAAGCCTCTGTTTTACATCTTCTATTGTGTTGTTTAGTCCCCCTCTCTTGTACTTTGTATTTCTCGTTGAGTTCCTCCCTTGTTTTCTTGCTTCTTAGCCTTTTTTCTGCCATCTCCTTCAGTTTACTCAAGTCAGATCTCATCACCATGATTTGCTTTTCAACGGCGCCTTTTCCAAGGAGGTTGCTTGTTTTTGGTTTTCTGTTGGGTTGGTTGTGCCTGGTGGTGTTGTGTTGCGAATCCCCCATCATTTTCCGCTACTAATCTTGCTCCTGCCACATGCCCAAGTTATTTGTTTCTTTCTGTGATACTGGTGTGTGTATTATGCCCATTCTTATTATTATTATTATTATTATTATTATTTATATTATGATTATTATTATTATTATTATTATTTATTATTATTTTATTATTAAAAAAGTCTTTGTAATACGTTAATAATTTATCTACTACAGATTCACTTTACTATTATAAAACAATGAGCCTTTTTATGATTCTTTATCTAATTAATATTATTATTATTATTATTATTATTATTATTATTATTATTTATTATTATTATTATTATTATTATTATTATTAGGGAGGCCCTTCTCTGAGGGAATTAGTGTTGAAAATAATAGCTTTTTCTAATCCATTTAATTTGTATTACAACGTAAATACGGTAAGAACAGCTTATTATTATTATTATTATTATTATTATTATTATTATTATTATTATTTGATTATTATTATTATTATTATTATTATTACCTTACAAGCCTTGTCTATCATGAGATCTTGGGAAGCAATCCAGACGATCTGAGACGCGATGTTGTGAAGAAACAGGACAGGTTCGACTGAGATGCCCTGGACCCACCCAATCATTTGAGCACCTAGATTTCTCTCGCGCTGAGGATTTCCCTTCTCAGGGGCATTTTCTTGATGGTTCATGTCTGTTTGGTCTGGGGCATTCATGGGCGAAATGTTGGGTTGGTCTCTGTCATTCGTGGTCTTAATGTTGGGTTGGTCTCTGTCATTCATGGTCTAAAATTTCAGCTGGTCTCTGGCGTTCCTGGTCAAGAATGTCACCTTGGTCTCTGGTGTTTGTTGCCTTAACTGCCCAAGCTGGTCTCTGGTACTCCCTGTCAAAAAGTTTAGTTTCTTTTTGCCACTGGTTGTCAAGTGGTTCAGTTAAGTTTCTAACTTTTGCTGTCAAGTTCTTTGTGTGATTTCTGGTATTTGTGGTTAGTTTTCGGTTGAATTCTGGGTTTACGGTCACAATGTCCTGTTGTTTCTGGAGTTTACAGTTAAGTATCCTTCTTGGTTTCTGGAGTTTACGGTTAAATATCCTCTTGGTTTCCGGAGTTTACGATCAAATGTCCTAATGGTTTCTGGAGTTTTCAGTCACAATGGCCTGATGGTTTCTAGAGTTTATGGCCTAATGTCCTGTTGGTTTCTGGAGTTTATGGTCTAATGTCCTCTTGGTTTCTGGAGTTTTTGGTCACAATGTCCTGATGGTTTCTGGAGTTTACGGTTAAATATCCTCTTGGTTTCTGGAGTTTACGGTCACAATGTCCTCTTGGTTTCTGGAGTTTTTGGTTAAATGTCCTCTTCGTTTCTGGAGTTTTTGGTTAAATGTCTTCTTGGTTTCTGGAGTTTACGGTCACAATGTCCTCTTGGTTTCTGGAGTTTACAGTCACAATGTCCTCTTGGTTTCTGGAGTTTTCGGTTAAATGTCCTCTTGGTTTCTGGAGTTTACGGTCACAATGTCCTCTTGGTTTCTGGAGTTTTCGGTTAAATGTCCTCTTCGTTTCTGGAGTTTACGGATGTTCAGCTCAACTATTTCTAACGGATTTCACTCGAAACCTTCACTCTCACACACGCGCACTCGACGAGTCTACCAAACACACTGAAATCAACGAGAGAGAGAGAGAGAGAGAGAGAGAGAGAGAGAGAGAGAGAGAAAGCTTCAACAAGGGGACTGTGCTGATATGGGGAGCGCTATCGATGAACGGGTGCTATCTTCTGTATCGCCAGAAATAATCTGTTTCAATTTCCTATATACATTGAGACACTATCGGACCGACTTGAGACAGTCAAGGTTTAGGAGGTGAGATGACGTTTGCCGAGTTTCTCTCTCTCTCTCGTCTCTTGGTTCTGAAGTTGACAAAAAATTCTCTCTCTCTCTCTCTCTCTCTCTCTCATCTCTCTCCTCTGCTCTCTCTTGT
>NC_061104.1:22957612-22960112 GCF_015104395.2 Macrobrachium nipponense
CTCTCTCTTGTCTCTAGGTTCTGAAGTTGACAAACTTCACTCTCTCTCTCAGTTCTGAAGTTGAGAAAAATTCCTTCTCTCTCTCTCTCTCTCTCCTCTCTCTCTCTCTCTCTCTCTCTCTCTCTCTCGTCCTAGGTTCTGAAGTTGAAAAAATTCTCTCTCTCTCTCTCTCCTCTCTGTTCTGAAGATGACAAAAATTTTTTTCTCTCTCTCGCTCTAGGTTCTGAAATTGAGAAAAATTCTCTCTCTCTCTCTCTCTCTCTCTCTCTCTCTCTCTCTCTCTCTCTCTCTCTCTCTCATTTTATTTCCAACTTCTTTATACAGGTCGTGGATAATATTTTTGAAATACTTTCATAAGATCGCCAAACACCGCCTATATACCCACTATTCACGCGACTGGAAAAAATCGATTTTTGTTAACAAAAAGCAAACCTCCACAATGTCCCTGGTAATTATTGAATTTTTAAATTTTGTTGTCTCTTATGCACTCATTATTTCTACTACTAATACCACTACGAATACTACTGCTATTACTACTACAAATGATCATAATAATACGAAAACTATAGCTTTCCTTCTCTTTATCTGTGTTTCTCTGCCCTTTTATCATCTCAATTAAAAATGCAAAGGTTAAGACGCACTTATAAAATCAGTCATCAGTCTGAAACAAAAATTACGTGATAAATGTATGAATAAATGATAAAAATACATAAAGAAATAAAAAGGAATTGATGCGAAGGTTCAGTGTCTTCCATGCAAAATGAAGTCAATTTCTTTCTGATAAAACGAAATTAAAAAAAAAAACCAATTTCCCTCCACCTCAAAAGTCAGAATAAATGAGCTTCCAATCTCTGGGACAGAGTTCTGATGTAAAAATAGAGATAAATGTATGAATAAATAAAAATAAGAATAAAACATAAATAAATTTTAAAATGAATTAATACAAAGGTCAACTCATTCCCGATAAGTCACCAAAAATTTCAGTCAGAATAAATGAGCTTCTAATCTCTGGGACAGAGTTCTGAAATAAAAATAAAGAGATAAATGTATAAAAAAATAAATAAATTTTAAAATGAATTAATACAAAGGTCAACTCATTCCCTGATAGAAGGTTTCACCTTTCAAAGTCAGAATAAATGAGCTTCTAATCTCTGGGACAGAGTTCTGAAATAAAAATAAAGAGATAAATGTATAAAAAAAAGAAATAAAAATAAAAAATAAATTTAAAAAGAATTAATACAAAGGTCAGCTCATTCCCTGACAGAAGGTTTCACCTTTCAAAGTCAGAATAAATAGTCTGATTGGAAAGCTGATCTCACTCTTTGGTTGAGAGATGCGAAAGTTTGGTTGGTAAGTTTTAACCAGGCCTTATGCCAGTCATCGTCTACCGCGCAGTGGCGGCTGGTAAATGGTCTGGCGTGACTTTGAACTCGGAAAACAAACTTGGTCGAGATTTTTTTTTTTTATTTCCTTCTATCTACAAGCTCATTTTCAATTTTGACTCTCCCTGTACAGGACAATCTTAACTCTGTAAATAAAGAATGAGGTAATGAAATAACATATTTTAATGAAAAAGTACTCGACAATCGAGGCGGATTATCAAATGTCCCTGTTTAGCCCAGACCCGTAGAAAACAGGGAACGAGATCCGACGAAAGGTTTTAGCATCTCAGAGATGAGGTCATGAAAGACCCGTGGACAATAAAAAAAAAAAAAAAAAAAAAAAAAAAAAAAAAAAAAAAAACCAGGAGGAAAATGCTAAAGCTTGGCAGTGGAAGGAAAGACGATTACTGATTACTTATTTCAAACGAAAAAAAATCTGAAAAATCAGAAAAAAAAATCTGGAAATAAATTGGTATTAACTTCAATAAATCAGCTGACAGGAATACCTGTATGGAGTTCTTGTATAATACTACTGGGCCACGCAATTGATTGATTTTTTTTTATAGCTACTTGAACTGGCGTCACAATGTCTAGGTTATTGACGCTGTAAAATTAAATAGGAAACAAAAAACATAATTGATTGACTTATGGTTACTAAAACTGGCGTCACAACACTGTATACCACATGACCCCGGCCAGTGCTGTGGAGAGAGAGAGAGAGAGAGAGAGAGAGAGAGAGAGAGAGAGAGAGAGAGAGAGAGAGAGAGTACTGAAATTCAGGGTAAACAGGTGTTTTTAACCTATTCTGTACAGATCACGGGTATTCTAAAATTCCTCCACAATATTACCAAACACCGCCCACCAGTTCACACCTGCAAAAATAGCTTTTTGTTGAAATATGCAAACCACCCAGTACTTCACGTATTTAACATACCAAGGATAATGCGCATGCGCGAATGCAGACTTGATTTATCAACAGGATGCGGTAAAGTTCAGAATAGGCGTGTCTGATAATATTTGCTCATTTTTATGACATCCGAATGGGTAACAAGTACTGATGATTAGTCGTGCATTCCAAATTGTGCATTGTTTTTGATAATTACTAATCTGTGGTTTAC
>NC_061104.1:22967612-22970112 GCF_015104395.2 Macrobrachium nipponense
AAGGAAATCTGTGGACAAACCTGCGCCTTATCAAAAGAAATTCTAATATCAAACAAACAAAAATCATCACGAGACAAAAAAAAAAAAAAACATCTAATGTAGAGAAATACAAGAAAATCAATAAAAAATAAAATACAAATCTAAATATAAATCGGAAAATTTATCCAACATCACACACACACACAACAACCACAAAACTACCCTGCAAAAAAAAAAAAAAGAAAAAAAAAAACCTCACTTGCAACCTAAGCATCGAAATCAACATATATCTAACATCACAAAAAAATTAATAAGAAAAAAAAACACCGCCAAAAAAATCAGCATATATCTAACATTAAAAAAATAAGGAAAAAACACACCTTGGCAAAAAAACTTGCAATTGCAACCGCAGCATAAAAATAAACATATATCTAACATCACAACCGAAAAAAAGAGAAAAAACATAAGAAAAAAAAACACACCCCGGCAAGAAAAAAAAAAAATGCAACTGCAACATGAGCATCGAAATCAACATATCGACGGCATATTTGCGGTGGGCTCCGTTGCAAGACGCAACCTTTAATTGGGCATGATCAGGGAGGCGGTGGCGGTTTGCAATGCAGGCTCTGAGACCGGCCTTGCTTGGGAGGTAAGCAATGCTCGAGTCTACATCTTACTTTTTATTTATCTCTATTTATTTATTTTTTATTCTTTTAATGCTAGCTGCCACGGCGAATTTCTTTCGCTGCTTAGTTTCGGTTCAAAGTTATTCTTTGCTATAATATTTATACATCTATTCAACTATCTATCTATCTCTCTATCTATATATATACACATATAAAAACACACGTATATATATATATATATATATATATATATATATATATATATATAAATATATATGCACATATATATATTTAACCTTGAATAGCCCACTGATATTTAATCCTCTGGTTTAAAGTTATTCTATGAATATATAGTATGTACTACAGATATTCTATGATATTATATATAATATTATATATATATATATATATATATATATATATATATATATTTTATATATATATAGAATATATATATAGATATATATATATCTATATATATATATATATATATATATATATACACATGTATGATATGTACATAAATATTTAGCTTTAAATAATCCATTAATATATAATTCGTTTAAAATTATTCCAAGCTATAATCTTTAAATATCTATTTACCAATATATATTTATACACTAGTGTTTAGCCAAATGTAACCCAATAATATCCAGTTCACTCTGCCTTCCCAAAGGGAATTACCTCTGATAGGGACCTCTACCTTGAAAGGCGCTAAATGATAATAATAATAATAATAATAATAATAATAATAATAATAATAATAATAATAATAATAATAATAATAATAATAATAATATTAATAAGGATCATTATGTGGTTGGTGCTAAATTGAGCAGACATTTCATATTTGTGAACAGACTGATTCTGTGAAAACTGAGAGAGAGAGAGAGAGAAGAGAGAGAGAGAGAAAGAGAGAGAGAGACAGAGGCAACAAAATAAAAGTAATTACAACCCGACTAATAAATAAATAAAAAAAAAAACTCACTGGAATGCTTTCCCATCCGTAACACGACATAATCTTTTGTGGCCCACCCGTCCCCTTTCCTCTCCCCCTCCCCGTCCCCCTCCCCCCTACCCCCAAGAAAAAAATAAAACGTAAATAACAATAAAAAACGAACAATCCAACTTTTATCTTTCGCCGACTGTAAGCGAATAAGTCGAGGGAGATGGCGAACGTCAATTCTGGAAAGACGCTTTATCTAATTGAGAAGGAGGTTTCGTGTTCCTCTGCAGATAAGAAAGAATTCAAGAAGAAGAAAAGGAAGAGGAGGAGGAGGAGAATACGAATAAGAAGAAGAATTTAAGAAAAAAGAGATTAAAAATTTTTCGAAGAGAAGAAGATTTTAGGAACAGGAGGAGGAAGAAGAGAAGAAGGAAGAAGAAGAAGGAGGAGGAACAAGAGTAAGAAGAAGATGCGGACGAATGAAGAAGAGAAAGAAAGAAAAGAATAGAAGAAGAAGAAGGAAAGAGAGGAGGAGAAGGGAGGGAGGATGGAGGAGGGGCGAATGCTAATAAAGGGAAATTTTTAAAGAAAAAAAGACGATTATTTTTCGAAGAAGAAGAGAAGGAACAGGAGGAGGAAGAAGAGAAAAGAAAAGAAGAAGAGAGGAGGGAGGAAAGGAAGAGGTAGAAGAAGAATGCAGGGGAAAAGATGAAGAAGAAGAAAGAGAAAGAAAGAAGGAAGAAGAAGGAGGAGGAGGAACAAAGAGGAGAAGAAGAATGCAGGGAAGGACGAAGAAGAAAATGAAGGAGAAGAAAACGAAGAAGAGGATGGAAGGAGAAGAGGAGGAGAAGAGAATAAGAATTCGAGGAAGAATTTAAGAATAAGAATTTAGAAAAAAAAAATAGGGAGAAAAATTTTGGGCGAAGAAGGAGGAGAAGAAGAGGAGGAG
>NC_061104.1:22975112-22977612 GCF_015104395.2 Macrobrachium nipponense
GAACATCGCGACCTTATGAAAGTCTCTCCGAAGCCCGCTGACCTGAAGTGACCTCCTCACCCCCTCCCCGCCACCCCAGCCCCCCCTCTCGCGATACCATATGGCACTCGTGACCCCGCCTGACCCGACGGGGCAGGCGACGGAGTTAGAGAGGTGGGTCAGGAGAGTGAGAGGAATGTCTAAGCAGGCGGTGGTTCCTCCTACCCTTCATCTGGGGACTTGATAATCAACGGTGAAATCTTATATTGCTGGAACATTCTATAACTCTCGTTAATGAGGCAAGAGTCTTCCGAAATGTTGGTTTGGGACGGACCATCAATTTGTTTTCAGACTTCATAGCCTCTCTCTCTCTCTCTCTCTCTCTCTCTCTCTCTCTCTCTCTCTCTACGAACGGACCGACGGGGAAGTATTTGCTTAATGGGTGCTTACGTTTGATGTATACATAAACACACACACATATATATATATATACACTTATATATTACCTCAGCAAACTACTGATGTATGTTTACAAGAGTACGTGCTTTCACAGAACTAAATTTCTGACTCGGGTGGGTAGGGGGAGGGGAGGGGGAGGGGGAGGGGGGAGGGGGGAGGGGGAGGGGGAGTGGGCTCGAGCCCCGGTCCCTCAAATTGAGAGGAGAGGCCAGGGTGCTACCATCAGCTCAGCTAGGTATGTGGGTCAGTTGGTAGCGCCCCCTGATCTTTCATTTAAGAGAGAGAGAGAGAGAAGAGAGAGAGAGAGAGAGAGAGAGGTCTGGGTTCGATGCTGATGTGAATGAGAATCATATATATATATATATATATATATATATATATATATATATATATATATATATACTATATACTATATATATATATATATATATCTATATATATATATATATATATATATATAAATTTGTATTTGTAGGAATGAGGTTGCTATCCTCACACCCAGAAACATTGGTACCCATTGACAACTCTTTCACTACTACAGGCCTGGGCAGACACGGATACGAGGTATCGTTAGTTACCAGACAAAACACCCCAATCATTTGTACGTATCTAATGACATGCATAGTATACTCATTGCTTTTATATTTAACTTCTTCCAAACATAATTTTTCTTTTGTTCTTTCGAAACCGGACACAGACCTGTAAATTTATTGATATGCATGTATCTGTCTTCTAATGAGCTGTACATGTGTCGTGGGTTCATGCGTTCCCGGAGAGAGAGAGAGAGAGAGAAGAGAGAGAGAGAGAGAGAGAGAGAGAGAGTCTAACTTTTTAATCAGTTTAGGTCACTCCTACATAAGTTATATTTATCATTATATATAAAACCTTTTTTCAATAATATAAAGGTAACAAAAACTATTCTCTTTTATATGATTCAAATCTAGATTTTTAACAATTTACTCTGATTATAGTAATGATTTTTAATTTTTTTTAAAATAAAATTCTTGGCCATATTAGGTCACACGTTAACGCCTCGCCAAAACTTCAATAAATTAAAACACAGCAATTTTTTTTGCCTCTCCTTAACCCTTCCTTCTTATCCGGTTTCGTGCAAACGGCAGTCTGTAACCTACCCATGTCATAGCTAAAAAAATGACTAAAAATAATAAAATAAAAAAAAAACGAAAACAGAAAGATCGAGACAGCCATTAATAACATCTTCCTTGAACACAGTTCCATCACAGCATCTTCTTCTCCTCCTCCTTCTTCTTCTTCTTCTTCTTCTTCCTTTTCCTTTTCTTATCTTTCTTTGTCCTTTTCTTATTCTTCTTCCTCTTCTTTTTCTCTGTCCTTTTTTTCTTAATCTTCTTCTTTTTCTTTTTGATATTTTTCTTCTTTTTCTTTTTCATCTCCTGTCTCTTCTTGTTCTTCCTCCTCTTTTTTGCTGCTTCTTCTCCTCTCTTCCTCCCTCTTCCTCTCCCCCTTTTGTTTTTCCTTTTTATTTTTATTTATTTGGTCCTTTTCTTTTTCTTCTTCTTCTACTTTTTTCTTTTGGATATTTTTCTTCTTTTTCTTTTTCCTCTCCTTCTTCTGCCTCTTCTTGTTGTTCTTTCTCTTTTTCTGCTTCTTCTTCTTCTCTTCGTCTTCTTCTCCTCTCTTTTATTTTTCCTTTTTATTTTTTTTTTTTTTTGTCCTTTTCTTCTTCTCTTTTTTTGGTGGGATATTTTTCTTCTTTTTCCTCTCCTTCTTCTGCTTCTTCTTGTTCTTCTTCCTCTTCTTCTGCTTCTTCTTCTCTTCTTCGTCTTCTTCTCCTCTCTTCCTCCCTCTTCCTCTCCCCATTCTTCTTTCCTGTGTGTGTGTGTGAGCCTCTGCCTGCCTAGACGGGACACCAAGGCGCAACTTTTGATCGATTGACCAGCGACTTCGCGTCGTCGTCAGCTTAAGACTTAACCACCGTGCTTTGGGAACCACCAGCCTCCCGGCATTGATCAACATGTGAGGTCCGGGAGATGATCCGTCTTCTTCTTTGCCTAAAAGCCTTGAGAGAATCTGACGGCGCAGA
>NC_061104.1:22980112-22991031 GCF_015104395.2 Macrobrachium nipponense
GTTAAAAACATATACATGAGAGAGAGAGAGAGAGAGAGAGAGAGAGAGAGAGAGAGAGAGAGAGAGAGTCAAAATCAAACCAAAAACTTTACTTCCATTTTACAATAGTTATTCTACATGTTATAGGTAAAAATATAATACATGAGAGAGAGAGAGAGAGTCACAAGCACTTCCATATCATTAAAAAGGAAACAGTATATGACCTGACGTCTCCCACAGGGTTCAAGCGCAGCCAAATGTTAAACTTGAGGACCAACTAAAATAAATAAATAAATAGATAAATAAATAAATAAAAGCACTTCCCTCCCCTTTCGTTGGTCACACTCGAGCGATCGCGCTCAAAGACACATCTCTTCTCCCCGGAGAGACAGACACACAGAAGCAGATCCAAAAGCCACCAGCTTATCAGATGGCAGATAAGGAAGGGTTTTCACCCAGGGACCCAGGTTCCCAAGTTCCTCCCCTTGCGGTAAGAGCACACCACCGCCGCCGCCGCCGCGCGCGCGCGAACGTGACGTCACAACTCACAAGGACCTGATTATCTCGTATCGCGGACGTTTGCCTGAGTCGGCTGCCTGAGTAAATTGCCGACACAATGAGCGTTTAATGGATCCTACATTTCGTAGAAGCTTTCCCATTTTTATATCTGTTTATTTTCTCTCTCTTTTTTTTTCTAAAGTTCATTAGTAAACACAACAAACGGCAGGCACAATGGCTGTCAGTTTCCATCAGGTCAAGCGATTTCCCACCTTGAAAAGTGCAAGGCGCAATTGCAGTTGCATGCTTGGGAAATAGGATTGCAAAGGCTATTCTTGGTCTTATTGAAGAGGAGAATTAGCCCCGGCAGAGAACATTCTATTTCTTACTTACACCATTAAACGACGGTGGTAGAAGCTTTTTTTTTTTTTTTTTTTTTTTTTTTTTTTTTTTTTTTTTTATGACACAAGTAAGGGAAGTCTATTATTATCAAGAGATTAGCGCAATCTTCATTCGTTTTAATTCTCCTAAATCTTTTTCTATATATTAGTTATATTTTAAATATACTGTTTATCTTCGTATTGCATATGCCTGACTTTTTTAAAAACTAATTATGGTCCTTTATCAAATAATAAAAAAATAGGTATTTTATCAGGAAACCTGAAATTTAGTTTTCTTTGAAAAACAGGTGAAAAATACATCTCTCCCTACCTGTCTCTCTCTCTCTCTCTCTCTCTCTCTCTCTCTCTCTCTCTCTCTCTCTCTCTCTCTCTCTCTCTCTCTCTCTCTCTCTCTACGTACACATTCAACAATCAATTTCCTAAGTAACGACCCTTAACAAGACCAGATTTGTTATCCTAAAAAAAAAAAAAAAAAAAAAAAAAAAGATCACGCACCCCAAAGTTAGCCAACCTGGTCCACTAAATGGAGGGAGTCACTTAAGCGAGGATAAAACTAAACGAATAGATTTCAGAAGCGAGAGATTCGACTCCCTAGCGGGCAGCCCGGTGGCCGGAGGTCATGCCATAAAGGGGGATCGTCGGTTTAATGTACTACTACTACTCTTCAAGAAACTGGAATATATATTCATCGGGTTCTTTCTGCCGAAGGTGAAAATTAAATCACTTTTAACGTCTTTTCTTGGGAGATGTTTGTTTTTTTGTTTTTTGTTTTTTTGTTTTTTTAACGCTTCCCAAACAGGGGAAAATTATTTTTGGGTGTTGACACTTGGCAGATGTTTTAACCTATTTGTTTTTTTGGCAGTTTTTCTTTAGTAATCAAGTTGTCTAAAATTCCCAAAACTAGGGAAAGTAATTTTAAGATGATGACTAAACGTATGCTTCTATTTTTCTGTTTTACGTGTTTTTTTTGTGTGTAATCAAGCGGTGTAAAAATCCCCCCACTCCCCAAAAAGTAATTTTAAGATGATGACACTAAACGTATGCTGGCTTAGATTTTCCATCTCTAGTAATCAAGTTGTGTAAAAACCCCCCCCCAAAAAAACCCCCCCCCCCACCCCCCCCCCCCCCCAAAGGAAATTAATTTCAAGATGATGTCACTATACGTATGCTTCTATTTTTGTGTTTTGTCAGTTTTTTTCTTTAAAAATCAAGATGCGAAAAAATTAAGTTGTGCAAAAATTTCCCAAGAAAAGGGAAAGTAATTTGATTATGGCACTGAATGTTATGCTTCTATTTTTGTGTATTGTCATTTTTTTTATTAGTAATCTTTTCTTTTTTTGAGTTCTCTATCAGAATTTCTAGAAAATAAACAATGAAATCGACGGTAACAATTTAAATTTTCAGATACGTCATTCATAACTTTTTTAACACGTGACTTCACCATCAAATATTACGATTTCGTTTAGTATTGAGGTCTTATGTATTATCAACCGTAATCACTCAAGTCACAAACGATATGTGATTTCATTCCTTTTTGGTAATATCCTTTCGTTGCCTCATCAAGTAGACTCTGAAATCCGATTGCAGAGAACCCTTCCTCTGTCAGGAGATTTATCCCCGGCAAATGACCTCACATCGAACCCCAATTGGAAAAGTCTAAACACGGAGGAACCAAACATCTGGAGGCGTTCTCAGCAAGCGTCTTTGAACAAACCAATCACCTGCTACAAGCGCGCTCTTCTTCGAAGCTATGCATAAAACCATTGCTTTTTTTTTTTTAACTTCAGAGAGCGCGCGCGCTTTGGACCCATTTGGAGTGCTGAGGGTTGGGTGGGGGAAGGAGGGGCTTGTTAAGAAAGCCCATACAAGGTTCAGTCGTCTCCTTAGGGCTGAGTAGCTAGAGGTCTTCAGCACGATGAGGTCTTCTTGAACCGTCTGGACAAAACCATGAATGGTATGGTCATTTTTCCAGACAACATTGAAGGTCGTCAGATCTCCTACAACTCCCTAGATGGGAGAACTATCACTATGCTGTCGTTTCCTGCAGCTTTCTAGATTTAAAAAAAAATCGAGGAAAGACACTAGTATCCTTAAACTTTCTAGACGTTTGAATCTAAGACCGTATTCTAGAAGTATTGAGAGTCTTGGAGTACCTCACCCTGGAATTACCAAAAGGAAAACTATTGTTTCCAGAGCCATCTAGAAACAACGAACTGGAGGCGCTCCTAGACAATCAAATTTAAGACGGTACCCTAGAACTACCTACAATACTGATAACTACCTGAAATCACCAAGGCAAAAAGCATTTGACAAAGAATCTAACACTTTTGCGTTAGCTAGATATTACATTCAAAGCCGTACCCTAGAGCTATCTAGATGAAACATACTGGAGAATAATTAACAACTATCAACGTACAGGGAACGTAAGGCATCTGTATACCCAAGAGGACTTCAAAAACGGAATCCTCCGTAGACACCCTTTTGGAGCCTAGGCTCCGAGATATTTAACATTCAAAGCCGTACCCTAAGAGGACTTAAAAAACGGAAGCCTCCGCAGACACCCGTCTGGAGCCGAGGCTCCGAGATATTAACATTCAAAGCCGTATACCCGAGAGGACTTCAAAATAAAACGGAATCCTCCGAAGACACCCTTTTGGAGCCGAGGGTCTGAGATATTAACATTCAAAGCCGTATACCCAAGAGGATTTAAAAAACGGAATCCTCCGTAGACACCCGTCTGGAGCCGAGGCTCCGAGATATTAACATTCAAAGCCGTATACCCGAGAGGACTTCAAAATAAAACGGAATCCTCCGAAGACATCCTTTTGGAGCCGAGGCTCCGAGATATTTAACACTCAAAGCCGTACCCAAAAGGACTTCAAAAAGGGGAATCCTCCGAAGACACTCTTCTGGAGCCGAGGCTCCGAGATATTTAACATTCAAAGCCGTACCCAAGAGGACTTCAAAAAACAGAATCCTCCGAGGACACCCTTTTGGAGCCGAGTCTTCGAGAGACCAACTATCAACTTACAGGGAACATAAGGCATCCGTACCCAAGAGGACTTAAAAAACGGAATCCTCCGAAGACAGACACCCTTTTGGAGCGGAGGACCCGAGAGACCGAAGGGGCGAAGCCGTGTCGTGTACAAGATTGGCCGTTTATTCTGGCTCTTGTTTCGAGTTCGTCTCCATTCTGCAAATATCCGCTGATGATGCTGTTGTGCGCAGGAGAAAATGGGAGGCGATTTCTAATTATCGTAACTTCATTCCCCTGTTATCCTGGCGTCTCGTCCGTCAATTTGCGGAACCGGGGTAAGGCTCAGCTGATGCCCAAAATGGCAGGTGGAGATCGCCGAAGTGGGCAACGCATCTGGAGATAGGGATCTTTTCAATTATCTGTTGGGATCTTGGCTGGGCATAAACATTTCATTATTACAATGGTGGTGATTGGTATCGTGGGAGGTAGGTGTCGTTAATATATTATAATTGTTATAGGGATATAAATGTTTTTCTGTCTGTCCGTCGGTCTCTGTATCTATGTTTATATATTTGCCTTTCTATCTATTTCAATAGACTAAATAAAAAAAAATATAAAAAAATATATATATATATAGTATATATATATATATATTATATATATATATATATATATATATATATATATATATATATATATATATATATATATATATATTATATATATATATATATATATATATACAGACACACACATACACACACACACACACACACTATATAATATATATATATATATATATATTATATATATATATATATAATATATTATATATATATATATATATATATATATATGTTGAGAGAGAGAGAGAGAGGCAGAAATAGCAGAGAGAACGAGGAAAAGGAAGATAGTGCGAAAAAACGAAACCGAGAGAGTAGACATTGGCAATTAAACCAAGTAAGAGAGAGAGAGATCACCACTAAGAAGAACCATGCCCGCATGCCCATCTCTTTTCCTATTTCGTCTCCTCTCTCTCTCTCTCTCTCTCTCTCTCTCTCTCTCATCCGCCAGATAAGAGAATGACCGTCAGTGTGTGATACCAGTGGCCTGCTAATGCGCAGGCGCCTTCCAACGTGTAATGTTTACACATTTACACATAAATGTGATGTCTTGTTGGGGAGGCTGTCGGCGTCCTTATCTGCTTGTGGGCAGATGTCGCGGGGAAGGGGGGTGGGGAGACTGGAGGCATACTTATGGGAGATCTATGCCCGGTCGACGGAGATGTATGTATGCCCCCGTCTCGGAGTTATGGTATACGCTTGGGGCTTAATCAGGGAGTTTGTATTCATACAGCTCTCTCATTCTGGGAGCTGTTTTATCTTTTATTTTTTTTTATTAATTTTTTTTTTTTAGTGTTCCTCATTTTCTGAGATTTTTTAACTCTGTATTTATCTCTTTGTTCTTTTAGGTTATTGTTATACCTTTACGATCGGGGAGCTGTTTTATTTATTTTTTTTATTTTCTCTTTTATTGTTTTTTAAATTTTTCTGTATGTGTTTGTATTTTTTTATTTGTTAATAGATTGTAATTTACCTTTGCATTCAAGGAGCTGTTTCATTTTTTTTATGAAGTTGATTTTTATTGCTTGCATTGTTTTTTGCGATTATTTTTTTGTATGGATTTGTCTCCTATTTTTTTTCATTGTTGTAATTATTTTTTTGCAGGTTTTTTGTTAGGCTACGTTATGGTAGAACATAATTTTAAAACATCCTATTTACAATTTTTTTTTTCTCTTTTGTTTGTTGCGGTTGTATTTTTTTTCAAGTTTTTTTTTTCATTTGTTTTTGTTTGGTAAGCATTTGTCAGCTTGCGTTATGTGGAATCATAAAAAAGCCCCCCCCCTTTTTTTTTGCTCTGGATGTATTTGTCAAGTTGCATCATGACAGAACTTAAAAGAAAAACACAATTTGTTTTATTTTCGTGTTTTTGCAAATTCTTCGCTCAGTATAAATTCCTTTATGCTTAAGTTATGATAAAAGATTTACTTGTTTTTGGTCTTTATTTTCTTGTCATTGAAACTATTCCAAACCTTAATAAGAAATGATAAATCCCCACATTCAAGAAAGGAGATTGCCATTTACTTTTGTCATAAATTTCCTAATATTCTCTATTTTTCAAAAGTATCCGTAACCTTACAGCATGAAGATACGACATGACATTAAATAAACAGTATCTCCTATGTCTATTTTCGAGTTAAATTTATGACCTCTCTCTCTTTGTCCAGTCAGCTTTTATATTCTTGCTACATGATAATATCATGTCAGCAGTAACATTTTTTGTTTATTCTTTTTTGTTTTCCCAAAAGAATTGTCTTTTATCTTCAACTCCCCCCCTTTTTTTTTATCAAATGAACCGAGGCCTGTAATATAAAATCACTTCAGAGAGTCGACCAATCACAAATAAATAACATGTCAGCAGTAACATTATGATTTTATTCTTTTTTTGTTTTCTCAAAAGAATTGTCTTCTATCTTCGACTCCCTTTTCTTGTTTTTACCAAATGAACCGATGCCTGTAATATAAAATCACTTCAGAGTCGACCAATCACAAATGAATAAAGATATATTTTCTTTATTTTTCGTTACTTAATATAATTTGTTTTCGTTCTTTGTTAAGTAATCGCCATCTCGCATCTCGAGGACTTACAACACCCATTTGACTAATTGCTTCGGTGCACGGACGATAAATTCTACCGTGCACTCTCTCGATTCAGTTGCTTGCCATTTTTTTTGTGTTTATTTTATTCACATAAAAGAGCTACAATATTTGTTTTTATTTTGTATTTATTTTATTTTTATTTTCTAAATGGTTTTATCGAGGGAGCCTTAAATTACAAAGATCTAAATAAGACACAGCAGGTAGAACTGTTGTGACAAGGCACTGCAGATGAAACAGCTGGGAAAAATACTGCTGTCAGAACAGGTGTAAGAAAACACTGCAGTTCAAACAGCTTTTTCAAAACCCCGCCATTCAAACAGTTGTGGCCAAACATTGCTGTTTAGATAGCTGTGACAGAACACTTGTTAAGACAGCTGTGACAAAACACCGCTGTTAAAACAGCTGTGTCAAAACTCTGCTATTAAAACAGCTGTGAAAAAAACATTGATGTTAAAACAGCTGTGGCAAAACATTGCCATTTAAACAGTTGTGGTAAAACACTGCTGTTTAGATAGCTGTGACAGAACATTGTTGTTAAAACAGTTGTGGCAAAACACTGCTATTTAAACTGTTGTGCTGAAACACTGCTGTTTAGATAGCTGTGGCTGGACACTGCTGTTATAACAGCTGTGACTACCGCTGCTGATGAAAACAGCTGGTGACAGGACACTGCTGTTATCCAGCTGTGACACCGTGCTGTTAAAAACAGGGTGGGACACCTGCTTTTACAACAGCTGTGGCAAAACACTGCTGGTAAAAGAGCTCTGACAAAGCACTGCTATAAGAACAGTTGTGACAAAACTGCAGAAAAAACAGCTGGGAAAAAGCACAGGATGTAAAACTGCTGTAACATAATACTTTGATTAAAGCAACTGTGACAAAGCATTCCAGAGGAATGACAAATCACCGCAGATGAAACAGCTGCTGCTACAAAGTGCTGCATTTACAAAACAGCTGTGACAAAACACCTCTGATAAAGTAGCTGTGAAAAAAAAGAGAGCTGCAGTTCAAACAGCTGTGACAAAAACACCGCATCTAAAACAACTGAGACACAACACTGCCGTTAAAACAACTGCAGTTCCTCGAATGTAATAGGAAAATTTAACTTGTTTTGGTTTGAATTTTAATATATACGTCTGCATGTTTATCTCTCTCTCTCTCTCTCTCTCTCTCTCTCTCTCTCTCTCTCTCTCTCTCTCTCTCTCTCTATACAATAAAAAGAATAGCAGAGAAAAGACAGAGACTAGGAAGAGAATAAATGAATAAATAGGAGGAGGAGGAGGTGGCGAGAAAAGAGTCGTATTCTAATATCGTGTCTGCATGTTTATCACTCTTGTTCTCCGTTTATACAATAAGAGTACTAGAAAAGGGAGAGACTAAGAGGAGAATAAATAAATACGAGAAGGAGGAGGAGGAGGAGAGAAAAGAGTCATAGTCTAATATACGCGTCTGCATATTGATCCCCCTCTCTCTCTCCTTTTATGCAATAAAAGGAATAGAAGAGAAAAGACAGACTAGGAAGAGAATAAATGAATAAATAGGAGAAGGAGGAGGAGGAGAAGGAAGATGAGGAGAGAAAATAATCACATTCAAGGCCAGATAATGAAATTTGACACCAAAAGCTTTCCACAATAAACTGTCGTGATATCAATCAGGACGGATTCCTAACAATTCTACCACGTATAAGACAATAGAAAGCGTGACAGAAAGAAAGAAAGGAATGAGAGAGGAAAAAGAATAAAGATGCGAAATAAGCAATGAAGACTAGAATAGACAGAACAGGGAACTAAGCGAAATGAAATGGGTAAGAATGAATAAACTAGAAACAGACAAATGGAGAAAGATGAAATAATTACCTTGCTTTCACCGTACACTTTGAACAATCAATCTGAGCCTTTGTACAACTTTCGACTGTAGGCTAGGAGGAGGAGGAGGAGGAGGAGGAGGAAGGCAAAAGAATACAAAGAATAAGAAACAAAATGTTTGAGGAAAATAAAATACTTATTGCCTGACCCCTGAAGTCACACGCAACCCAATCAATGCGAGCGATTTTACAACTTTCGTCTGAATGTATAAACAAAGTCTGTTTCTATTTCCTACGTACTCGTGTGTATGAGTCTGGGTGTATGTACGTGTGTGTGTGTATGTACGTGCGTGTGTACGTGTCCTACACCTACAGCTGGTAGAGTGCTTTGCAAGTTATTTGTTGTTATGGCCTTGTCTAATTCGGAGTCCCTTGTCAAAAGAAATATGACCCCAGGTTCTCTCCGGCCACCCAGGATGCTGGTGGGACCATTGGCTCTCGTCGGTCCGAGTTGGCTAAAAAAATATGCGTTATTTTTTTTCTTCCCTTACATCTGTTCGAATTATCTTCTTTGATAAGATGTATGATACGTAATTCCAACTGCATCTAGTCTAATTTTCTTTCTTAATTTCATATCTTCTATTTTCAAATTGTTTGAAGTAGAAGGAAACTAATTTTTATACTGAATCATTGGAAGTACTAGAAACTATTTTTATGGTGAAATTATGGAAGTACTTGAAAGCAATATTTTGTACCGAATTTTTGGAAGTAATAAAAACATTTTTCATAGTGAATTTCTGGAAGTATCAGAAAACAACTTTTAGTGAATTTCTGGAAGTAGTAGAACACTATTTTTATTGTAGTGAATTTTTGGATGTACTAACAAACTGTATTTTGTAGTGTGTGTGTGCGTGTATTAAATGTTTATGTTTTCCAGATAATTTGTGTTTTTTTGCAGCTAAATAATGGGTGTGTCAGTGTGTTTTAAATGCGGTTTTTTTTAGATAATTATTGTGTTTTACTTTTCCTTAGTAGCTGAATAATTGTAATCACGTTCTTGAAGGCGTAACTTTAATTCTATTTTTCAAGAGTCACACGTTTTGAAGTTATGCAGGTAATTGTTTTAAAGCACTTAAAAACGCTGTACTTGTAATGAAGCACATTCGTGATACCAGTATTTATTTATTTATTTTTTTTTGTTAGAAAGTTTATGAATCTATTCTTAAAAGAGTTGTGTCTGGATATCTGTTTGAGAAATTGTTATTCATAGCAATGAATTTCAGTCTGGAATTCTATATATAACCCATTTTCTCCGCGGAAGCGTTTAAAACGGTCGTTTTTCTGTAAAATCGTTTAGTAGTGGAATTTTGTTACTGATTCAACGCAATTAGGCTTTAAAATCTGATACCTATACTAAGAGTGATGTCTTTTTTATATACGCGTATATATATATCTCAAGTATAGAAGGCCCATTAAAATACTCTGGTTTAAAGCTGAGGACTATATTTCGGTGGACTGACTCCCACCCTTATCAATAGTAAGTAGTAAGTGTATATATATATTATATATATATATATATATATATATATATAAGTAGTAAGTAGTGAAGTGTATATATATATATAGATATATATATATATATATATATGATATATAAATATATATATATATATATATTATATATTATCCCTATATCTTATATATACACACATGCATACATACATACTATACATACATATAACACACACACACACACACACACACACACATATATATATATATATATATATACTATATCCATCATATATCATATCTAATATAATATAATATATATATATATATATATATATATATATAATTTTGTTTACAGAATGTATATATAATATATATACACGTTATATTATATATATACATATTCTATATTATATAATGTACATATATACATTATATATATACACACAGTATATACATACACTACTTCCCTCTTCGACAAGGAACAAATGAATTTCCAGTGATAAATTGAGCACCTGCTTCATCTATCATCTGCATGAAGCCCGTCTCAAGAAAAATGTATATGAAGTAACGATTAACTAGCAATACGCTGATCATTAGCGATAAAAAAATAATGTTTTGACAATTTTATACTTTTGAGAGAATAGATAAACAAAACGTAAATGCATTCCATGCGGGAATGTGGCTGGAAGAAGAACTGCTTGTGAGAGTATGCGTACAAGAATTCCAGGCAACAAAAGGTGTAAATAAACTTCCAGAAAGAATAATTGTAAAAGTACTCCAAGCACGACTAAGTGTAAAAGCACTCCAAGCAAAAATAAGTGTTAAAGGACTCCAAGAAAGAATAACTGTAAAAAGACTCCAAGCGAGAATGTGTAAATAAAATGCGTGCAAGTATCAGTGTAAAAGAATTCCAAAAAAGAATAATTGTAAAAGAACTCCAAGCAAGACTAAGAACTCCAAGCAGGAATAAGAGTAAAAAGACTCCAAGCAAGAATAAGTGTAAAAAGACTTCAAGAAAGAATGTG
>NC_061104.1:22991531-23019031 GCF_015104395.2 Macrobrachium nipponense
TATATGTATATATATTATATATATATATATAAAGTTGAGGCCCTGAATACAAAACCAATTACATGTACATGTAATTTTCCTTTTTGCTTATGACCATGAACATCAGGTGCAATAACGATATAAAGATAAAATGAGAAAAATAGTAAAAAAAAAAAAAAAAAAACATTATTTTACAACATTCCAGCAATGCCACACTCAGGGCATTCCCCCCAAAACTAAACATTCATATCATAATACTTCCACAACCAAATCGTGCCAATCGTGGAAATTTCCCGCATCTTCTGTGTTCCCAAAAACATCCCACCACCACACAACTCTTCCTTACATGGACAGAGAAGCCTGACTTGACCAGGTAACATTTTCCCCAAGATGTAACCGAGTATTGAGACCTTCCCCTGAAAAAAAAAAGCGGGGACGCAAGATCTTAAAAACTAACTGTAGAATTGTCTTGAAAATAATCTCATTATATTTCCCACGCGACCCGGTAGCCAGGTCAGATCCGGTCACTGGCGCAGTAGTCAATAGGATGCCTGTTTTCCAAATGGTTTTCATGTGGAGTTTAATGCTTACTTAGGTAAACGCCGCATCGCCTTTAAGAGGTACGACGTCAATTGTGGGCTATTGGGTGGTCGATGGCCTTCTGCCTTTTGGGGACGTTTTATGAGTCTCTTACTGCAAGTGCTGTTGCTAATGCTGGCCTGTAAAAAGGTTTTTGTGTGTGTGTGTGTGTGAGAGAGAGAGAGAGAGAGAGAGAGAGAGAGAGAGAGAGAGAGAGAGAGAATGAGTTACAAGTTACAAGGATTAGGATGTCTGAAAGACTTATTAGTCCATCCGAGGAGACATCGTGCGCTCACTTATCTCTAGTAGCAGGTTTTACGAGAGAGAGAGAGAGAGAGAGAGAGAGAGAGAGAGAGAAGAAATAATCCCAAAGACGGATGGTGAGAGAGAGAGAGAGAGAGAGAGAGAGAGAGAGAAGAAATAATGCGAAAGATGGATGGAGAGGGAGAGAGAGAGCGAGAGAGACCTTACCTTACAGACCTTACAGTTCGTTCGGGTTGCCCCACGGTCCCTCAGTGTGAGGCGCCTCTAATGTCTACCAGAGAGTTGCTAGTACATCTTCCGGTATATTTTGTCATCTTCCAATCTTGGATGGTCTGGGATGCAATTTAGATATTTGTCGAGCTTATTCTTAAACACATCTACGCTCACTCCTGATATATTCCTCAGATGAGCTGGCAACGCATTGAATTAGACGCTGCATTATCGATGCTGGTGCGTAGTGGATTAATGTCCTGTGTGCTTTCCTTATTTTTCCTGGTATAGTTTTGGGCACTATTAATCTACCTCTGCTTGCTCCTTTCTGATATTTTTTCTTAAGTTTCCATGATATTTTCTGTTATTCTTCTATCTGTTTCCATGCCTGTTTTATCATGTAGCGTTCTCTCTCCTTTCTAGACTATATAATTTTTAAGGATTGTAGTCTTTCCCAGTAGTCTAGGTCCTTAACTTCTTCTATTCTAGCTGTAAAGGACCTTTGTACACACTCTATTTGTGCAATATCCTTTTGATAGTGTGGGTACCATATCATATTGCAATATTCAAGTGGGACTACGAACATATGTTTTATAAAGCGATAATCATGTGTTCAGCTTTTCTTGTTTGAAGTGCCCGTAACAATCCATTCCCATTTTTGTCTTTGCTACATTTTGCCAACAGAATTGCTATTTTGATCATTGCACATGTTTCCTATTCATCATCACACCAAGGTCTTTAACTGCTTCCTTATTTGTGATTGTCTCATTATTAGGTCCTATATGCATATAGCTTTCCTTCTCTGTCTCCATAATTTATTGATTCAAATTTATCAGAGTTAAATACCATCCTATTTACCTCTGCCCAATCATATACTTTGTTAAGGTCTCTTTGTAAAGCGTTCCTATCTTCATCACAAGTAATTTCTCTACTTATTCTTGTGTCATCAGCGAAACTACTCACTACCGAATCCTTAACATTACTGTCTATGTCTTCAATCATAATAACAAACAATATTGCAGCTAGTACCGTACCTTTGTGGCACACCGGATATTACCTTGGTTTCATCCGATTTCTCATCGTTTGCAATAACTATCTGTTTTCTGTTGTGTAAAAATTCTTTTAACCATCTTCCTACTTTATCTACGATATTGTGTTTTCTAATTTTCTTTGCTAATAATATTGATGGTCTACTTTGTCAAAAGCTTTTGCAAAGTCTAGATAAACCACATCTGTTTCATTTCCGCTTTTCATATTTTTGAATATGTTTCTCACGGTGGACTAACAGTTGGGTTTGTGTACTTTTTCCGGGTACGAAACCGTGTTGTCCTATATTAAAACAAATTATTTTTTATTAAATGTTTCATAATATTTTTCTTCATTACCCTTTCATACACTTTGCATAATATGTGATGTTAAGACTCACAGGCCTATAATTTACTTGCCTCTAGTCTTGATCCACTTTTGAAAGTAGGGTGATATATGCTAATTGTGCTCATCATAAATCTTGCCTGTATCTACACTTTGTCTTAATAATATTGCAAGTGGCTTTGCGATAGAATGAACTACTTTCTTTAAACAAAATAGCAGGACTCCATCCGGCCCTGCAGCAGCTCCATTTTTAATTTCATTAATTGCCTGCACAATATCAGCTCATTAATTTCTATGTCAGCTAAATATTCACCTATTTTCTTCCCTTACTCATATCATTATCTTCATTATCTATTCTAGGGGTGAATTCTCTCTTATATCGTTCTGCCAGTATGTTGCAAATTTCCTTTTTTTCATTCGTTAATCTCCCTTCAATTCTCAGAGGGCCTATTTCTATTCTTCTTTTATTCATCTTCTTCGCATATGAGTATAATAGTTTGGGGTTTTGCTTTGATATTTAATAGGGTTTTTTCTTCCAAGTCCGTTTTTCATTTTCTTTTGATTGGTATAATCTTTTGTTCTGCATTTTCTATCTTTTACTTTTTATTTTGGTTCTATAACTTTCCATGCATTTTTTTCTTTTTGCAAGACCTTTTTTCCACTTTCTGATTTTCTGGGAAGATCCTTCTGTCTCTGGTATGCATGAATGATGTTTACTTTTCTTCTTCGGTATATATTTTTCCACTATTTTTCTCCAATATTTTATATAATATCTCCGTATTTACCCTTATGTCATCACTTACGAAAAATGTTATCCCAATCTTTGTTTAATTCTTCATTAATTTTCTGACCATTTTATATTTTTACTGTAGAAGTTTGTATTTTCCATATCCTTCCCACTTTTTCATTTCTTGCTTATCTCTATTTTCACTTGCTTGGAATGAACTGTTAATTCTTTATGAACATTATGGTCTGAAATACTCGCATTATAAACTATTATTTCTTTAACATATTCATCTCGTTCACAAATACTAGGTCTAAAGTATTTTCCTTTCTTGTTGGCAGGTGATTTATTTGTTGAATGTTGTATTCTAGTAGCATATCTAATAGCTTTTCAAATTGCCTCTTATCTTCTGCACTACTATTACTCTCTTTTTTATATGTATAAGTACAACCCACAATCTCCTATTTCGTTCTCTTTCCATTCTACGAAACAAGGAAAGTTGAAAGTCACCAGATAGGAGAATAGTCCAGTCCTTGTGATTTCTACATATATCATCCAATTTTTCAATTATTAAGTCAAACTCTTTAGTATTAGGAGGTCTATATATTACTATGTTCATCAATTTCAGATTCAAATTCTACGCTATTAGTTCACATTCTGAGTTACTATATTTCTCATAATTTTTCCTTGTTTTTTTGTCTTTTCCATATAATTGCTTCCCCTTGGTTCCCCCTTGATTCCTATTTTTCTATCTGATCTATAAGTTTGGAACCCTTTTATTTGATCATCATTCCCAGGTCTCTTGGGAATACCAGGTTTCACTTATATTCATTATATCTATTTTCTTTTCATTTTGGGTTAGTTCTTCTAAGTACTCTATTTTTCTTTTTGAGTTACTTGTAACTAAACCCTGCGCATTCATCACTATGATGGTTTGCGTGTTTTTTCTTCCTTCTTTCATTTAATAATGGTAGTAATAAGGATTTTCCCATGTCTCTTTCCTGTTCTGGTATGTTGTTCTTTTTTTCATTTCCAGAAATTCTGACATTAAAAAATCCAACTTTTCCATAATATTTGATCTTCCATCATCATAAATTATTCATTTTGTGTCTGAATCTGCAATTTTCCTCCGTTTCTGCAATATCCTCTTGGCATAATAAATACAGTTATTATCTCTTGAGTAGAATTTCGGAGCTGATGCTTTGAAATTTTTTGCTGACACCTCTGCATATCTCATTGGTGGTTTGCTTTTCTCTTTTACCTGGAATGATTTTCTTGATTTCTCTCTTTTATTTGTTTCTTTCTTTCTTATTTTGGATTTTATTACTTGGTTGGTTATTTATTTGATTATGATTCATGGCTACAGGGTGCATATATTTGCATTTTTTGCCGAACTTACATCCTTTTCCTTCTTTTAGGTTTTTACATATTTTTGGATGCAGATCTCTGCAATCATCCCCATATCCATCTAAGTATGCCACATTTACCATAATATTTTCATAGTTTTTGACATATCTTAGGATGTTTGTAGTAACATCTTTCTCCAAATCTGCAATTCCCTCTTTTCAAAAGGTTGCAGATTTTGTCTTTCTTGTCTATTTTTTCCTCTTTCCGTCATTGTGTAGATCTGGGTAGAGCCTCTTCGGGATTTGCTTTTCTGTTGTCATATCGTAATTTATTTCTTCGTAGGTATGCTGCTTTATTGCCTCATATGTAGTATCAATGAGTATCTCTGCATCCATACTTTTTTATCTTGTTCTTTGTTTTCCTTATTTTTTTCTGTCATTTCATTTTGTTTACTTCTCTTCCGTTTTCCTCTTCTTCTTTTTCTTCTTCTTCTTCCTTCTCCTTCCTCTTCTTCTTCATCCTCAACTATTTGTACATTCAATCTTGATTTAATAACATTGTTCTATCCATGATAGACATGTTGAACAAAAAATTCTTGTATCTTTTCTCAAATCTTGTATTGTTACCTCAGCACACTGTGGATGGGTCGGAATGTTGCATGCAGCACATTTTCTGATTAGGTTTTGTGGATTGACTATGCTATACCAAACCTTACACAGTTTGCATGCTTTTGGCATTCTTTTTCCTAATGCATCAATTAGGATATTCACAAGATTCACCTTTATTCATTTTCTTTGTCGGAATATGTTGGTTTATGTATATTTTCTTTATGAGTCTCTTGACCACTTGGATTTTATTTGGAACTTCTTCAATTATTTTCAAGATGTTTTCATTAGATTTGTTCCAGAGAGAGAGAGAGAGAGAAGAAGAAGAAGAAAATAATGCGAAAAATGGATGCAGAGAGAGAGAGAGAGAGAGAGAGAGAGAGAGAGAGAGAGAGAGAGAGAGAAGCAGAAGAAATGATGCGAAAGATGGATGGTGAGAGAGACAGAGACAGACAGAAAGGGATATTTCAGGTTAGATTTTGGTTCAGAAGAACAATGCAAACATGAGAGAGAGAGAGAGAGAGAGAGAGAGAGAGAGAGAGAGAGAGAGAGAGAGAGAGAGAGAGAGAGAGACTTCAGGTTGGATGCTGATTCACAAAAAAGCTGCAAAAACATTTTCAAGTCAAAACCTATCATCACCATGGGATTATCTGAAAGACTTGTAACAATTCACGGTAATGTTCATCTCTTAAGCAAATCACATGATTCTATTAAACTAATCAGAATACTATTGATGACTCACTGGCTTACCTGTATTTTGAGACTATAACAACTGCAGTAACGTTGTAGTAAATTGTAATAACACCACCTGCATCTACAACAACAGGAATTAAAGAAAACGCAATGACAATAACACCAGTAATTAGGAAAATCTACAAGTCATCAAGTCGTGCAATAGAGTGACTTATTATCAAGCATTTTAGAACAACAGGAGCAGAAGTACAACATTATTCATTAAGGACAAACAAAAGAATAAAGCAGTAACAACAACAACAACAAGCAACAACTGTCAATCACTACGCCTTGAAATTGAATCACAGTCAAGTCTCCAACAACAACTAGAGCAGAAAAAAAACAACATATTCATCAAGAAAAAACAACAACCTTACCAATTAAACAACAGCACTAACTACAACAACAACAACAACAGCTGCTACCATCCACGCTACCTGAGACGACGCACGCACACACACACAGAGACACACAGACACAAGCCTTCCGTCGAAAATCTCGTCTTATCTACCGCGGACATCCTCGCCTTATCTCAGGACGGTGGTTAACATTCCCAGCGGAATTTTGACAATCCGCCATAAATCTACCTCCTTCTCCTGCGAAGAAGGAAAAGCGTCGGGAGTCTTTATATAACTCCCGAAGACGGAGTTTGGCCAAGGAGGTTGGGTATTAATCCAAGTTGGTTCGCCACGAGGACTTTGTGGGTCGTTGGTGAATTCTGAGGGGATTTTGAGTGAGGTGTGGGTGAAGGGGGTGATGTGAATCCAGGTGCAGATGGAGATCTTGGAATGGATCTGGATCTAGGTGTTGATTTTGAGATCCAATTGATCCGACTGTAGATTTTGAGATGGGTGCACATCAAAGTGTCGATTTTGATACTGATCCAAGCCGAGGCGTCCATTTTGGGTTGGATCCAGATTGTCAACCTGATGCAGAATCTGAGACAGATCCAGATTCAGGCACAGATTTCCAGACTGGTCTCCGGACCACGATGTAGATCTTGAGATGGATCCAAATGCAAATCTGCAAATTTTGAGACAGATACAGATCCCAAAATTGATGTCAATTATGGAATGGACACAATTTTTAAAAAATTGTTTCTACTTTGGGCTTTTGAAAATGAAGACCAAAAGAAGAGGCAAAAATTATATTTCTGGTGTTTTTGGATGTCTCTGTCTTCAGTTAACTGAGGTAATTTCAAAGATTTAAATCTGTGAGTGCCTTACGAGTATTGTTTCCGTAATTTTCAAAATTTCCATAGAGTTTTCAATAAATATTTTTAATTGTAATATACTTCATAACATTCTAATGAAGTTTTCAAAACATAATGTCCATAATTTTCAAAATTTTTCAATGAAGTGTTCAAAGAAATAAAGTTCATACTTCTTTCAATAAACAATTATCACTTTCCAGTTACATTTACAGCTGATTATCTTCGGCTGATTTTAAAGTAATATTTTCAGAATTTCCAAAAAAATTCATTTTTTACATTGTTTTATATTTTTTTTTATCTAATCCTTACTTCCATCATGAGTCATACAGACAAACGCAGCTGATTTCACCACTTAAAGACCTCGAGACGACTTTGAAATATTCCCTTGACTCTCCCCCACCCCACTCTCTCTCTCTCTCTCTCTCTCTCTCTCTCTCTCTCTCTCTCTCTCTCTCTCTCTCTCTCTCTCTTGCTGATAACCATGGATCTGAGGTAACTATGGCTAAGGAGGATTGCATGGAGGATATTTTTTTAAGGAATATTCTGTAAGGGTTTTATTTTCATCAAGGAACATTTTCAAGAATTGTACTGTAGGAATGTACTCGTAGCAACTGACGTCAATAATAATAATAATAATAATAATAATAATAATAATAACGACGAAAAAAGCTAAGGTAAAACAACAGATAATACTATCTAGATTCTAGAGGGTATAAAAGTACTACTTATAGACAATGAACGATATGACATCACTTAAATGGTATGACCAATAACGCAGTTCGAAATAAAGTACCCAAGGAGTGAGTACTCTTGTCAATGCATCCCTTCCATCCACTAAAAAAGCTCAAGCTCCTAGTAATCATCAGAGGCCAATTCTCAAACAATAAGAATAAAACAAGTGAAATTCACTAGTGATTTATTGATAAATCTTGTGGTTATAGACATAGAAAAAAGCAAACGGACAGACAGACAGACAGACAGACGCAGATGAATTATACCTCTCCGTAAAGCTCCGTTTGGAACAAACAGAAATAAAAGTTTAAGACAAAAGCACAACAGAGTATAATACAACAACAACAATAATATTTCAACAACCACAGCGACAAATACAAAAACAACGCAAAAAAAGACATTAAAAGTTTATTAGGAAAAGCAAAAAACAACAAAAGCAACAGAGAGAAGTTAATAAAGTAGCGGTGAGCAAGCAGCAAACAGCGAGCATCGAGCGAGCGATCACCCGCACTGCCTCTTAACAGAGCCGATGCAGAGAAACTGCCTTTGCAACAGAGCGGTAGTGAGTGAGTGAGGCAGCGGTACCGAGAGAAGACCGCTGGAGGTGGTGGCAGGGGTAGGTGGGTCCTGGGGCACGCCTGACCTCCAATTGACCCCTGACCGGACACCAGAGAGGGAGAGAGAGAGAGAGAGAGGGAGAGAGGGATTCTCTTTTTCTCTCTCATCCACTCACTTTACACGCTTGGCGATCGCTTATCTCCGCACAGGTGCGATATTGTATGAGTATGAGTCCACGGCGTGCTTGCGCGCCTCTTAGTGAGCACTTGTGTGCGTAAGGAGTACCACAAGGTTTTAATGAGCTTTTACAGTGCTTGTAGTTTATGATGAAAAATCTTTTTAATGGTTTTTGTCTCTCTCTCTCTCTCTCTCTCTCTCTCTCTCTCTCTCTCTCTCTCTCTCTCTCTCTCAAACGGAGAATTCTGAGTCACTCTTTCCTTCTTTCTACTAAATCTCTTCTTCGGTATTTCCTGTCCTTTATTATTTTCAATTCTCTCATCTTCGTGGTTTTTTTTCGAGAAAATCTTTTATCAGTTTTCACTTTAGGATTTTTTTTGAGGGGGGCGGGTGGGGAGCGGGAACCAAACAGGAAATTGCAATGCATTATCTCATTGCAATGTTTTATTTTTACAATATTATTTTGTCTTCGAATTTTTTTTTATTCCTATTTCTTTTCGAGATTTTATAACATCTGAAATTAAAAAAAAAAATTTTTTAATTGAAAAGTGTCCAGACTGCAAGTCGAGACTCAAGGGACGTTACGTACCTCCCCGATCTTGGGGACGTTACGCACGTTACGTACCTTCCCGATCTTGGGGACGTTACGCACGTTACGTACCTTCCCGATCTTGGGGACGTTACGCACGTTACGTACCTTCCCAATCTTGGCTACGTTACGTACGTTACGCACCTTCCCGATCCTGGGGGCGTTACGTACTCTACGTTAGAGTCTGCGTTACGTAGCTTCCCGATCTCTGGGACGTTACGTACCTTCCCGATCTTGGGGACGTTACGTACGATTCGTACCTTCAAAACCTCATATACTTTCCTGATCCTAGGGACGTTACGTACTTTCCTGGCCTCTAGGACGTTACGTACAGTCCCGATTGTCAGACCAAGTGACCTTAATCCAGTATTCACTCTAAACTCAATTTTCGCAGCTTGCAACAGGCAACAGGAGACAGCTGTAAGCGGCAATCGGTCACAATGAGACCAGGGAAATTGAACCGAGCTAGGCGGTGCATTGCAACGTTGCACATCTATGAATAAATCCGGCATTAAAAGCCTTCATAATTCACCTGTCCTTTGTTCCGGGCTGCAATGATTGATAGGTTTCCTTCTCTCTCCTCCTCCTCCTTCTCCTCCTCTCTCCCATCCTCACCCGCCTCCTCAACCTTCCACCACCCCCACCCCCCCCCCCAAAAAACCCCAACCAACCCCCCACCCTTGCAAACACAAGCTCAGCTAATAAGGCAGGTTAATTTATCTTGTTGGGCCTTACGGAATTTTTTTATTTTTTTATTTTTTTATCGCTTTGCAACATCTTTGTAAATGTAAAATCAATTAAGATAAGAGGGACATGAGGGTCTGCTTTGTCTCTTTGATGTTTGTGATTTAAAGAGCGTGTTTGTTTGTCTGCATGTCATGTCCTGTCTTGTTTTGTCTTGTCTTCCTCCAACCTGTTTTATGTGGCCGTTAGATGGATTTTATTACAAAATCTGTATTAATATTTTTTTTACGCTTTAGAACATTTATCAAATTTGAAATAATTTTAAGAATTTGGTTGAAAGAGCTTTTTTACGGTTTAAATTATTTATCAACTATAAAACCTTTTCAAGTATTGTATATATATATATATATATAATATATATATATATATATATATATATATATATATATATATATATTTATATATATATATATTAGTCTGTAATAAAGGCGAACTAAAGTAAAATTGATAAATAAAGATTGCCAGGATATGTAACATTTGTGTAGAGTTAAGGAACTGATAAAAATTTTGAAATTAATATATATATATATATATATATATATATATATATATATATATATATATATTCTTCTTGACTTCGTCTCTATTACAAATCATCTTTATTACAACGCCTCCCTTCCATTACTTGAATTTTTGCAAAACCCGTCTTAACAGACTATCTCTACACTTTTCTTTCGCAATCTGTTCATTATGTTAACTCGAATTTTCCTACATAAATACACAACCGGGGTAATATAGATGACCCAGTGGGTCCTTGGGTCAGTTGCAGGGGTCACAAAGGGTCAGACGCAAGGGGGGGTCACAAAGCTGTTTTAGACCTCGAGATTATTTTCTTTAAGAGAGAGAGAGATCGAGGGGGGGGGGAGATGAGCTGGGATTTTGGGGGGCCTTAAGTGAATAGAGTTTATAGATGGAATTATTATTATTATTATTATTATTATTATTATTATTATTATTATTATTATTATTTTTTTTTTTTTTTTTTTTTTTTTTTTTCTTTTTTGCTCTATCACAGTCCTCTAATTCGACAGGGTGGTATTTTTATAGTGTGGGGGTCCGGGTTGTCATCCTGCCTCCTTAGGAGTCCATCACTTTTCTTACTATGTGCGCCGTTTCTAGGATCACACTCTCTGCATGAGTCCTGGAGCTACTTCACCCTCTAGTATTTCCAGATTTCTTTTCAGAGATCTTGGGATCGTGCTAGTGTTCCTATGATTATGGGTACAATTTTCCAACTGGCATATCCCATATCCTTCTTATTTCTATTCTCAGGTCCTTGATACTTATACATTTTTTCCCTCTCTTTCTATTCAACTCTGGTTGTCCCAATGGTATTGCGACATCAATGAGTGATAATTTCTTCTTGATTTTGTCAATTAACGTCACGTCTGGTCTAATTGCACGTATCACCCTATCTGTTCTGATACCATGGTCCAAGAGGATCTTTGCCTGATCGTTTTCTATCACTCCTTCGGGTTGGTGTCGTAACACTTATTACTGCAAGGTAGCGGTGGTGTTTCTGCACAGGCTCCAGTGGAGGGCTTTTGCTACTTAATCAAGCCTCTTTTTGTACTGGTTTTGTGCAAGTGCCGGACATTCGCTTGACTATATGGTTAATGGTTTTAATTTTTCGTATTGCATTTCCTACATATGGGAAAGATGTTATTTCCATCTATCGTTCTTTGGACATTATCTGGTTCTTAGGTTCTGATCTTATGTCGCTGTTATCATTCCTTCAGTTTCCTTCTTGAGCTCTCTCCTCAGTAGCCATTGCCATGTGTCATCACTGGCTAGTTCTTTAGTCTCTCATGTATTGTCCGTGCATTGGTTTGTTATGCCATTCCTCTGTTCTGCTTGTACTTTCTCCTGTCTCTGTATATTTCTGGATCTTCGTCTACTTATCAGTCCTTTTTCCTTCCCATGCACTCTTGAGCACTCGTTTTCACTGGTCTTCATATATTGCCCCAGTGCTCGTTCTCGATGTTGACGCAGTCCTCTATGCTTAGTAGTCCACTCCCTCCATTCCTTTCGTGTTATGTATAGTCTGTCCGTATTTGCTGGGGGTGTGTGTGCTTTGTGTATATGTTCCTAGTTTTCTGGTTTTTTTCTATCCTGCGAAGTTCTGCCTTTCGCCCATTCCACTATTCCTGCGCTGTATCTGATTACTGGCACTGCCCATGTGTTTATGGCTTTTGTCATATTTCGGCGTTGAGTTTTGACTTGAGTATCGCTTGAGTCTCAGCATATATTCTTTCCTGATCGTGTCCTTCATCTCTTGGTGTTTTATATCCCCTCCTTCCATTATTCCCAGGTATTTGTATCCCGTCTCATCTATGTGCTTGATGTTGTTCGCATCTGGTAGCTTTATCCCTTCAGTTCTCATTACTTTGCCCTTTTGTATGTTGGACTAAGGCGCATTTTTTCTATTCCAAAACTCCATCCTGATGTCCCTAGATACAATCCACTAACAGTCTGGATTAGGGTATCTATTTCCTTGATGCTCCTACCATACAGCTTGATGCCGTCCATGAACATCAGGTGGTTTAATTCTGTTGCCTCTTTCTTGAGTTGGTACCAGAACCCATCTTCTGCAGTACTTTTGTCATGGGAATCATGGCTACTACGAAAAGTAGTGGGGACAGTGAGTCACTCTGGAAGATCCCTCTCCTGATATTAACTCTGCTAGTCTTATTCCAGAGCTTGTAAGTATTGTATTCCAGTTTCGCATTGTATTTTTGAGGAAGCTGATGGTGTTTTCCTCTGCCCCATATATTTTCAGGCATTCTATTAGCCATGTGTTGTGGTACCATGTCGAAGGCTTTCTATAGTCTATCCATGCCATGCTTATTATTATTATTATTATTATTATTATTATTATTATTATTATTATTATTATTATTATTATTATTATTACATGTGTTCCCATACTGTTAAATTCTCTGTAATATAAGACAATGGACTTTCAACAACAGCGAAGAAATAAGCAACATACCACGCTATCGGAATCATCAAACAATAAAAAAAAAAAATTGATTAAACATTAAAATAATTTATAAGACATAAAAAAAATAACAATTGAACATTAAAAAATTATTAAACATAAAATGATTAAATATTAAAAGTTTATATTAAACGTTAAGATAAAATTAAACATTAGAAAGTATTAAACATTAAAAAATGATTGAACATAAAAATTTATTAAACAAATAATATTAAACACTAAAAAATTATTAATTATTAAGAAAATATTACACACTAAAAAATTATTAAAAAAAAAAATTCTTAAGCAATAAAACTTATTAAACATAAAAAATGCTTAAACATTAAAAAATTATTAAAAATAAAAATTATTAAACATAAAAAATGCTTAAACATTAAAAAATAATTAAATATAAAAATGATTAAACATAAAAAAAAATTATTAAACATTAAAAAGTGATACACATTAAAAAATGATTAAACATGAAAATATATCAAACATTAAAAATGATTAATGTTAAAAAACGTTAAACATAAAAAAAATGAATGAATATTAAAAGAAAAAGACATTAAACATCCAAGCACCCGAACCGACTCCTTACCTGCCTAAAAGGGCAAAACATATTCCAGCCATAATCATTATTCCTCTCATCTCTCCCGAATGCTTTCACATTCACTATAACACAACCTGCCTTTGTTCTAAGAATAAATGCCTATATTTTTTTCTATCTTGGATTCCGACCCTTCTTGGAATACATTATGTTATATTCATCGAGTTTTATTACCTCATTATTATGATACCCTAGGTGCGGTTCGGAAGTTCTAGTACACATGCTTCTGATTGCTGGGTATTTATAATTTGAGAGAGAGAGAGAGAGAGAGAGAGAGAGAGAGAGAGAGAGAGAGAGAGAGGAATAAGGGAGTGATAATATTACAGAGAGGAGTAGGTGGATATGAATTGAGGAGAGGAGAGAGAGAGAGAGAGAGAGAGAGAGAGAGAGAGAGAGAGAGAGAGAGAGAGAGAGAGAGAGAGAGAGAGAGATAAGGAAGTGAAGTGATATATTATAGAGAGCAGTAGATGGATAAGAGATGAGAGAGAGAGAGAGAGAGAGAGAGAGAGAGAGAGAGAGATAATATTATAGAGAGCAGTAGATGGATAGAGAGAGAGAGAGAGAGAGAGAGAGAGAGAGAGAGAGGTGAAATCAGAGGAATGATAGAGAGATGGGGGAACTGATGAATGAAAGAGAAGTAGCATAGAGACGGGGGTAACAGAGGCGTGAGAGAGATGGGGGGGGGGGGGGAGTGAAAGGAGGGGAAAGGGAAGGTTAGAGAAAGATAGGAGAAATAGAGAGAGTGGGATAGAAAGAGTATGAATAAAAGCAATGAATTAAAATTTACTAAGGAATTTCCGCCTGTTACTGACAGACCAAGATTCCACAGCTGAATGGAGGAGGGATAGCTTGTTCACGCGAACGCCGACGGGAGGGGCAACCTCAGAGGCCCATGAAGCTTTTAACCAAAACCTGTGGTGGCCTGTCCTATATCGTTGCCAAACAAACTATTATGGGTAACTTTAACCTCGAATAAAATAAAAACTCTTGAGGCTAGAGGGCTGCAATTTAGTATGCTTGATGATTGGAAGGCGAATGATCAACATACCAATTTGCAGCCCTCTAGCCTCAGTAGTTTTTAAGATCTGAAGTCGGACAGAAAAAATGCAGTCAGAAAAAAGTGCGGTAAAAAAAAAAACTATAAGAGCGACGAGCGCATCTCAGAGACTGCTGTCTCCAGAGACCCAGAGACGTTTTTATAAGGTCTCTGGTGTCTTATTCCGGTGTTGTTGGGGGTCGTTCTTTGCCAAAATGACCCTTCTAAATGCAACGACGTCATTATCTAGCGGCGATATCGCTATTCTTCTTCTTCTCCTCCTCCTCCTCCTCCTCCTTCTTCTGTTTCACCCGCCAGAGGCTGTACCCAAGTCTCGGGCCTCCCTTCTGAGAGAGAGAGAGAGAGAGAGAGAGAGAGAGAGAGAGAGAGAGAGAGAGAAGGGGGGAGGGGAAGGGGAGGAAGAGAGAAATAAGTGAAAGAGAGAGAGGAGAAATATGAAGGTAAGACGGATAGGAAAGGAATGAGAGAGAGAGAGAGAGAGAGAGAGAGAGAGTTGAAAATATGAAGGTAAGACGGATAGGACAGGAATGAGATGAGAGAGAGAGAGATGAGAGAGAGAGAGAGAGAGAGAGAGAGAGAGAGAGAGAAGTGTACGAAATAAAAGCCACTATCAAAACACGTAATTTGAAACAGTGAAACGACGCTTACGTAAACACGAAACATGAAAACGAGAAACATTACAAGCTTCAAAATACTCGTAAGAAACACCACCAAATCTGACAAGACCTTTGTAAATAAATAAATACATAAATAAATAAAAGAATAAGTCAGAACTTGACCCATCCATTCCGACGATCCCATGCCACCCAGCGCATCTCATTGCGCCTGCGCATTGCGCGTCACTTCTGGGGGACGCTAACCCGTTGACAAAATACCCAGGAGAAACTTCGACTTGACTCGACCAATAGAAAGACGGAGAGCCTACGAAGATAATAATCATAACAAAAAGGACGGCCGTTCGCTCGGCTGAGGAAGCAATCTTTAATGCAGGCCGATTGTAATAAAATTCATTTATACTCTAACAGTTCCTTTTTGATATGATATCGAAAAGAGACTCGACAGGATTTAGGAGAAGCGGCTCTCGCGGAGACGGGAGACGTAAATAGCTACAATAAAAGACCTTTCAAAAATAATGGAACGATAGTAGTGCGGGACCAGCGTGACCCCCGCTCGAGTCATTACATAAACATAATGCGCCGATGGAGGGAGGTTCAGTTACGCTATTCAGAATATCAGGTTCTGTTAAAATATGCGTCTGTCGAATTGCTTTGAGCTGGGGAAGGAGAGTTTTTTGTTTCTCCATCATATACGACTGACATAAATAACTATTACTGTATGTCACAAGGAATATTAGTGAATGTACATCGTTCATATTATAATAATATAATTATTATCTCGCAAGAAATAATTTAACTATTATGTCACAAGAAATAATTTAATTATATGTCACAAAAAATAATTCAATTATTATATCACAAGAATAATTCAATTATTATGCCACAAGAAATAATTTAATTATTATATGTCACAAGAAATAATTTAATTATCATATGCCAAGAAGAATAATTCAATTATTATATGTCACAAGAAATAATGCAATTATTATGTCACAGGAAATAATTTAATTATCATGTCAAAAAAATAATTCAATTATTATATGCCACGAGAAATAATTCAATTATTATATGCCACAAGGAATAATTCAATTATTATTGTCACAAGAAATAATTCAATTATTATACGTCACGAGGAATAATTCAATTATTATATGCCACAAGGAATAATACTAGTATTATATGCCAGAAGAAATAATTCAATTATTATTGTTACATGAATAATTCAGTTATTACGTCACAAAGAATAAATTGATTATTAAATGTCACAAGGAATGATTCAATTATTATACGTCACGAATGAATAATATAATTCTTATAATTCACAAGGAATATGAGCAAATGTACTTCGCTAAAATTATACGCTGGGACAGAGAAAGGTGCAGAAGAGCTACATTTAAAATACTAAAGCAATTTCTTTGAACCATGATTGATGCCAACAAAATGCGCTGTAATAATAATAATAATAATACATATTATTATTATTATAATATTCAGAAGAACAAGAAGACGAGAGAACATATAATAATAATAATAATAATAATAATAATAATAATAATAATAATAATAACGAGAAGATGACGTAGAACGCCACAACCTACAACAATAACAACACGTGGAACGGCAACCCCAAAAACAACAGCAACAATATAATATACTAATACTAATATTCAGAAGAACAAGAAGAATTGGCTAAACATTAACAACCCACAACAAGAACAACGAGTAGAACAACAATCCAAAAACAACTATACAGCAATAGCTAGAACAACAACAATAATAACAGCAACAAAATAATAATATTCAGAAGAACAAGACGAATTGACAGAACACCCACAACCCACAACAAGAACAACGCGTAGAACAACAACCCAAAAACAACTATACAGCAACAGCTACAACAACAGCAACAATAACAGGAACAATTACCCAAATGTTCCCGATTTTCACAGACGGTCCGATCTCTCGGCCCATAAAAGGAAGAGGAATTGTGGGAATAAAGGAATTCCTGGCGGTGCGACTCAGCCTCTGGCTGGGAACAATGGCCCACAAAACGGTCTATTGTCGTGGAGTCTATTCGGCCTCTTATGTACGAATTCAATGGACGGGGAAAGATCCAGAATTTCTATATTCTACTCAGGAATTTATACATTCGTGTATAGCTCCTTTCATTGGGAATTTAAACAATGTATAATGTATACTTTCATTGGGAATTTATGCTTTCATGCATACTTTCATCGGGAATTTAACATTTAAGCATTTTCACTGGGATTTATACATTTATGTATAATGGCTACTATAATTGGGCATTTATAAATTCATGCATACTTTCATCGGGAATTCAAGCATACTTTCATCGGGAATTCAAGCATACTTTCATTGGGAATTTCTACATTCATGTATACTTCCATTGGGAATTTTTATATTCATGCATACTTTCATTGGTAATTTATACATTCACGCATACTTTCAATGGGAATTTATACATTGATGTATATTTTATTGGGAATTTATACATTCATATATTTTCATTGGAAATTTATACATTCACGCATACTTTCACAGGGAATTTATGCATTCTCGCACGCTTTAATCGGGAATTTATACATTCATGCATACTTTCATGGGGAATTTATACATTCATGCATACTTTCATCGAGAATTTATACATTCATGCATACTTTCATTGAGAATTTATACATTCATGCATACTTTCATCGAGAATTTATACATTCATGCATACTTTCATTGAGAATTTATACATTCATGCATACTTTCATTGAGAATTTATACATTCATGCATACTTTCATCGAGAATTTATACATTCATGCATACTTTCATTGAGAATTTTATACGTTCATGCATACATTCATTGAGAATTTATACATTCATGCATACTTTCATTTGAGAATTTATACATTCATGCATACTTTCATCGAGAATTTATACATTCATGCATACTTTCATTGAGAATTTATACATTCATGCATACTTTCATTGAGAATTTGTACATTCATGGATATGAGTACTTTCGTAAGGAATTTATATATACTTTCATGTATACTTTTGCCTTGAGTTTATACGTTCATGTGTTCTTCCCTGGGAGTTCATACATTCATGTTTACTTTCGTTGGCAGTGTTTAACACTTGTTGGTGTACTTGCAATGAGAATTTATACATTCATGTGTAATTTCTTTGGGAATTTATACTGATGTATACTTTCGCGAGGAATTTATGCACCCCGGTCTATATACTTTTGTTGGGAATTTATACACTCATGCTGGTATACGTACTTTCGTTGGGAATTATACATTTAAGTATACTTTCGTTTGGAATTTATACTGATGCATGCTCTATCAGGGAAGTCATACATCCATGTATGCGTTCACTGGGAATTGTACACTCATGCTGAGCCATATATTATGAGAATTTATACACTAGTGCATAATTTCGTTAGGAATTTAGACTATCAAGTATGCCTTCATTGGGAATTCATATGCCCATGTATACTTTCGTTGCGAATTTACAATACACTCGTGTAACTAAAACAAACAGGACTGCTACGTGTCATAACGTAATGACATTGTGAGTACCCGTCGACCTTTGACATTCTCTCTCTCCTCTCTCTCTCTCTCTCTCTCTCTCTCTCTCTCTCAAAGCAGTACCGTAAAAAAGAAAGAAAGAAAAAACGATACTTGATAAATTGGCGGCCGTAATGAGACATAATGTGAATCTAAACGGAGATAAATAATTAAGTGGCGCCCACTGAGGCATCTCCAGGTAATTGTTAAAATTCCGTTCCAAAACGGCTGTAACTTATTCTTTCGGTTAGAATATATATACATATATATAGATATATTATATTGAGTTTCTCTTCAGTCTGGGATGGATGGGGGTGGGTGGGTGGTGGGTGAGGAAGGCGGGACGGGGGTGGGGGGGGGAGGTTTCTTAGTTCAAGCATCATCCCACTTTTTCTCATACCCTCTTAGTTTCATAATTTCATGGGATCATGAGTGTATGAATAATAATAACAACATTAGAGAGAGAGAGAGAGAGAGAGAGAGAGAGAGAGAGAGAGAGAATATTTTTTGTGGGATAAACATATATCTGAATCCGTCTGAACATTAAGGAATGGGGAGAGAGAGAGAGAGAGAGAGAGAGAGAGAGAGAGAGAGAGAGAAGAACAATGGAAGAAAGGCCGAGCCGTAATTGTTCTTTCTTTTATTCGCTTCACGGTCTATTTTCTGATGCTCTGTGCCAGCCTCTTTCTTCCATTTTATTCCTTTTTATTTTTTGTACGTTATTCGCTGTTTCTTTCATTCACAGAATCATTCCATTATTCCCTTTCTTCTTGTCTTTCTCCTTACAATAACCCATTAACTTCGAGTTAAGTATTCAAGTATTCCCATCTATTGTCTTCTTCAGAATGGTAACCCCACCCCCACCTCTCTCTCTCTCTCTCTCCTTTTCATTTCGGCAAGACTTCTTTAAACGCTTTTTGCAGACATTCCTCTCCGGGTTTCCAAAACAACGGCCCTGCCATATGCCACTGCTATGCCCGGAGGGGCATTAGGGTATTATTCCAGCATGCACCGTGGATAAGAGTCTGAAACATTAATTTATAATAGTCTTTTCATCCATTTTGGTCATCGGTAATACTGCAGAATAGGTTCAGAGTAGTCTCTGTAGTTTCAGAATTGTTTATCTGTAGTTTCAGAATAGATTTTCTGTAGTTTCAGAGTAGTTTCTGTACTTTCAGAGTAGTTTCTGTAGTTTCAGAATAGTTTTTCTACAGTTAAAGAATAGTTTTCCGGTAGTTTCAGAATAGTTTTTCTGTAGTTTCAAAGTAGTTTTTGCAGATTGAGAATAGTTTTTGTAGTTTCAGAAAACTTTTTGTAGTTTCAGAATAATTTTTCTGTAGCAGATTGAGAATAGTTTTTGTAGTTTCAGAAAACTTTTTGTAGTTTTAGAATAATTTTTCTGTAGTTTCAGAAAAGTTTCTGTAGTTTCAGAAACGTTTCTGTAGTTTCAGAAAAGTTTTTGTAGTTTCAGAATAGTTTTTTCTGTATTTTCAGAATAATTCCAATAGTTTCTGAATAGTTTCTGTTGTTTCAGAATACTTTCCGTAGTTTCAGAATAGTTTTTCTGTAGTTTCAGGAAAGTTTCTGTAGTTTCAGAGGTTTCAATAGTTTCAGAATAGTTTTTCTGTAGTTTCAGAATAGTCTTTCTGTAGTTCCAGAGCAGTTTTTCTGTAGTTTCAGAATAGTTTTTTCTGTAGTTTCAGAATAATTCCATTAGTTTCAGAATAGTTTCTGTAGTTTCAGAATACTTTCTGTAGTGTCAGAATAGTTTTTCTGTAGTTTCAGAATAGTTTCTGTAGTTTCAGAATAGTTTTTCCGTAGTTTCAGAATGATTTCAGTAGTTTCAGAATAATTTCAGTAGTATCAGAACAGTTTCAATAATTTCAGAATAGTTTTTCGGTAGTTTCAAAATAGTTTCTGTAGTTTCAGAAAAGTTTATGTAGTTTCAAAATAGTTTTTCTGTAGTCTCAGAAAAGTTTCTGTAGTTTCAAAACTGTCTGCAGTTTCAGATTAGTTTCAATATTTAATTCAGAAAAGTTTCCGTAGTTTCAGAATAGTTTTTCTGTAGTTTCAGAACAGTTTCGCACACGACCTTCTGCTACGCACGACATTACATTGCGAAGGGGTTGCAGCCAGGGACCGAAGGAACGCGGCAAAGAACCTTAAATGATGCCTACAGCGCACCGCGAGAGGTGCACTGACGGAGGCACTTTAACCCCCTTAACGGGCAGATATTACGGTATGAAAGGTAAAACACGCAAAAATAACACACAAAAATTTCGTTAAACGTCTCACTCACTTTCCCCAACGAATTGCCAAAAAAGGGAAGACCTAGTTATTCGGAGCCCCGTGGACATCTGTATCCTACTTATATGCATCCTTACGAGGGAGGTACTACACTTGTCCTGCGAAGTCCGAACATTATGCCTGGGCCATTACGGGGCATGACGACATGCAGGCCGCGGTAATAATTCCTGTGCTGAATCTGGAATGCAGTGTACAAGGCCTTTGTGCGTTCTGACATTGTACTGGCGAGGCCATTAAGTTTTACAGCTGTAGTTGGGGTAAGCGCAGAGTTTCTTTTACTGGGTTTACATTAGCTTGATTTTTTGTGCGGGAGGAGGGAGGGAAAGGGAGGGGAGGGGATCCCCCTCCCCCTCCCATCTCAGGTCGAGTTGCTTTCATATTAAGAGTCTCTTTTTATTTTCAGAATTTTGGGCTTTTCTTTGTTATGATCTTCTTTCAGTTTGCCGCTTGAATTCTATGCTCTCTCTCTCTCTCTCTCTCTCTCTCTCTCTCTCTCTCCAAAATTTTCCGTAGCCATACGGGAAGTCTTTCTTCAACTCCCTTACACCTCATCATTTTTCTCTCTCTCTCTTTAACTTTCCACTCTCCCGTCCTTCTCTTTTACTTAACCCTCCCCCTGTCTTTCTCCTTTATTTAACCATCCCCCCTCTCTTTCACTAATTCCCCCCGCCCTCTCTCTCTCTCTCTCTCTCTCTCTCTCTCTCTCTCCTTCTTTTACTTTCCACTCATCCCTCTCTCTCTTTTACTTGACCCTCCCTCCCTCTCTCTTTCACTTATAACCCCCGCCCTCTCTCTCTCTCTCTCTCTCTCTCTCTCTCTCTCTCTCTCTCTCTCAATTACATCCGGAACGCTTTAGGCTCCACCCCACAGGTCGCAAAGCGTACAGAAAGAAAAAAAAAAAAAAAAAAAAACGCCTAGGGTACAATAAGAGGTCACTTTGTCCACTCACCTAATACCCTGCCAGCGCCCTGCCAGATATGCCCGATGCCCGATGCCTCGTCCACGATCGCACGACCTTTCCAACGTCTGTGGAAATGAAATAGAATTATTGTAAGCGAGGAATGCGTCCTTCAAGATCTGCCCTGTGACGTAGTATTTCTTCGATAGTGTCACTGTAAGATTTTTTATTTGTTTATTTTTTTTAAGTGATAATGAGTACGTTGTACTTGACTGGGGATTGGATTTGGATTTTTTAAAAATAAAGTTAAGTCTTTATTTTACGTAATGAAAAGTTTTATAAATGATGTTCTTTTCATAAATTCAAGTTGGAGATTTCGTTTTACGTAATACATTTCTTAAATATAGGGTCTCTTAATACATTCAAGGTTGTGTTTTTATTTGGCGGAATAGATTTTCTAAAATAAATATTATTTTAATAATGTCAAATATGAGTTTTATTTTACATAAAAAACAATTTTATATAATTATTTTGGTCATTTCAACTTGGAGTATTTTTTTGCATAAATTTATCTTTAATAAACATTTTTTTTCTTAAATTCAAGTTGAAACTTTTTATTTTTTTTATTTTAGGCAATAAAGCATTTTTCAAATAAATGTCTCTTCCTTAAATTTAAGCTGGATTTTTATTTGAGAGAGAGAGAGAGAGAGAGAGAGAGAGAGAGAGAGAGAGAGAGAGAGAAATATCTACAAAGGATCTTGGATCTCGTACGAGAGAGAGAGAGGAGAGAGAGAGAGAGAGAGAGAGAGAGAGAAGGAGAGAAGTAGTCAGAAGGTTAGAGGTAAAGGAATATCTACAAAGGATCTTGGATCTCGTACGAGAGAGAGAGAGAGAGAGAGAGAGAGAGAGAGAGAAGAGAGAGGAGAATGAAAAATTGCTTGCTCTGAATACAAACACGTCCGCTTCCAAGAAGGACTTTCCCAGATAAACAGGCGACCGGATACGAGTTCGTATAAAAACATTCAAAGTGAGTCGTCTGATTAGCCCCAGCGAAAGGTCGGAAATGCCTGTGAAGTAGATAATACTGAAAGATAAATGTCAAGTGAAGAATGTGAATGAGAGGATAGAAAAACAATAAGAGACGCAATATAAAACCAAAAGCGAATGTATAAAATACATGGGAGAAGGAGTCAAGAAATGATGCTTGGAGAGGCTGGAGAGAAATAAGAAAATAAAGAAAGTATTGAAGACTGCAGAGTAACGCAACGAAGGTAAGAAAAAATAGAAAATAGAGTTTTATTATTATATACTCCTTTACTGGTTACTGCGTATGTAATATATATATATATATATATATATATATATATATATATATATATATATATATATATATATATATATATATATATATACATTCACACATATACATACATATGCATGTGTGTGTATATAGGGCAAGTTCTGTCTGTTCGAAGAGGATAAAAGTACGCAGTTTATTGCGAAAAACTTTTGCAACTCGAAACAAAAGAGAGAGAGAGAGAGATGACGAGAGAGAGAGTGACGAGAGAAGGTAAATTCCAACAAAAACCACCCCTCCACCCCTCCCTGCCTCCCCCACCCCCGAAAAAAAAAAGCAGAAACTGCATTTTTTCGCACCAAGGGACGACAATCTACGTCCCACACCCTTAACAATTACGACATAAACGCCTCCGTATAGAGAACTCTCGGGTAATGCAGAAGGCGGGCGGGGTGTAAGATTTCTTTTTTTCTTTTTTTGTTGTTGTTATTCGATTATAAAATGAAGGTGGAGCTTAGGGGGGGGCCCCACGCTGCAATTTTGCGTCTAACCGTCAATTTAGCGATTAAAGCTTGCTAGACGTAACCGTTTCTAACTGGCTACTTAAAGCTACTTAAGTGTGGCGGTATAGTTTTACTGGATATATATGATATATATATATATATATATATATATATATATATATATATATATATAGATATATATTTAAAGATAGTCCCTACATATATATAGATATTGATATATATATGTATTTAGCTATATATATTTATATATATATACATACATATATATATATATATATATATCTATATATATATATATATATATATATATATATATATACCTATATATTATATTATTATCTATTTACTTATTTTATATATTAGTTTTTTTTTTATACACTACATATGGCAAAAAAGGGAATAATATACAAATAACAAATTAGTGTATCTAAATCTTACAAAAGAAATATACAGATGCAAGTAGAAATGAAATATAAAATTCTAAATGTGAATCATGAAATATCATTATTATTAAAATTATTATTATTATTATTATTATTATTATTATTATGGAAATAGTCAAACATATCTCTCGACGTTCTCTTATTTCTACATCTAAACTAGCAAGTAAGCCAGCAAAAAAATATAAAAGTTAATTGGGAAAGAAAAGAACGCAATAAGTAAAAGAAAAACTAAGAAAATAAAAACTAGATAAGACGAAAAGAAGAAAACGAGAGAAACAGAACTATATGAAGAGGAAGAGAGAATCTTCGAAGAAAAAAACAAAAGGGCTTTTTAAAGACTAATGAAAAAGAAAGGATACTTAAACAAAATGAGACAAGACGTAATACGGTATAGAGAGAGAAGAATAGAGAAAGAAGAAGAAAATTGGAAGGAGATGAAGAACGTCGAATGAAAACCAGAAACTTTGGAGTCAAACGAACTCATAAAGGAAAGAACGAAGGAAATGTTATAAAGATAAATAAAGGGGGAAATACTGATTTACGAGAGGGGGAAATAATTCGATTTAGAAAAGATTCAATGACGAAAAACAAGATGACAAAAAGTGATAAAGTCGTAGATTAGACAGAATTAAAACAAAAAATAACAGAGAGAAAGAATGATAGAAAGATGGCAAGGAAAAATAGAAATAAAAGTAAAACAAATATAACAAGCAAAAAAATTGAAATAAAAGCAAAATAGAATATTAACAAGAAAACAAGATACAGAGAAAAAACAGGTGCAGCAAAAAGTAAACAAAAACATCGAAGGAAAGATGGATAATATAGAAAAACAGAACAAAAAGGAAAATAAAAAAGTATAAAAATAGAAAACAACGTCCAGAGAAAAACAAAGGCGCCGCCAAAAATAAACAACTTAAACCTTTTAAAGGCTAAAGAAAGAAAAGATGAAAAAAATAAAAAAACAAGCTTTTGAACTCTGTAAAAGCTCTTCCATGAGTCTTTAACTCTGAAGAAACATGCGAGATCACGTGCCAACTCTCTCTCTCTCTCTTTCTCTCTCTCTCTCTATTAAGCATTCGGATCAATTTGAATTTTTTTTTATTATTATACGCTTCGTAAAGCATCTAACCAATACATTGTAACGAGGGGAGAAGGAGAGGAGGAGGAGGAGGAGGAGGAGAAAGAGGGAGAGTCTAAGCAGGTGGGGGAAGGAAGAAGAGGGGGAGGAGAAGAAAGAGGAGGAGGGAGGGAGGGAATTCTAGCAGGAGGAGGATAATATTGGAGAGAGAAAGGAGAAAGTCTAGGCTAATGGAGGGAGGGGGGAGAAAGCGAGAGGCAGTGGTAGTTGGAGGAGGAGGACTCATAAACTGCCTGCGCATGCGCATACGAATAATCGCCACAACAAAAACATGTTCGCCAATTTGCTATAGAACATGAGGCCGTTTCTTATGACCCGCCAAGAGCCATTAAACAAGGAATATGATACATTGTACATCAGTCACCCGGGCGCTTCAAGAATGCCCGAAGAATCTCGACGAAGTGTTTTATGGACACGAAGCTCTTGTCTCAAAAGGGCCGAGTATTGAATACTAGCCAATATCCACTTTTTACAAATACATAAAGGCATCGGGCTTATATCTTCCACACGGCTTTCGAATAGTTCGAAGTTAAAAAAAAATTTTTCATTTACTTTTTTGTTTTGTTTTGTTACTCTTGTCTCAAGGGGACGAGCATTGAATTCTCGAAAATATACCCTTTTACAATATATGAAATTATTTTTTTACTCTCTTTCTTTTTTTACTGACTTTTTCATTTCAGTTTTACACTTAATTTTTCATTTAAATCTCTCTTTTTTCACTTTACTCACTTTCAAATACATAAATTTGTTGAGCTTATATCTTCCTCATCGTTCAAAATGTTTACAGAAATTTTTTTTTTCATCTATTTTTTCCTTTTTTTACCCACTTTTTCATTTCATTTTTACACTTAATTTTTCATTTAAAGCTTCCCTTTTTTTCTCACTTCTTCCAGACCTTCTGACCAGTTTCCAATACTACAGGTACCTAAGGCACTGGTCAATATCTTCTACGACTTCACGAGTTATTTTTATTTACCAACATCTTCCACAGCTTTCGAATTACTTCAAGTTAGAACTATCACTTAAATTTTTTTCTCCTCATTTTTCCCGACCCTCTGGCCAGCGTCCAATATATTACTACAGGTGCGTCAGGGCATTTAGTCAATATCTTCTATGATATCGTGAGGTCTTCTTATGTATATTTACTTAGGTGTTAACCCTTTCGTATGTCTAAGATATAAGCCAATATATTCGATGGCTTTCGAACTCTCCTGGTCATGTCTACATGTTTCTCATTTTTCATAAATATTTATGCTTGACAATAGTTTCGATGACTTCAAATTCTTGATTTTTTTTATATATTTGGAATATATTTTTCTAATTTTACTTCTGCTCACGTTTATCTGTTTTCTATTTTATTTTTTTTATTTTCAATAAACATTTATATATGACATTTTACTTCTGCTCACGTTTATCTGTTTTTTATTTTTTATTTTTTTTTATTTTTTTTAGTAAACATTTACACACGACGATAGTCTCGATGATTCCCAAATGTCGTTTTATTTATATCTAAATAGTCATAATTTTATATCTATTTAATTAATTTTGTTTTAAATTTTTATAATACATTTAACCATAACAATAGTCTCAACGATTTCCAAAATGTTGTTTTATTTATATCTCCTGTATATTGTCCTAATTTTATATCTACTCTATTAATATTTTTGAAAAAAAAATCTAAAGTAATGAACCAAACATCCTATATCTAAATAAATTAATAATTTGAAATTTATAACCTTTGTTTTATATTCAAAATGTTTTATTCTCTGTCCATCTTCCTATACCATTCCTCAAACACATAAGACGTTGCCTTTCGAGGTTACTTAGTGTTTGAGTATATTCATCACTTTTAGTTTTCTATAAAAGAAACTATGGACCCGGATTTGTCTGCCTGTCCGCACTTTTTCTGTCCGCCCTCAGACCTTAAAATCTACTAAGGCTAAAGGGCTGCAAATTGATATGTTGATCGTCCACCCCCCAGTCATCAGACTTACCAAATTGCAGCCCCCTAGCTTTGGTAGTTTCCTTATTTTATTGAAGGCTAAAGTTAGCCGTGATCATGCTTCTGGCAACGCAATAACATAGGCCACCACGGCCGGCTGCGAGTTTCATGGGCCGCGGCTCATACAGCATTATACCGAGGACAAAGTAAGATAGATCTATTATCCGTGGCCTTGATTATACGCGATACAGAAAACTCGATCGTGCCGAAGAAACTTCGGCACC
>NC_061104.1:23026531-23056531 GCF_015104395.2 Macrobrachium nipponense
GTCAACCCCCTGGGGTTCACTAACCCCCGGGGAGGGGGAACCCCAATTCAGAATTTCATTCTTCCTCCTATTTTCCCTGTTCGTAATAAAGAAATGAATGATAAGTAAACAGATAAATATATAAATAAATAGATGTATAAATATATTAATATATCAATCAATAAATACATAGGATAATGAATAAAGCAATATTTAAATACATAAATAGATAAATAAATAAATAAATAAATGTTTGAATAAATAAGTGAATAAATAAATAAATAAACAAATGATACATTAGGTAAATAAAAAATTACTACTAAATAAATAAATAAGGAGATTAAATAAATAAATAAATAAATAAATATACACATGAATAAATAAATAAACAATATATTAAGTAAATAGACACATAAATAAAAAATATATGAATAAGTAAAAATATATATATATATATATATATATATATATATATATATATTATATAATATATATATATATATATATATATATATATGAATAACTAAATACAAAATGTAAATAAGTACATAAATAAATGAATGAATACATATATAAACAAATACACGACCATATAATTATATAAAAACAAATAAATACATAAATAAAGCAGAGACGAAAAAAATTGAAATATCTGTAAGGAATTTTACCATATTAATTCCTTCCTTTCAAACCTACAAAGAAAAAATTATCCACTTTTCTTTACATCACTAAATCAAAACGGTATTTCTCATTTACTATCCATTACTTTATTCATTTATATATAATTACGCCCACTGTTATGAGTAATTACGCCCTACCTGTAATTTTATTTTTTTTTGTCTCTCGTGGCGTCGGTCGTTGGGGGGAAAATTGGGATCAAATCGGCTCTCACTCTAATTATCTGTACCAGACTGGCTCGTGTAACATTGCACGACGTTGCACAGATTGCTAGTTCCCGATCGTGCAAAGGGTGAAATTGCTAGAGTCGGTTTTCAGTGTCTCCGTACGTTATCTTAATATTATTATTATTATTATTATTATTATTATTATTATTATTATTATTATTATTATTATTATTATTATTATTATTATTATTATTATTATTAAGAAGATGAACCCCATCCATATGGAACAATCCACCTACGAGGGCCACTGACTTGAAATTCAAGCTTCCAAAGAATATGGTGTTATTATTATTATTATTATTATTATTATTATTATTATTATATTATTATTATTATTATTATTATTATTCAGAAGACGAAACCCCATTCATATGGAACAAGCCCACCACAAGGGCCTTTCTTAACGTCCATTCTTACCGCTATCTTAATATTATCTTTAAACCATCACTTTGCATATCATTACTTGCATCACGAACATGGGAAGGTAAAGATTGTGATTATCTTTCTTACGCTCTTACTTATGTCAACAGTATTTCTTGCCTTAATGATTGGCACGTAGAACTGATGACGAGTATCGGGCTGCGTATTGATAATTTGCATAATTTGTCGAAGGGGGAATAACGGAGGAGAATATTGAGATTATAAGTGTATATTTTTTTTTTATTTAGAGATTTTCATTTAATGGTAGGGATGCCAGACAGACTTAGTCTTTTCCTTTTGAAAGGGGTATTGTGTTGGGATAGGTATGCATGCTAAACTTTCATGTGTATATATATATATATATATATATATATATATATATATATACTATATATATATACATATATATATAAATAATGCTCAGTCTAAAAGTTCGGTAATACAGACATATATATATATATTATATTATATATAAGATCTATATCTATATATATATATATATATATATTATAATATAATCCATACAAACACACACATATATGGTAGTATATATATATATATATATATTTATATATATATATATGATATATATATATATAAACTATGTGTATGTATAATAAGTGTATATATATATAGCCAAGATGGCTCCAAAGGGAAACCATCCAGCACAGAAACAGAAAAAAATGATAGGAAAAGGTGTTCAAATGAAAACATACAAAACAGAGAATAAAATCGGCACGCCTGAAATTCAGGAGACTTCAATAAGGGAGTAAGAACAAATCCCCTTTCGTTAATTTAATTATCCAATCATATCAAGTGCCCAAGCGCTAACTTAACCATTTAATTGTAATTTCTTCCTTATCAGCCACTGGCACAGATGACCAATTACCCTTAACGAGCGTTTAATTAGGAGCAGAAGGGGTTGCCAGGTGCCCACCAGCAGGTGAGAAGAGCTAATTAACTGGCTCTTTACTCACTGTACTTGTGGCATGGGTATCCTGATTACTAGGACTTTGCAAGTACTGGGGCTATGTGAAGATAAGATGGGTCACATATGCTATTTTCGTTATTATTGCCAGATACCCAACCGGGACATCGCTTTAGGTTATTTGTGATGAAAATGCCCCAAAGAGGAAAGGTTGAGGTCACCTTGGGTATCATACTCATAGGTTTAAAAAAAAGGCTCCTTAAGGGATCAAATTCCTCGCCCCACCCCCCACCCCCATACCAATTGGGACATCGCCTTAGGTTATTTGTGATGGAAATGCCCCAAGGAGGACAGGTCGAGGTCATCTTGGGTATCATACCCATAGGGTTAAAAAACAGGCTTCTTATGGAAGCAAATTCCTCCCCACACCCCCATACCCATTGGGACATCGCCTTAAGTTATTTATGATTAAAATGCTCCAAGGAGGACAGGTCGAGGTCATCTTGGGTATCATACCCATAGGGTTAAAAAACAGGCTTCTTATGGAAGCAAATTCCTCCCCACACCCCCATACCCAATAGGGACATCGCCTTAAGTTATTTATGATTAAAATGCCCCAAGGACGACAGGTCGAGGACACCTTGGGTATGATGCCCATAGGGTTACAAAAAATAGGCTTCTTATGGGATCAAATTCCTCCCCGCACCCCCATACCCAATTGGGACATCGCCTTAAGTTATTTGGGATGAAAATACCCCAAGGAGGACATGTCGAGGTCACCTTGGGTATGATGCCCATAGGGTTAAAAAAAATAGGCTTCTTATGGGATCAAATTCCCCCTCCCACCAATTATTATAATTCAGAGCCAATACAACCTTAAACTACCAAAGGAACAGAAAGATTTCGATATTTATGGCATAAACCGTCCACTGGGAATGAGTTTATCTCGAACGTTTCATACTCTGGACCAAAACGTCTTTGATAACGAGAAAAAAAAACATTTCCTTTTTAACATCTTAAACGTTTACTATTTCAGAATAATTGAAAAGTTAACCCAGTTGCAAAATACAACTTTCATCTTTATATAACACATGAGAGAGAGAGAGAGAGAGAGAGAGAGAGAGAGAGAGAGAGAGAGATGGGTAGCTCAATGATATTTTGATCTTCATTATGAAGTTGATACATGTACCGTTTTTGTGTGTGTGTGTGTGTGTGTGTGTATGTGTGTGTGAGAGAGAGAGAGAGAGAGAGAGAGAGAGAGAGAGAAGAGAGAGAGAGAGCTTACCATATTATATCATAATCATGAAGTTCTTTGTGTATCTTATGCCTGTGTGTCTGCGTGTGCGAACGAGAAACCGAGAGAGAGAGAGAGAGAGCAGGGCATTACATAACCACCCATCATGGAGAATCTAATGTCATTCGTTCGCTCTATCAGTTCGATTATTCCCAGCATGTAGTTCCATTATTTGCAGAGGAATCCCATTTAGGATCGACAACCGGTCGCCACCTGTAATTTGCAATAAATTTTCATGAAGAGAGAGAGAGAGAGAGAGAGAGAGAGAGAGAGAGAGAGAGAGAGAGAGAGAGAGAGAGAAAGCTGGTCGCCTTCTTTGGGCAGTCCAATTGATGAAATGCAATGAATTATCTAATGCACTGTTTACAATTTGTATTCGATAGCTGGTTGGTTTAATGGTTTACATTAAACCGGCCTTATGCCAGCGTGTGGGCCTTGGTCCAAAGGCAGCCTGTAAATGTGGTAAGGAGGAGAAGGTTAAGAGATGTTATATGGACTTCTGGATTTGCTCTGTTAACAAACCTCCAAGAGAAATGGAAGAAAAAAGGGGGTTTTATTTTGAAGAAACAACACTCAAAAGTCTTTCTGTAAGGAACAACACTAAAGCTCTCTTTAAAGATATATTAATATACTGGGAGAAATATCACTAGATATTTGATTATTAAAGGAAACTAAACGATTTGAATGTTAATACACTGGGAGAATTATCACTAGATATTTGAGCATTAAAGGAAAATAAAATATTTTTCAATATCAGTGCATTGAAATGCCAGAAAGAAGACTCAATATCTTTCTAAATGCAGTACTATCACCTTGGGAGAAACAACACTAAATATGTTTCTGAATATCAAAAATGCGAATGCGAGAAATATCAATAGAAAATAATATTAGAAAATAATAGCTAAAACATCAAAGTTGAAAAGAAATTTAAAGTTCTATATACATTCAGATCAAACTTAAATTCTCTTTCTCGTCATTCTTTGAAAATCCATGGACAACATTTTCAGGCCTCTTGTGGACAAACAAACATACGCACACAACAACAACAACAAGCAAGCAGGCAGACATGAGTGGATGCAATCATAGCCTCCGTCTGAAGTCGAAAGATGATTTAGTGATGATTCGAAAAAGAATTCCCATTTTCTACTCATATATTTTGTTGTGAAATTCAGTTTTCGTTGTAGCAGGTTCTAGTAATGTTTCGTGATGATTAGTATTGCGTTTATTGAGTCTTTCTATCTTTCTTTTATTTAACCATCTATTTGTTATTTATTATTAATGATTGAATTGATATTATTTCGTGCTAAAGGGAATCATAGTCGTTAAGATACAAGGGACACCACGACACTATCTCCCACTAGTATTACCTGCATCGAAATGTTGATTGTTCACTTGAAATATAAATCAATGAACACTGGAACATATGTCTTCATAAAACACCACTAAAATCACAGCGTCAAAAATTTCACATGGGTAAATTATATGTTTGAAAAGAAAAATTCGTGTGTATTTAAAACGTCCATAAATCATCTTTTATTAATGTTATATCTCCAAGAACGGTAAAAGGTCAGTTGAGAAATGAAATAAAGGTTCTTTTGAGAAACAGCAATAAATAAAAAAATAAAGTTGTCTTCATAGTGTTAGCACACAGTATTAAAAACCACCCCCCCCCACCCCCCCCCCCCTCCCCTCCCCCCCCCCTCCCCCCCCCCCCCCACCCTTACATATACACACATACACACACACATACATATATATATATATATATATATATATATATATATATTATGTATATATATAATGTATATAATATATGTATATATAGTATATATATAAATATATATTATATAATAATATATTTATATTATATATACTATATATATATATATATATATATAATAACTATATAATATAATAACCTTTAACACCTGATTCGTTTAACACACATTACCACAGGCGGAAAAAATATGAGACGAGGTGTGGGTCCTGACCGGTTTCGACTTGATTTTCAAGTCATTAATGAGAAGGAATGATACAAAGCATTAGAAATCACAAAATATACACTACAGAGACAGACAGTACTGGCGAACTTACACAGCGTTTTGAGGACACAGATCCACCAAAGACAAGTGTGTCTGTGTGCGAGTGTGCGTGTTTATATACACGCACATATGAATAACTTGATCACGAAATATATGAAACGTGACGCTATGTATAAATAAAGGTGGCATTACCTTTATTTACACACACACACACACACACACACACACACACACACAGACATATACAGGGTGGGCCAAAAGTAGCCTCACAGTTAAAACAGGTAATACGCAGTACATTTATTTTTTACAAACAATTAAGTAGCACTGTTGTGTGCATTTGTCTTACAGTTCAATTGCATTTATTTAGGAACATTTAATCTCTCAAGTGCTCAAAATGTCCGCCTTCAACGTTGCAGCATTCTTCATATCAGCTACTTAATTGTTTGTAAAAAATAAATGTACTGCGTATTACCTGTTTTAACTGTGAGGCTACTTTTGGCCCACCCTGTATATATATAAATATGAATGACGCCTCCTGGAATGTCACATCTAAAAATACCCATTTCTCTGTCACATCACAAAAGCCCCAGAGATGTATATAATAGTTCTTCTTGATGTCATCCTTATCTCCTTCCCTACCAAACCCCCCAAACCCAACCTTCCCCCTCCCCCCACAACACACACATCCACTTATCACCACCCTTATCCATTCAATTTATCATCTCTTTTTATCGCCGAGTTTATCGCTTTTTATCATTCCACTTTATCGGGGAGCTGATCCATCACACCGGGGTCCCATAGGCGTCTAGTGTCGACACCAGCCGCTATAAGATAAACCCAGCACCCACTAAAGGCATCCTAGGGGGGTCCTAGTGAGTCCTATTGGGTCACAGTGGTTCCTATAGTGAGTCCTAGCTACACACCTCATTGTCCGTGGGGGAACACGGTCGACGACGAAGGACCCCCACCCCTTCCCCCAGTTCGTCCCTTAACCTGCAATACATCTCGTAGGAATTGTTCCTGGGCGTGTTTGAGGCTCCTTAAAAGGACAAAGAGGAGATGGAGACGGCATACTAAGAGGGAAAGATCGTCCGAGATCCTACGAGGAGAGAGAGAAAGAGGCTCCTGGCCTAGGGTATATTAGTTGCTGATTAGCTGGGCAGTTTCTTTGGCGTGTCGGAGTTGGACGCAGACATCCGTGTGATAAGCAATTTGCTGATCGGTCGCGATTAAGCGGCGAGTGGACATCAGATACGTGTTATGGATGTGATCCGGTTTTTATGTATCTTTGATCCAATTTTCTTTTATATAAGGAGGTTATGTGGTGTAATGTATGTGATATATTTTGTTTTAATAAAGAGAGATCATTTACGGGGCGAGTGGACATTAGATACGTGTTATGGATGTGATCCAGTTTTTCATGGAGGGGTTCTTATGTATCCTTGATCCAATTTTCTTTTATATAAGGAGGTTATGTGGTGTAATGTATGTGTGTGTGATGTTTTTTTCTTTAATATAGGGAGATAATTTTCGGGGCGAGTGGACATAGATACATTTTATGGACGTGATTCAGTTTTTTTTTTTATGGAGGGGTTTAATGTATTCTTGATCCAATTCTTTTAAATATAAAGAGGTCACGTATCCTTGATCCATTCTTGGCATATACGGCAGTTGTGTAGTGTATGTGATCCACTTATTATGGAGGGAAGTTATGTATCATTGATCGAATTCTTTTAAGTGTAAAGAGGTTACGTATCCTTGATCTATTCCAGCCATATACGGTGGTTGTGTAGTGTATGTGATACATTTATTATGGAGGGAAGTTATGTATCATTGATCCACTTCTTTTAAGTATAAAGAGGTTACGTTTCCTTGATGCATACTTGTGTAGTATGTGATAAATTTATTAGGAAGGGAAAGTTAGTATCATTGATCCCACTTCTTTTAAGATAAAGAGGTTACGTTTATTGATGCATCCTTGTGTGGATATTTGTGATCCATTAATTATAATGGAGGGAGGGTATGTATCATTGATCCAATTCTTTTAAGTATAAAGAGGTTACGTTTCCTTGATGCATACTTGTGTAGTATATGTGATCCATTAATTATAATGGAGGGAGGGTATGTATCATTGATCCAATTCTTTTAAATATAAAGAGGTTACGTTTCCTTGATGCATACTTGTGTAGTATATGTGATCCATTAATTATAATGGGGGGAGGGTATGTATCATTGATCCAATTCTTTTAAATATAACGAGGTTATATAGATAGTTTATGCTATGATCCGTTTTCTTATCCACATCGAGTAATGCATTTCTATCATTAGAAATAAATTTCCTTTGATTCCTCGTTGGCAGAGCGGGGAATCGAACCCGGATGCTGAGATCGGTAGTCGAGTATGTAACCGACTCGTCCAACAAGGAACTATCCCCGATTCGACAAGCTCATTTGACTTGGGAGATCATGTGTCTTTTTAATCCAGCAGTTATTGCCGTAGAGATCATGTATTTCTGATTTACCGTTTATCATCATATCACGAAATAATCCTGCGTATTTTTTTTCTATCAAAAGAAAATATCTAATAATTTGAGACGATTGAACCGCTACCCATCACGAAAAATAATGAACGATTAACATTATACAAAACAACACATAATTCAGTTATACTTAGAGATCAATTGACCTCTTTGTTTTTAAATATGAGAATGGGTTCTCGTCAACAAGGCATTCCACAGGGTGATTACAGGTGCCACATATTCTGCGCAGGTGTAATTGGTGTCCATATAAATGGGTTAATTCGGAATATGTGGTCTTGCAGTAACAGTTGGAAGAGAGAGAGAGAGAGAGAGAGAGAGAGAGAGAGAGAGAGAGAAGAGAGAGAGAGAATTTACGGCGATGAATGATGGAGAAAAATAAATATATATGCAAACATACTTTATATACAGTATCTCTCTCTCTCTCTCTCTCTCTCTCTCTCTCCTCTCTTTCTCTCTCTCTCTATATATATATATATATATATATAATATATATATATATATATATATATATATATATATATATTATACATAATATATGCAACGTAAAATACGCAATGCAATACGTTTAATAAAAAACTTCTCAAGTATCAAAAAAATTATATAATATGGAAACAAAAGAAATAATTCGCAAGTTTCATAATATCACTTCATTGTGGATTTCGTTGTACATTACATTTCTGAGAACATCGTCATGGTACTGTTCTGTTTCACACAGCACACACACACACTCACACAACATATACGTACATACAGATGTACATATATACATATTATATATATATATATATATATATATATATATATATATATATATATATATATATATATATATATATATATTTCACAAAAACGATTCTACACAGGTACCACCAAGAAGGCGGACACCTTCCTCAGAAGTACCCGATCAAATTTGGGGGGGCCCTTATCAAAAATCAAATCTCAGCTGATAACGATCAAATCTGCCGTCATTCGCTCCACAATACTTTTCCGATTCTGTGGCGCCTTCGCAATGATTTACGACCTTCAAAAAAACGATATTAGCCCTCAAAATCTGGATGGCGGTAGGGGAAGAAAGAAAGAGAGATATAGATAGATCTGCTCAGATCTGGGGACATCAGAAAACCAATTTTTCAATCAGAGTCCACAAAAGCGTTTGGAAATGGTTGGAGTTCCCTTTTTCTATGATGGTGTTCGAATTCGGCCCATGAAATCGGTAACTGCACGGCCGGTTAGTTGTGGGTATCCATTTCAGAGTAACAGAAAAAGAAGAAGAAAAAGAAGATGGTGATGGAAAAACAAGATACGTTTCTGAAATGAGGTCGATTGCCAGAGACTGGAAAAGACCACCTAGTTTGAGGACGCCTTATTTAGATCTCAGATACCTTATTTACTAGATCTCGGATACCTTATTTAGATTCCGGATACCTTATTTAGATCTCAGATACCTTGCGTAGATCTCGGATACTTTTTTTTTTTTTAGTTCCAGAATACCTCATTCAGCTTCGGAACATCTTTTACGTAACGGCTGGAAAAAAAATGATTAACAGCGATGGATATCAGTTCGCCTGGAAGGGCCAAGTGATAGATTAGTTGTTGTCAAAATTAGAAACGAGTAATAGAATATTAAAAAAAAGAGATTATATTAGATCACCAATGTAACAATTTCCATTCTTCCAGGTCGTAGAGTTGTAAGCCTATCAGATATGAAACGAACAATTTCCATTCTTTCAGGTAGTAGAGTTGTAAGCCTATCAGATATGATACGAGTAATAGAATATTAAAAAAAAAGATTATATTAGATCACTAATGTAACAATTTCCATTCTTCCATTCTTCCAGGTAGCAGAGTTGAAAGCCTATCAGTTATGAAAACGAGCAATTTCCATCCTTCCAGGTAGAGTTGCAAGCCTTCCATTCTTCCAGGTAGTAGAGTTGCAAGCCTATCAGATATGAAGAGAGCAATTTCCATTCTTCCAGTTTGTAGAGTTGCAAGCCTATCAGATATGAAAAGAGTGACAAGCTACATTATTTAGGCCATCTTTTTTGAAGTCACGCGTTTGTCAGTCACTGAGACGAATAATAAAACCAGTCGCAAACGAACCAGTGACGCCGCCGCCTGGCAAACGAGCTGCCATCTGATTGGCCGAGGAGGGAGGAGTGGCACAGCCGCGATTCAAACTGGGCGTCCGTTATTAGGTAGACTCGCCAAACCACAATGCTGCCATCCTCGTGTCAGCCATTTATTTCAGATGCTGTAGTCGCTGCCGGCCCTCGCTATCCATTGCAAACTTTATTGAGGCGTTGCATGGAGGAGGAAGGAGGGGAGGAGAGGGGCGCCCGGGGAATTATACTCATGGCCCTCAGAGAATGAGAGAGATAAGGGGAATTGTATGTGGGATTTAAGGAGCACCCAGCGGATGATAAGAATGTTAATGTAATTAACTGATAAGGAGATATAAACATCTTGCATCCAATGGACTGCTATGAGGGGTGGAATCGACCGGGGGCCTGACAGTGATGTGGGCCTAAGTAAAACTCTCTCAGGTTTTACTAGAATGTAAATGAAACTGATTGGATGTTAAAGGTAGGTGGGCAAATAGCCGAGGAAATTATGACTCCCCGGATGTACTTTTTCAATTTTCGATCGGAAATAGGAGCTGTTTATTTATTTGTCTAATAGCAAAGGATGCAGATGTTGAGAGTGGTTCCGTATGTTTGAAGTTTTTAGTTTTTTTTTTTAAAGTTATTTTGTTTCCTCTTATTCCTTCCGCTGAATTTAAAGCTGTTATGAATTACTCTCTTAATTCCTTCTGTTGAATTTAATCTGTTATACAGGGAATTACTCTTTTTCCCTTAAACTTTGTTTAATTTAAATCTTGGGATACAGGGAAATAACTCTCTATTCCTTCTGTTGAATTTAAGCTGTTATACAGGGAATTACTCTCTTATTCCATCTGTTGAATTTAAGCTGTTATACAGGGAATTACTCTCTTATTCCATCTGTTGAATTTAAGCTCTTATACAAGGAAACACTCTTATTCCTTCTGTTGAATTTAAGGCTGTTAATAACAGGGAAAATTCTACTGCTTATTCCTTCCTGTTGGAAATTTTAACCTTTGGTATGAATTACTCTCTTATTCCCTCTGTTGAATTTAAACTGTTATGAATTACTCTCTTATTACTTCTGTTGAATTTAAGCTGTTATACAGGGAATCACCCTCTTATTCCTTCTGTTGAACTTAAGCTGTTATACAGTGAATTACTCTCTTATTTCCTCTGTTGAATTTAAGCTGTTATACAGGGAATTACTCTCTTATTTCCTCTGTTGAACTTAAGCTGTTATACAGGGAATTACTCTCTTATTTCCTCTGTTGAATTCAAGTTGTTATACAGGGAATTATTCTCTTATTCCCTCTGTTGAATTTAAGCAGTTATGCAGGGAATTACTCTTATTCCTTCTGTTGAATTTAAGCAGTCATACAGGACATTACAGGCGGAAATTTCCGCTAATGAATAATTCTTGAGTCCAGACCTCTCTCATGCCTTTGCAAATGTTGAGGAAGATTCCATTTCTTCGATGTTTATTTGTTCGATGTTTTTTTTTTGTATTTTATGTCTAAACGATTTTTATTTCTTTCCTTATTTCTGCTGAACTGAATCAGCTATAAAGGGAATTATAAGCGGCAATTTCAATTAAATAGTAATTATTAACGACCTAATTACTCTTTCTTTAATAACCTCCAGTAACACAAGTGATCTTATATAACCCTGCTCAAAAAAATCCTTTTCCCCAACAAACAGATAAAATGCGCCATGCAAAGATACTGTGCTTGGGTAACTTTATATGGGTCATCCTACTAGGGTCCTGCCATAGATTATTTAAGGGTCAGGATGGGACATCTTGCTATGGTCATTTTATGTTTTGTTGAAGGGTCAGCATGGGTCATCTTGCTATGGTCATTTCATATTTTGTTGAAGGGTCAGCATGGGTCATCTTGCTAGGGCCATTTCCTGTTTTGTTGAAGGGTCAGCATGGAATATTTTGCTTGGGTCATCTCATGTATTAAGGGTCAACACGGGGCATTTTTCTTGGGCCATCTAGGGTCAACATGAGACATATTTTTCTAGAGTCACTTCTTCTATTGTTCAAGGATCAGAATGGAACATTCTGATTGGGCCATTTCATGTATTAAGGGTCATGGCTTTTTTTTCTTGGGTCACCTAATGTATCATTTTAGGTCAATATGAAAAATTTTCTTCAAGTCCTTTTATGTATCATTTAACGGCCCAAATGGGACATTTGACTTTGGCGCTTTCATGTATCATTTAAAGGTCTAAATGGGGCATTTTGCTAATTCTATTTCACATTGCCACTTTCAAGCGCCTCAGTGGCGTGGTCGGTATGGTCTTGGCCTGCTACCTCGGTGGCCGCGAGTTCGATTCTCGGGCATTCCACTGAGGGGTTAGAGATAATGTGTATTTCTGGTGATAGAAGTTCACTCTCGACGTGGCTCGGAAGTCACGTAAAGCCGTTGGTCCCGTTCTGAATAACCACCGGTTCCATGCAACGTCAAAACAACACCATACAAACAAACAAACGTCGCCACTTTCAGAAATGTGAAAAGATAATGGCTTTGATTCTGAAGGCACTCCTAATCCCTGACCCAGACTGAGGAGGTGTGGTGGGAAGGTATGCGTAACTGCGCAGAAAAGGTCGCATTTTCTGAAACCCACGTCAGAAACTCAAATCACTCTCTGGATGTACCTTTGGAGAAATGGAATTCCGAGTTGGAATAATCATCCGGGGTTGTGTCCGACTACAAATGGCGCTTACCGATGACAGCCACCTTATCAGCCTATTGCCATTCATTGCCATTTTATGCCCACAGTTTGCCGTCCGCAATGCGGTGCAAGTAGGTTTTCTTTTGAATCTTCGATTCCCTGACATTGTTCCGTGCGCGGTGCGGACGATTTACGGTTAATTTTTCATGGTTGGGGTTTATTGGCCTAACTTCGTTATCATATGTTACCTATTCTGATTATATTTGCGTCCTGTTTCCTCGTCTCAAACTGACAGCTGATGCAAGGAACTTGGTGTCAGAGGCAGTGGGTCCTAATGAGACACGAAAAACCTACAGAGCGAAAGAATGAAAACTGCAGTTTTACTTGATTGGATGGCGTCTATTTGGGTTCGAAGGGTTTAGTAAATTGTACGTTCCTTTTGATTGAATGGACACCGCAATTATTGATGAACCGAAATGAACGATACGATGAGCTCAATATGTTTCTTTTAATTTTATTAAAAAAAAACTTTAAATAACATATACTGGCTTTCCTTTGCTGATTTGCCCCAATAAGTCACAAAAGGCAGTCGGTCTGCTGGAGATTGAGTGATTTGGAAGTTATCTGGCGTTACCCTAATAGTCAAAATTAATTTATTATTATTTTTTTTTTTTTTATTTTTTTTTTTGTTTGCTTCTTTCCACAGTCCTCCAATTCGACTGGGTCTTGGGTAGGGTGTAATTTATAGTGTGGGGTTCTGGGTTGCATCCTTCGCCTCCTTAGGAGTCCATCACTTTTCTTACTATGTTGGCCTGGCTTTTTCTAGGATTTCACACTCTTGCTGCATGGAGTACCTGGCGAGCTACTTTCAGCCCTCTAGTTTTTTCTTAGATTACCTTTTCAGGGGATCTTGGGATTTCGTGGCCTAGTGCTCCTACTTTATGGTATTATGGGTAACAATTTCCACTGGGCATAATCCCAATATCCTTCTTATTTGCTATTTCAAGATCTTTGATACTTATCCATTTTTCCCTCTCTTTCTCTTCAACTCTGGTGTACCCTTCCCATGGTTATTACGACATCAATGGAGTGATACTTTCTTCATTGACTTTATCAATGCAATTCTTATTTTGATTATTATTATTATTGAATTATTATTATTATTCCAGATTTGCAACCCTATTCAATCTTGGAACAAACCCACCAGTAATTCAAACTTCCATAGCAATGTGATTTCCAATCAACAAATAAGCGAGGACTCCTTTTATTGGTAGAGGAAGATCGAGAGAGAGGACGGAGAGAACCTTTTGAACAGAGCTGAAGGAGAGACGAGAGAGAGCCCCCGGGTCGGGGGGTACTAGGCATTAGGGTTATACCGTATCGTAAATAATAACAGTCATCACAATTTTCACGCCTATGGTGTTTTCTTTCTCGTTGAGATACGATTAAAACAATGATTCTCTTCCCTCCCCCCCACTTCCCCAACCCTGTCTCGCACTATATTCATCTCTCCTCCCTTTAGACCAATTTTATCGAGTTTGGTTTTTCCGTCTTATTCTTTCGTTTTTTTTTAATTCGACGTCAAAGTTTCATCTACAACATTCCCTTATAATCTAGATTAGTATCTCCGCCCTTAGGTTAAAGAGTGCATAATTCAGTTCGGGCAATTCTAAGTACCAATCAGTTACCGTATTGGATATTAGCAGTAATAGCTATTCGGGCGGATCTGGCCTTTGCAACAGCTGCAACTACCCCTTCTTATAGTCCCGAGATAGTAGGTATTCTAAGCACAACAGTATTAGCAATAGTAGTAATCGGGATTTACCTTTGCAGCGGCTACCACAGACCCTCTTTAAATAAAATCCCGAGAGAATAATAGTAGTAGTGTTTAGGACTTGTCTTTGGAACGGCTACACTTGCCCCTACCTTACAGTCCCGTGAGAGACGCTGTACATAACTTACTGGAAAGAAGAAGAATAAGAAGAATGTTAGAGACCTAGTGAGTCATTTTCAGAATCAGGGGCGAAAGTCCTCCTTTCAAGGTGGACGAAAGGCAAAGGCCCCCCCCCCTGAGCGCCACGGTTGTAATTAACCTGTCAGGCTGATGCTTCGAAAATTCAATTAAGAAAGTGTCACCTTACCCCTACGTGAAACATATGTTTATTATATCATTTATATATGATATATTATATAATTATATATATTAATATTATAATATTATTATATATTAAATATATATACAATATAATATACTTATACTTAATCATAGTTATATATATGTAAATATAATATAAATACATTATACATATTCCATATTCATAACTATGTATGTATATATATATATTATAATTCTATATCTATATATATATTATATGTTATAATATAATATAGATATATATATATATCTAAGATATAATATATATATACTATATATAATATATATATATAGATATTATATCTACGTTATTAAATTAAACACGTATAGAATACATATATATGCACAAATAATGAATATAAAAGTAATAATAATGAAAATAATTACTACTACCACTACTGCTATTAAATCATAGTTATCATTATCATTATCTAATTTATCGACCACTTGCCAACTATCAAAAAAATTAGCGCTGTGTAAAAACCACGGTTAAGGGGACCTTACCTCGCCCCGCCCCCCCCACCTCCCCCCCCTCACTCCCTCACAAAATAACAAAGAGACAAAATAAATAAATAAATAAAAGTCACAAAACCTTACGTAAAAAAAGGAACTTCCCAAATAAGTCGACCAATCGAATCGCAAAATACAAAAAAAAAAAGCAAAATGGTGCAAAAAAAAAAGAAGTTCGTTCACCATCATCACCATATTTTCTACACCCACGTCAGAATGCTCTCTCTCTCCTCCTCCTATCTCTCTCTCTCTCTCTCTCTCTCTCAACAACAAGTAGCAGCAACTTTCCAATTTCCTCAATAACAAGTTCGCCTTTTATCAGCGACACAGTATGGCTGATGTAAGATCCCTGGGCGATGACCTACGTTTACGTCTTGCGATAAAAGGGGCGTGGCTTTCAGGGTGAGGGGGCGTGGCTTCTCTTTCGTCTCGCTTTCCTTATTATCTCGTTATTTTTGTTTTGGTTGGATTCTGTAAGAGCCAAGGGTGGGCATTTAGTTGAGAATCGGATACTGAGAGAGACATTTAGTTAAATGAACTGTGAAGAGGAGAGAGATGAAGAGAAGAGAGAGGAAGAGGGACAGACGAGAGAGAGAGCAGGAGAGGATGGGGGGGGGGGGGGCTAGAGCGGGGCCGAGCCCGAGAGATGGTGGGGGGGGGGGGGGGCTTAGTAGGGGGCCAGCCCATGTTAACCAGGCGAATAGATGATGGGTTTTGTCCAAAGGTTTTCTTTTCTTTTGCAGAGAGAGAGAGAGAGTGACGAGACCGTTTCCTTTGTTTCTGCGAATAAGATGATGGGTTTTTTCCAAATTGTTTTCGCTTTCATTTTTTATTTTAGTATATACTCAGAGACGAGAGAGTAAGACGGAGGAGGAGATTCGAGACTAGAAGAGAGAGATGAGAAATCCAATTGTTTGTTTTGCTATAAGATGATGGGTTTTTCCAATTGTTTCGCTTTCATTTATTCTAGGTATTATACTCAGAGAGACGAGAGGAGAGATGGAAGAGAAAGAGTGAAGAGAGGAAGAGGAGAGAGAGGAGGGTGAGTTAGCGATCGAAAGAGAGAGAAAATAAAAAGAAGAATTCCATGTTTCTGACCCTAATAAGATGATGGGGTTTTTCCAATTGTTTCGCTTTGCATTTATTTTAGTTACATCTATATATAATATATATTATACTAATATATATATATATGATAATTATATATATATTATATATATATTATATATAGAGAGAGAGAGGAGAGAGGAGGACGAGAGAGAGAGATGGGCGGGTCCTTTGGTTGTTTGTGTTCCTGGCGATAACGATGATGGTTTTTTTCCAATTGTTTCGTATTTCATTCATTTTAGTCAATATTACTCAGACGAGAGAGGAGAGAGAGGAGCAAAGGAAAAACGAGAAGAGAGCGAGGAGAATCCATTGTTTCTGCCTAAATAAGATGATGGGTTTGTTTTTTTCCAATTGCTTTTTCGCTTTCCTTTATTTTGTTCGTATATAACTCAGAGAGAGAGAGGAGGAGATAGAGGATGATCCCGGAGGCCAGAGAGGCTGAGAGATAGACCGGACGAATAGACCGAGAGAATTCCCTTGTTTGTGCGATTGATATGATGGGTTTTTAACCAATTGCGTCGCCTTCGCTTGTATTTGTATTTTAGTTAAATCTCAGAGAGAGGAGGAAGAGTGAAGGAGAGATGAGGAGGCGGAGGGGAGGAGGATCTGGAGAGATACGGAGGAGAGAGAAAGAGGAAACTTTTCTTTTCCCAAGAGCCCGGTCAAGCGATGCTGACCAGCCCCTACAATTCCAATTTCAATTAGGAGAAGGGGAAAAAAAAAAAAAACCGGAACCAATATTTCACAGAGCTGAATACTGCGAGCTATTTTATTCGTCCTCGATAAAATCTTAAAAACATCCTTAATTCTTAAAAGGGCCGGTAACGGGGGGGTTCTCGGAATATCGGAATATATAGAGTGTGATTCATGAAAACAGTTTATTTACAATATGATATTGATAACTGTAACGATTTTTTTTACCCCATTAGACTTTTATGTTTTGTTTATTTTGACTAAAGAGTATTTTCTTACCTACCTGGTGACCATAGCAAAAAATTCATTTTATGCTTTTGTCTAATTAAAGATCTGAACGATATTCTAATTCTTAGGAAAACTCAACAGGTAGAATGAGACCCCTTTTCTTTTCATGAATGAAATGGACCTTCACTGACCATTGACATTGCTAAAGGCCTGACTTTTGACGGGGTGGATATTACACCATAATATATATATATATATTATAATATATAAATATATATATTACTTATCTATAATATATATAATTATATAATATATTATATATATATATTTATTTATATAATATTTAATCTATATATATAATATTATTATATATATTTATTATTTATTATATATTATATTTACTATGTGTTGTATTTCTTATATATATAAAATGCAAATGTTTCAATTTTTTCTGTCTGGTTTTTAATTGGCTAATGCAAGCCCCAGACGATTTCAAAAGGACTATTAAAGGGGCTAAGAGGCCAAACCAAATTTTTACCCCACAGACTCCCTCCCCCTCCCACTTCCCCCTTTGAGGAGGTTTTAGTCCCCCAAAATCCGAAAATTTCGAAGAGCCGTTTACTAAGGGGGCCTTCCTTCCCTCCCCTATCTTTCAAACCCCCTTAACCCCTTTTATTTTTTTTTTTTACAACTTTCGGAGTTGATGAAGGACAAGATAAACTTAAAATTTCAGCAAAAATGAATCAATAGTATACTGAAGTTCTTTGAAATCAACAACAGGTAAATTAAGTGCATTTTGCACTTAATGTCACTCAATGTTTCGTGAGAACTGTAATGATAAACTATTCAAATGGATTCCAGGAAAATGTTAAAATTATTTTTAATTTTTTTCATACAGGAAAAGAAAAAAACCCGATTCGTGGTAAAGTTTTAAATTTTGAGGGAACGAGCGGGAATAAATGAAGGCCTTCTGATTACATTTGGATTAATTGTCCCTCAACCCCACAGGGAAACATTAAGCGTTCATGCTAGGTAAAAGCTTTCTCTGGGGACAAAAGAAAGGAAAATACTTGTGGACAAAAAAAGAAACAGTACTTTGAAAAAAACAAAGAAACAGTGGTTATTGAACTTCAAGAAAGCACTGTGGACAAAAATAAGGTACTATGGACAAAAAATAAAGTACTATGGATAAAGAGAAAGTACCCTGGACAAAATGGAAGCACTCTGGACAAAAAGAAAGTACTCTGAAATAAAAAGAAAGTACTCTGGACAAAAAGAAAGTGTTCTGGACGAAAAGAGAGTAATCTGAACAGAAAAGAAAGTACTTTGGACAAAAAAGAGAGTATTCTGATCAAAAAAGAAAGTGCTCTGGACAAAAAAGAAAGTGCTCTGGACAAATAAAGAAAGTACTTTTGACAAAAAGAAAGTACTCTGAACAGAAAAGAAAGTACTCTGACCAAAAAAAAAGAAACTACCCTCGATCAAAAGAGAGTATTAAAAAAAAAATACTTTTGACAAAAAGAAAGTACTGGGAGTCCGCGCGTAACCTTTGGGACTTTTAAAAGACATCTCGATTAAGACTGGACAGAACAGACAGGATAAATAAACGGCCATAATCTCCGTTCATCTCAGCCGGAGGAGGCAATGATTTTTCATCACCTTTTCGTCCTCAGGTCAATAAAGGCATTCTCTCTCTCTCTCTCTCTCTCTCTCTCTCTCTCTCTCTCCTCTCTCTGCAAATAAAAAAAAAAACATTGGGAAAAAACCCGCGTTCATTTGATTTGTAAATGTAAGGACTCTCTCTCTCTCTCCTCTCTTCTTCTCCCTCTCTTACCCTTGGCCTTACTCCGTCCCGCCCTTACCCCTTCACCCTTCCCGTTCTCGTCCCCTTCCTCTCTCTCTCTCTCTCCTCTTCTCTCTCTCTCTCAGACCTAAGATAAAAAAAAACAGTTGGGCTGAAATAAACTCTGTTCATTCTCTTGTAAATGTAGGCTTCTCTCTCTTCTCTCTCTCTCCTCCTCTTCTCTCTCTACTTTCTCCTCCTCCTCTTTCTTTCTTTTTCCTTTAATTAATGGACCCTCAAAGAGGCTTTCCCATGTCATAAATTTAAAAGTCCGTTTCTTTTCCCTTTTTTTGCCAATAAATCAAATTCCTTTCTTTCGTTATTTTCTCCTTTACGAAGAGATTCTCTAGGACCAAGAGCCCGTGCTGGCATAGGGCCAGCTTAAATATAACAACAACAACAACAAAAACAATAATAATAATAATAATAATAATAATAATAATAATAATAATAATAATAATTTTAGTCTATTTCTGAATGATCCTCTAATCTTCCCAAATGAGTTTCAGACTGTGGTCTAAGTTTCGCATGATCATGACGTTAACAAGGTGTGATCCGACCTCTAGCTTACTCGGGTGCGTGTGCTAAACTTTACGGTCAAATAGACCCTTGTTTCACCAATGAAAATAAAATAAATACGCTATATTTTATTAGAAATTATTTTTCTGTACTGTTTAACATGTACGTTATTTATTTTATAGATTTTCAGTCTAATAAATAAATCATAAATATTCTATCCTAACATTCCATTTCAAGACCTTTTCAGGTTTTTCCATAGGTCTTCCCTATCCACCCAACAACAACAACAACAACAACAACAAAGTAGTTTGTAGGCTGACTCCCCGAGCAAGCGAAAATTCGATAAAATATTATCTGATAAGTGTTTCATAAACTGTATGAAAATTCATTAGAGCTTCTGCTCACCTCTACTTAACTGTCACATCGAATAAAGTACACAACATCATAACAAATTACAAGATAAAATAAGATAGTGAAAAGATATGCTGTTATCTCCTGAGAATCATCAACTGAATGTGACTGATTCCGTCAACATGATCACTAACAAACAAGTCAACAAGGGTTTGTTTACGGAATGTTGTACCCCGTTTTTCTTTTATTTATTCGGTGATTGTTTATTTTTTTGTTTTTTTTTTGTTCATTGGTTGTCCAACCGGAGATGTACTCTAAAACGCTATTGAAGGATCTAAATGGATATCTATGAAGCAATGGATACTGATAAAAAAAAAAAATCACTATTATCATCGCTTTTTATACACATCTTGGTCTTTCTGGATGAATGCACAATGTGAGCGATCACTACTTTTGCATTGTAAGTCTTATTATATTTATTTTGTAAAGGAATTACTGTCATTCACAGCACATCACCGATTACGAAGTACCCTATCCCTTTCATTCTAAGCTTTTATTAGCATTCAGAAGATCAAACCCAATTCATCTGGAACCAGCCTACCAAAGGGACCACTGACTTTAATTCAAGCTTCCAAAGAAATAATTCATTTATTATTATTTTGTGTTAATTTATTATTTATTATTATTATTATTATTTTCTTATTGTTATTATTTATTATTATTATTCATTATTATTATTATTATTATTATTAGTTATTATTTTTACGTTTATCACAGTCCTCTAATTTCTATTCTGGGGTCGGCATTTATAGTGTGGGGTTACGGGTTGCATCCTGCCCTCCTTAAGGAATCCATCACTTTCCCTTCTTACTAATGTGCGCCGTTTCTAGGACAAACACTTCTTCTGACAATGCGTCCTTGGAAGCTACTTCAGCCTCTAGTTTTTCCCAGATTCTTTTTCCAGGGTCCTTGGGATTGTGCCTAGTGTTCCTATGATTATAGGGTACAATTTCCACTGGCATATCCCATATCCTTCGTTATTTTGTTATTATCAGGTTCTTGATGGATCTTCATCCCATTTTTTGTTTTCCCCTTTCTCTCTCGTTCAACTCTGGTTTGAATGTCCCATGGTTTTATGCGACAATCAATGAGTGATACTTTTTCTTCTTGATTATGTCAATCAACGGTTCACGTCTGGCGTCTGTTTGCAAACCGTATCACCCTATCCTGTTCTGATACCCATAGTCCCAGAGTACCCTGGTCGTTTTTCTATACAACTCCTTTAGGTTGGGGTGCTGCGTACCACTATTACTGCAACGGTTTAGGCTTAGGCTTGGGTTTGGTGGTGTTTTCTTGAACAAACAGGGCACAGGGCCTCCTCAGGTGGATGGGCCTTTTCTTTGTTGTTGCTTCTTTTGATACTCCTGAATTAATGCCCCTCTTTTTCCCCCTCTTTTGTAACTTGGTTCCTGTGCAAGTTGCCCGGAACACATTCGCTTTGTAGACTTTGCTATGTGGTTTCTGGTTTTCATTTGTTTCGTTATTGCACTTCCATAAACATATGGGAGAGATGTTTATTTCCATCTATCGTTCTTTCTTTGGATTATATCTGGTTCTTGTAGGGCCATGATCTTGGTTGCCGCTGTTCATCATTCCTTCAGTTTCCTTCTTGAGCTCTCCCCTCCCTGTAACCATTGCCATTGTGTCATCGCATGGCCAGTTAGGTCTTTAGTCTGTCTCATGTATTGTCCGAGTGCATTGGTTGTTTGTTGTCGCCATTACCTTCGTTTTCTCGTTTGTCATTGTCTCCTGTCTCGGTATTATTTGTGGGTCTTCGTCTACTTTTATCAGTCCTTTTCTTCCCAGTGTACTCTTCGATCCACTCGTCTTCACTGGTTTTCAGATATTTGCCCCCAAGGCTGCTCGGTTTTCGATGTTGACGCAAGTCCTCTGATGCTTAGTCGTTCCTCTCCCTCCTTCCTTTCGTTGTTATGTATAGTCTGTCACGTATTTAATTTGATTCTTGGGTGTAGTGCTTTGGGTGTATTGTCATTAAGTTTCCTAGTTTTTCTGGTTCTATGCTGCGGAGTTCTGCCGTTTCGTCCATTACCACTATTCCCTGCGCTGTATCTGATTTAACTGGCATCTGTCCATGTGTTTTCTTACGGCCTTTTATCCTATTGCCGGCGTCCGTTCCCCGCCGCGTCGCACGTTTCCTTCGGCGCGTTTGAGGTTTTGGACCACGTCTTGAGTAATCGGCCTTTCTCCTCTTTGAGTTCTGCTTGCATATATTTCTTTACCTGACTCGGTTGGTCCTTCATTCTCTTGCTGTTTTCTAATCCCCTCCTTGCCAGTTATTCCCAGGTTAATTTGTTTATCCCGTCTCATCTATATGTGGTTCTGATGTTTGCTCCCCATTCTGGGTAGCTTTTATCCCTTCAGTCCTTGTTACTTTCGCCCTTTTTTGTATGGTGGACCTAAGGGCGCATTTTTCTATTCCAAAACTTCCATCCTGATGTGCCCCAGATACCAATCCTTACCAGTCTGGATTTAGGGGCGTATCTATTTCCTTGATGCTCGTTACCATTACAGCTTGATGTTGTCCCATGAACATTTCAGATGGTTAATTAATTCTGTTGCCTCTTTCTTGGAGGTTGGTTACCCCTCAGCACCCAATTTCTTCTGCAGTACTTTTGTCATGGGAATCAATCGGCCTACTACGAAGGAAGTATGTGGGTTTGTGCAGTGAGTCCGCCCCATGGAAAGGATCCCCTCTTTTCCTGATATTAACCTCCTGACTAGTCTTAGTTCCAGGCTTTTAAGCTTTAAGTATTGTATTTCAAGTTTCGCATTGTAATTTTTTGAGGAAGCTGATTGGTGTTTTACCTTGCCCCCATGCCCTATTTTCAGGCATTTTCTATAGGCCATTGTGTTCTTTGTTAGGTTCCTTTCTGTGAGTCGGTATGGCAATAAGCGTCGAGATCGAAGGGCCTTTTCTTATTAAGGCGTTCTTATCCGATTAGTCCTATCCCTGCCTTATGGACATGGCTTCGGTTGGTTTTCCTTTCTTACTGATTCTTTCACAGTTACCATTTTGGTCTATCAGGAGCTGGTTTTTTGTTTTGTTTGCCCCTACACTTCCTTCCTGCAAGCCCTTTTCTGTTATGGGGTGGGGGATGGGTGTTTTGTATCCTCTAGGTCGTTGGTATAGCCTTTAGCTGATTGCATAACCTGTTAGTAACTTTCCATAATTTATTTGGTAGGCAGGTGGGTGATAGGCCTGTAGTTACTGGTTATATTTCCTTCCCTTTACTCTTCTTATTATTATTTAGTTATTATTATTTTAGTAGTTAATTTATCTTATTTATTATTTAGAGGGAATCAAACCCTTTAATTCATGGATGGTTGTTAATCTTGAAAGAGGCTAGAGAAGATGGCAGTCTATAAAAAAAAGGAAGAGTATCGGTTATTTGAAACGACTATAAAGATTAAGGAATGAATTAAATAAAATAGATACGTCAGATATATAAGTAAATTAGTGAAATACATGGCCAATAGTTTTAGGGTAGTCAACGGAAAGGTCGGATAGAATTATCAAGGCCAGTAAATAAAGAAGTCGATTATTAGTTATTATTATTTATTATTATTGATTATTATTATTATTATTAGTATTATTATTGATTATTATTAATTATTTATCAACAACCTTCTTGCTTCCGCCAAGAGAAACAAAAACCATACAGGAGCCAATGACTTTAAATTTCAAGCTTTATTTCCAAAGAACATCATCATTAATTAATTATTATTATTATAATTATTTATTATTTATTCTTAGTATTAGTTAGTTATTATTATTAGTTATTATTATTTTATTATTATTATTATTATTATTTATTAATTAGTTATTGGTTTATGCAAAAAGAATCGTACAACCTTGTTCCAAGGGAACAAACCTACAGGAGCCATTGACTTTAAATTCAAGCTTCCAAAGAACATTATTATTATTATTATTATTATTATTATTATTATTATTATTATTATATTATTATTATTATTATTATGATTATTATTATTATATGGAACTAGCCCACCCAGGGGCCATGACTTGAAAATTCAAGCTTCCAATGGAATATTATTATAATTTATTATTATTATTATTATTATTATTATTATTATTATTATTATTATTATTATTATTATTATAGGAAACTAGCCCACCACAGAGAATTAAAAAGGATGCATTCCAACAACCCCCCTTCCCCCAAAATATGCCTGGATTACCCAAAGGGCATTCGATCCCACCAAAACTATGCCTGATGCCCAAACGACTGATTGGAGGTCAGGTCGCGCAGGGCACCTGCCTGAAACTGAAGCGAGTAATTGCACGAATGATAGACGGGGTCTAATGGCCCACCCCACGTCACAAAGACAGGTCACTTCAGGTCACGGAAGTCAGAGGAGGGGTTAGTGTGTCAGCCAGTCAATTATATGCTTGCAGGAATTGCTTGCGTCGTCGTGGCGCTGATGAACGGGAACCACCTCAGGATTTTTGACAGGTTCGCGATGCTTTGCTCTCTCTCTCTCTCTCTCTCTCTCTCTCTCTCTCTCTCTCTCTCTATATATATATATATATATATATATATATATATATATATATATTTCATTTCATGGATATGTGTGAGAGAGAGATAGAGAGTAAATGAAAATTTCTTGTGTTTGTATTGTGTGTGTATATATATATATATATATATATATATATATATATATATATATATATATATATATATATATATTAGATTTAGATTAGATTTATCTTCCCGCCACTGGCCAGTGGCATAAGGCTGATTTTTTTTTTTTTTTTCAGCTTTCTTACTCAAAGCAATGCTACACCTCTCTCATGTTCTCCCTGGTCTTTACCAGAATAGATGAAACAACACATCCTCTATTCTTTACTTTCCCACACCCAAGCCGCCTAGTTTCACTCAATCCAGCAATTTCCAAGTTGTATCTCTTGATTTCCTGTGCCACTAAACTTGATCTTCCTGTCATATACATTGTTCTCGCATTTAGACATCCAACTCGACAACTTTCTTTGTGTTGAAGGGTGGCCGACTCCCTTCTGGTGAGGCACCTCTGTGACCATCTTCCACCAACCTCCTCCCACCAATGTCTTGGGGGTTTGGGAGGAAAGCATCATATGAGCCAGTTCGAAGTAAGGGACCAAGGTCCATGGCCACCCTGGCTCGGGCCTCATTAGTATGCTCAGGACCATGGTGAAGCTCACATCTCCCAATGTTCGCAACCCCAACTGTATCAGTTTCTGTCGTAGGGTATCTTTTTATGATGCAGGTTACGAGCCCACACCCAAACCCTCCCATTTATCCGGGCTTGGGACCGGCATGGCAATAAGTAGCCATGGCTGGTTTTATATATAGAATATATATATGATATATATATAATATATATATATATATATATATATACCTATATATATATATATATATATATATATATATATATATATACCTATATATATATATATATATATATAGTATATATATATATATATATATATATAAGAATACCTAAACATGCATGCATAACACACACACACACACACACACACACACACACATATATATATATATATATATATATATATATATATATATATGTGTGTGTGTGTGTGTGTGTGTGTGTTTTAACGCCTCCCGAATGTAGTACAGCGCTAAACGCTGAGGTATATAACAGCCTACAAATCCTCCTAAACATAAACATTCTCTTTAAAATATATTTCCCGCGAACTGGCGTCACAAACCATACAAGCAGATCTCTGCCACACCATCATTGTCTACGGGAGGGGGGCGGGGGAAGGGCAGGGGGTCAGCGCTCACAAAGATATCAAGATCAAGCGAACAAAAGTGGCCAGAGAGAGAGAGAGAGAGAGAGAGAGAGAGAGAGAGAGACCGTAATAAAATCATTCCTGGCGAGGAGAAAGTAAACTGCACGCGTCAGATTTATTTAATTTTATTTCGTCTCTTATCTCTCGGGTGTTGGGTTCTTAAACGGCGTTTGTTTACATGCCACCTCGGGTATCCTGGGGTCATGCTTGAGTGCTTGCAGTGTTTGTCCGCTTTTTTTTTTTATTCGTTTTTTCTTTTGGGTTGCTAGTGTATCGTTTTATCATGACTTATTATTATTATTATTATTATTATAGACTTATTAGGGACTTATTATCATGGACTTGTTACGGATTTATTATGGACTTATTATAAACATATCATTATGGACTTTTTATAAACATATTATTATGGACTTATTACTATGGACTTATTATTATTGACTCATTGTGGATTTATTATTATTAACTAATTATGGACTTATAGTTATGGACTTATTATGGACTTATAGTTATGGACTTATTATGGATTTATTATTACTGACTCATTATGGACTTATTTGCTTATTATGGACTTATTGTTATTGAGTTATTATGTACTTATAGTTATGGACTTATTAATATGCACTCATTATGGACTTCTTATTACTGACTTTTTATGGACTTATTGTTACCGAGTTATGGATTTATAGTTATGGACTTATTATGAACTTATGAACATACACCCATTATGGACTTATTAGTATTATGGACTTTAGACTTCTTATTAACCTGTTGTGTTATTATCACATAAGTCGAGCTGGAATATAAAAATTCAGGCAAACGCCAAGCGGCTGGGACTTATGAGATCATTCAGCGCTGACAACGTAAAAATGGATAAAATATAAAAAAATAAAAACACGAAAGAATTGCGTTTCTTTCTTTACCATTTACATTTATTGAAGGAAAGCAGAGTTTTGCCTAATATTGTACCCTGCATGAAAAATTTGATAGAACAACAAAATTACCAAGTTATTAGTTTTTCATGATTTCAGTTATGACAGGAAAGGAGAGTTTTGATCAATATTCTTGATCTAAAAGTCTGCAGGTAAAGAAAAAAAACCTCTTTAGCATGACGTAATTGTTAGCGACCACCTTGCAACCAACGTTAAAATTTCATAAAATATATCTAAATAACAAATGAAAGTTAGTTAAACAATAAAATTTTACCCTCTCCCTCTAATAGCTGTTGATCAACACTAAATGAAAAATTCCTGAAATATATGAAAAAAAAAATTGAGTTTAAACGACCCAATTTGACCGCATTTTTCTCATGTTGATGTACCCTATAATGAGAAAAATCAAGACATATATCAAAATTACAAATAAAATTAGTTTAAACAACCGAATAATACTCCATTTTTCTGATACTGATGCACCCTATACTAACAATTCATCAAATATATAAAAATTACGAATTGAATTTAGTTAAACAATAATACTCCCTTTCTCTAATAGCTACTGATGCACGCTATACTAAAAATTCATCAACTATATCAAAATTACGAATTAAATTTGGTTAAACAACCAAACCATACTCCATTTTCCTCACACTGGCGAGGTCAAAATACTGAAACAACGCCTATACGCAAGATCACCCACTTTCTACGCGTCGGCGTAAGTCTGCGTTATCTACAGTTAAACATTTTTTTTTTCATACTAAATCTCCGCTCCAGGTCTACCTCCCTCCCTCCCTCCGCGGGGACTAGGGAGAGAGAGAGAGAGAGAGCGAGAGAGAGAGAGAGAGAGGAGAGCGGAGAAGGACTCCTTCCACCCTTTTATCACGCCTAGCATATACTTCGTCGAGAACTCATCAACACATAACACCTTTTCCGCCTAATCTCGGGCCCCAATCTGCAGGCTCCAATCTCCTCCGTGGGATATGAGGAAGGCTGAATGAGAATATCGAGCGGTAATGGAGCCTCTGGCTGGCCGAGCTCAGCTTAGACACACACGGGACGTGCTTATCGAGTTGCGATAGAGTCTCTATGCGCCCTGAGAGCGCTCACGAGCGCTCACGAGCGCCGATAGAGACAGACGCGACTTCGCGATTTCAGATTTGAGGTTTCGCTTATCTTTTTTTTTTTTTCTCTCTTGTTTCTGCACGAGCTTGCATACGAGCTTGTACACGCGTTCTTTTTTTTTTTTTCTCTCTCTCTTGTTCCTGCACGAGCTTGCAATAGGTTGCTTGTACACGCGTACATGCGTGTCCCAAAGACGTGTTAATTTTACGCGAATGGATTAGCGCGCTCTGTAGTTTCTTATCAGAATTTGCCTGTGGCTTCAGCTGATGCATAAATATATACATACGCAAATACATCATTCCTGAGGCTTGCATACGTATACGTAACCATGCAGACATTTCATACATAAACACGTCATGGTTTCTACATATGCTTGCAAACATGCGTAATACATAAATGGATACATGATAACAAATCATTCATGCACACGCTTGCATGCATACGTGAGCAAGCATACATACATACACGTGTTATTTATATTTCTTACGCTTGCAAACGTAAGGATAAACGCACACACACATACATACATACATACATTCATAAACACGTCAATCTACATACGCTTGCAGACGTAAGAATAAACGCATACAGACATACATACATACATAAACACGTTACTCTACATACGCTGGCATGCGTAGCAGCAGTAGACGCAAACATACATATCATTGTTTCTACAAAAATAAATAGTACACATTTCATCAGTTAATTCATTGTTTGAAAAGTCTGGTTCAACGCTGATTGAGTGTCATAAGGCTCTAAGATGATTTTTTGACGAGACTTAAATTCTGACGAAGTTTTAAGAGTTTCTTCAACCACAGACGAAATTTAAATCTACGTGAGATATTAAACGCGATCTTTTCTTCTGGCTACGACATAACAAAATCGCCAGAACGTGTCAAAGGTTAATCTAAATTAGTCTTCCACCCGTATGTTCTCTGAACTAAAATTCAGTGCGAAATAAGGATTTCAAATCCCACGCAAACAAACGTACAAACAATGACAGAAATAAACTAGGTACCTTGTGTAGATGACTTGACGCTGGAGCCTCATGCATCCTGAAAAAAAGTGAAATCTTTATTAACAGGTGATCTTTAGAAGATGCCTGTTAAATCAGAATGACAAAATCTCTAACACAGACTTCACTCTTATGAATTAAGAGGGATATCTGTCAAATGCACAACAATCAGACAGTGGACAAAGCATGTTTTATAACGCGTTAGAGAGGATGCTGGGACAAAGCAGAATGACAGGAAAGGAGTGAATGAATATAACAAATAAAAAAAAGAACACAACTACTTATAATCCAGGTAGATGCAATGCAGAAGACTAACGGCTGTTTTAGAATCGTCTGTATAAAGGAATATTGTTAAGCTAAAAAAAAAAAACAAGAAAAAAAAACAAGAAGATATTCTGTCACTAAAGGAAGAACTAGCAAGTCTACGAAGAAGTCTCTCTCTCTCTCTCTCTCTCTCTCTCTCTCTCTCTCTCTCTCTCTCTCTCTCGCATATTTATATGTGGTGTGTGTGTGTGTGTGTATATGTATGTATGAGTATGTGCATACATACTCATAAACACATATACACAAGGTAAATTCAGCAATAATTACTTGGCCCCTTTCCTACTACCGTACACCAATCTTACAGCTTCCACCTACAGGTATGGAATCCAGCGATCGTATCAATAAATAGCATTTCAAATCGAGCTCTCCACTTAACAGTACTGTTGAAGGAGATGACTT
>NC_061104.1:23059031-23066531 GCF_015104395.2 Macrobrachium nipponense
CTGGGTCGTCGTTGCATAACCCCTTCTGCGAATGGTATTGATGTCATTCCAACAGAGCCTTCGAAATGTGCGACGTATACAAAGGCCTGTCGTAACTTTAACCCTTCCAATAGTGATTTCTCCAAAGGCTGTCGTAACTTAACCTTTTCCAATAGCCCCTTGTCAAAACTCCTTCCCCCAAAGGCCGTCGTAACTTCTCCTTAGACCATCGTAACTTAACCTTCTTCAATAGGCTTTGATATTTGTCCTTCCCACAAGAGATGTCGTAACTTGACTCTTTCTAATAGATCTTATCACCATTCCTTTCCCAAGGCTGTCGTAACTTAGTCCCTTCCATTAGCTTTCTTCAATATTCCTTTCTTCAGAGGCTGTCGTAAATTGACCCTTTCCGACAGCCTTTGTCAAGAGTCTTTTCCCCAAGGGCTGTCGTAACTCAACCCTCTCCAATAGTGATTTTTCCTAAGGCTGTCATAACTTGAACCGTTCCCAATAGCCCTTGTCTTCAGACCTTTCCCCAAAGGCTGTCGTAAATTATTTCTTTCCGATTGCCTTTGTCAAAAGAGTCTTTTCCCCAGGGACTGTCGTAATTTAGCCCTTTACGATAGACCTTGGCACGTGTCCTCTGCCCAAGGGCTGTCGTGACGTATCCTGTTCTCTAAGGTCTGCCTGACCCTAAGGGCTAACGTTATATGCCCCTTCTGGTTGGTGGTTGGTTTAGATGTATCTTGCTTATACCAACACGGGCCTTTGCCTAAAGGCAGCCAGTAAGTAGTAGGGTGTTTACCGGTACCGGAGTCAGCGTGGGGACCTCTGGACTCTTTAAAACCAACAGAGACGACCTCCTTTTCTCCACAAGCAGATCTTGCATACCATCTTCTGAAGGGTTCACGTTCGACACGCCCTTCCGAGAGAGCTCCCGTTTCATGCCCATCCCAAAAGTGCCCTCATCTACACCCATCCCCGAGGGCCCTGGGGATACCAAGGCCCTGCTCACCTGCCCCCAACCCCCTCCCCCGTAGGATGGTGATTACATTCCAAAGACTGCGCTGTCCAGCTGGAGACTGGCGTTCCTCTAGGAGGGGCTGTGAAAGTCCTTCCTCTCGAAGTATTGCACATGTCATTAAGGTCTACAGGGAGTGTACTTAGCGGATCATAAACTAGCAGGAGCCCACTCGACGATCCTGAAGCTGTAACGGACGAGTTGGCCAGGGTTGGGATGCTTACAAGTTTGTTGGAGGTGGAGGGGAGGGGGAAAGACGCCCCGAGGTGCGATTAGAGCATGCGAATTGATTACCAGCAGGTTGAAGGATGACCTGCCGAAGCTTTACTTAATTGATAACACTCTCAGCCCGAAGAGGAATTGAATGAAAAAAATAAAGATGTAACAATATACTAATAAACCAAAAATAAATAAAACTCAGGCCAAATGATATTAGTTTAAAAAACTAGATAAAAATAACAAAAACCTAAAAAAAAAAATTTACACAGAAGATTTAATATTATTCTAAAAAAAAGGTTATATTAAAATATACTAATAAACCAAAAATATATACAACTCAGGCCAAATAATAATAGAAGTTCAAAAAAACGAGATAAAAATAAGAACAAAAACCTAAGAAAAGTTCTACACAAAAGATTTAACGTTATTCAAAACAAGATTGTATAAAAATATAATAATAAACTAAAAATAATATAAATACAGCTCAAGACAAATAATAATAGAAGTTTGAAAAAAGGAGGTAAATATAAGAAGAGAAACCTACAAAAAGTTTATACAAGAGATTTGACTTTATTAAAATCTTATCGCTACTGTCTGACACGAAAATTTCTAAAGTGAATGTTGTTTTCCCAATAAACATCTTTATAGGAAACGATTTTATTACTGTTTACAGAATCTCAAAAGGAGAATATTGTTACTATAAAACATTGATAAATCATATATATATATATATATATATATATATATATATATATATATATATATATATATATATATATATATATATATATATATATATATATATATATATGTATAGATTTATATATAAATAAATATATATATATATATATATATATATATATATATATATATATATATATATGTATATATATATATATATATATATATATATATATATATATATATATATATATATATATATATATATATATATATATGTCTTCGCAAAGCTGAAAGTCGAATAAATGATTTGCCGTAAAATTTATCATTATTATTATTATTATTATTATTATTATTATTATTATTATTATTATTATTATTATTATTATTATTCAGAAGATGAACCCAAATCATAGATATTTTAGCACTACTGTAGTTTTTAGTTCTATTATTATTATTATTATTATTATTATTATTATTATTATTATTATTATTATTATTATTATTATTATATTCCAAGCCTACAGGAGCCAACGCTTAACATTCAAGCTTCCAAAGAATATGGCGTTCATCTGAAACACCTAACAGAAGTTAAAAGGAGACCCAGAAAAAAAAAAAAAAAGAGGTCAGTTATCGGAAAATAAAAATAAATAAATTAACAAATTAATAAATAAAACATTTATATAAAAAAAAATATAAGTCAACCATTAACAACAATTTGCAAATGAATCTAACTGCAGTGAATATCCGCGCTAATCCAATTTACCGACGTTCATTCCGAAAGCGCGAAAATTACAAACGCCAAAAAAATCATTAGATTATTATATTCCTTCCGAATCAATATCAAAGCAACTCTCTGGTTTCTAATGAGCCGCAACGCACTAATTGCGACAGTGCCCAATTAATTAAGCGGCAATTAAGAGCTATTACACGGACGTAATCAATAACCAAGAGTAATGAGGGGATGAAACGGGAGACGGGAGAATGAATGAGAGAATTAAACATATAGACAAATAAAGAAATAAATAAATATATAAAGAAATAACGGAGAGACTGGAAAATAAATGAGAGAATTAAACATACAGACAAATAAATGAATAAATATATACATAAATAAATAACAGAGACGAGAAAATAAATGAGAGAATTAAACATATAAACCAATAAATAAATAAATAAATTTATAAACAAATGACAGAGAGACGGGAAAATAAATGTGAGAATTACAGACAAATAAATAAATAAACAAATTCATAAATAAATAACAGACGGGAAAATAAGTGAGAGAATTGAAAATATAGACAAATAAATAAACATATAAATGAATAACGGAGAGACGGGAGAATAAATGAGAGAATTAAACATATAGACAAATAAACAAATAAATAACGGAGAGACGGAAGAATAAGTGAAAGAATTATAACGGAGAGACGGAAGAGTAAGTGAGAGAATTAACCATACAGACAAGCAACTGCACTTTAGAATTTTATACATTTTCATGAATTCTCCTTTTATCATCTGTTTCCATTTTGAGTCCGCATTCAAAAGTACTTACGAATAAAAGGAAGGAGAGAGAGAGAGAGAGAGAGAGAGAACCGTGGATAAGAATTAAAAAGGAAGCCGTGATGAAGACAAACTGTACTTAAATGAACTGTTTGCATACAGAAGAGAGGAGACGGGAGCTCTCGATATATATCTCAGGGACGTGAGAAGAATGCTTCGGCATTTTTTAAATTTATTTTTTTGCCACATCTATGAGTGTTCAGCATACTGCAAGGTGTGTGTGTATGTGTGTATCTCTCTCTCTCTCTCTCTTCTCTCTCTCTCTCTCTCTCTCTCATTTTTCCTCTTTCTCTAAAGTTCGCTATATACTTATTGTCATTTAATCTCTCTCTCTCTCTTTTCCCCTTTCGCTAGTTTGCTATATACTTATTCTCTCTCTCTCTCTCTCTCTCTCTCTCTCTCTCTCTCTCTCTCTCTCTCTCTCTCTCTAAAGTTTGCTATATACTTACTGACATTTACTCTCTCTCTCTCTCTCTCTCTCGCAGGGTTTAGTTACGAGTAACTCAAAAAGAAAAATAAGAGTACTTAGAAGAACTAACCCAAAATGAAAAGAAAATAGATATAATGAATATAAGTGAAACCTGGTATTTCCCAAGAGACTGGGAATGATGATCAATAAAAGGGTTTCCAAACTTATAGATCAGATAGAAAAAATAGGAATCAAGGGGGAACCGCAATATATGGGAAAGACAAAAAACAAGGAAAAATATATGAGAAAATAGTAACTCAGAATGTGAACTAATAGCGGTAGAATTTGAATCTGAAAAATTGATTGAACATAGTAATATATAGACCTCCTAATACTAAAGAGTTTGACTTAATAATTGAAAAATTGGATGATATATGTAGAAATCACAAGGACTGGACTATTCTCCTATCTGGTGACTTCAACTTTCCTTTCGTAGAATGGAAAGAACGAATAGGAGATTGTGGTTGTACTTATACATATAAAAAAGAGAGTAATAGTAGTGCAGAAGATAAGAGGCAATTTGAAAAGCTATTAGATATGCTACTAGAATACAACATTCAACAAATAAATCACCTGCCAACAAGAAAGGAAAATACTTTAGACCTAGTATTTGTGAACGAGATGAATTATGTTAAGAAATAAATAAATGTTTATAATGCGAGTATTTCAGACCATAATGTCATAGAATTAACAGTTCATTCCAAAGCAAGTGAAAATAGAGATAAGCAAGAAATGAAAAAGTGGGAAGGATATGGAAAATACAACTTCTACAGTAAAAAAAAAAATATAAAATGGTCAGAAATTAATGAAGAATTAAACAAAGATTGGGATAACATTTCGTAAGTGATGACATAAGGGTAAATACGGAGATATTATATAAAATATTGGAGAAAATAGTGGAAAAATATATACCGAAGAAGAAAAGTAAACATCATTCATGCATACCAAGAGACAGAAGGATCTTGTTCCAGAAAATCAGAAAGTGGAAAAAAGGTCTTGCAAAAGAAAAAAATGCATGGAAAGTTTATAGAACTAAAAAGTAAGATAGAAAATGCAGAACAAAAGAATATACAATCAAAAGAAAATGAAAAACGGGACTTGGAAGAAAAAACCCTATTAAATATCAAGCAAAACCCCAAACTATTATACTCATATGCGAAGAAGATGAATAAAAGAAGAATAGAAATAGGCCCTCTGAGAATTGAAGGGAGATTAACGAATGAAAAAAAGGAAATTTGCACATACTGGCAGAACGATATAAGAGAGAATTCACCCCTAGAATAGATAATGAAGATAATGATATAGAAGTAAGGGAAGAAAATAGTGAATATTTAGCTGACATAGAAATTAATGAAGCATGATATTGTGCAGGCAATTAATGAAATTAAAAATGGAGCTGCTGCAGGGCCGGATGGAGTCCCTGCTATTTTGTTAAAGAAAGTAGTTCATTCTATCGCAAAGCCACTTGCAATATTATTAAGACAAAGTGTAGATACAGGCAAGATTTATGATGAGCACAAATTAGCATATATCACCCCTACTTTCAAAAGTGGATCAAGACTAGAGGCAAGTAATTATAGGCCTGTGAGTCTAACATCACATATTATGAAAGTGTATGAAAGGGTAATGAAGAAAAATATTATGAAACATTTAATAAAAAAATAATTTGTTTAATATAGGACCAACACGGTTTCGTACCCGGAAAAAAGTACACAAACCCAACTGTTAGTGCCACCGTGAGAACATATTCAAAAATATGAAAAGCGGAAATGAAACAGATGTGGTTTATCTAGACTTTGCAAAAGCTTTTGACAAAGTAGACTATAATATATTAGCAAAGAAAATTAGAAAACACAATATCGTAGATAAAGTAGGAAGATGGTTAAAAGAATTTTTACACAACAGAAAACAGATAGTTATTGCAAACGATGAGAAATCGGATGAAACCAAGGTAATATCCGGTGTGCCACAAGGTAACGGTGCTAGCTGCAATATTGTTTGTTATTATGATTGAAGACATAGACAGTAATGTTAAGGATTCGGTAGTGAGTAGTTTCGCTGATGACACAAGAATAAGTAGAGAATTACTTGTGATGAAGATAGGAACGCTCTACAAAGAGACCTTAACAAAGTATATGATTGGGCAGAGGTAAATAGGATGGTATTTAACTCTGATAAATTTGAATCAATAAATTATGGAGACAGAGAAGGAAAGCTATATGCATATAGGGTACCTAATAATGAGACAATCACAAATAAGGAAGCAGTTAAAGACCTTGGTGTGATGATGAATAGGAACATGTTATGCAATGATCAAATAGCAACTTTGTTGGCAAAATGTAAAGCAAAAATGGGAATGTTGTTACGGCACTTCAAAACAAGAAAAGCTGAACACATGATTATGCTTTATAAAACATATGTTCGTAGTCCACTTGAATATTGCAATATGATATGGTACCCACACTATCAAAAGGATATTGCACAAATAGAGAGTGTACAAAGGTCCTTTACAGCTAGAATAGAAGAAGTTAAAGACCTTGACTATGGGAAAGACTACAATTCTTAAAATCTTATATAGTCTAGAAAGGAGAAGAGAACGCTACATGATAATTCAGGCATGGAAACAGATAGAAGGAATAGCAGAAAATATCATGAACTAAACATATCAGAAAGCAAGCAGAGGTAGATTAATAGTGCCCAAAACTATACCAGGAAAAATAAGGAAAGCACACAGGACATTAATCCACTACGCACCAGCATCGATAATGCAGCGTCTATTCAATGCGTTGCAGCTCATCTGAGGAATATATCAGGGAGTGAGCGTAGATGTGTTTAAGAATAAGCTCGACAAATATCTAAACTGCATCCCAGACCATCCAAGATTGGAAGTATGCAAAATATACCGGAAGAGTACTAGCAACTCTCTGGTAAACATTAGAGGTGCCTCACACTGAGGGACTGGGGCAACCCGAACAAGATGTAAGGCTGTAAGGCTGTAAGGCTCTCTCTCTCTTCCTGTTTCTTTTAAGGTTGCTATATACTTATTGTTTTTAGTCTCTCTCTCTCTCTCTCTCTCTCTCTCTCTCTCTCTCTCTCTAAACGTTTCTATATACTTATTGCCATTTAATCTCTCTCTCTCTCTCTCTCATTTTTCTTTTCTCTAAAGTTTGCTATATACTTACTACCTTCAAATATCTCTCTCTCTCGTCTCTCTCTCTCTCTCTCTCTCTCTCTCTCTCCTTCCAGGGTGCAGCCATCCATGCTGATGCAATCGCGTACTAAGTCGTTTGTATTAAACAAGAAGGAATTTAAATACAAATGATCCTAAGGATTCTTTACGAATCATGTTTCCGGAGACGAAACGAAGCTTAGTAGAGGACGTAATCTGAAACACGTTTCATAGGACGAGACGTTGAATGTTTTTGTACTCCAGTACCGAAGTGAGTTTCAAGGTATATAAGAAATCTTATTATTATTAGATCCCCTCCCAAAGGACAAGAGTTTATTATTATTGTTATTATTATTATATTATTATTATTATTATTATTATTATTATTATTATTATTAT
>NC_061104.1:23069031-23091531 GCF_015104395.2 Macrobrachium nipponense
AATTAATTAATTTTGAGCCAAACATAACTTAAGTAATAAATCTTTAAAATAAATAGATAAATAAATTTGCTAATAAATGATAAATATAAATAAATAAATATCTACAGAAAATAGTGCACGACCGTGGCAAATTAAAAAACACAGGTTCTGCAGTGTAGTCTACCGAGGACAGTATACTGGGGGATATCTAAGGTGTCCTAACAAGTAACGATGAAAGCAGAGACATCCTCGATAATTAGGCAAAACATTAATAATCAATAAACAATAAATCATAAAGTAACAACTAACAATGAAAACAGAGACATTCTCGAACCAGTTAGGTAAAACATTCATAAATAATATTATTATTATTAATAACAGTCATTCTACAAGCCCCTGGTTAAGCGGTTTATTCGAGGTTATGGCAAGAAAAGATAACATTATTAGCTCTCTTGAAAATGCATGTGTGGAAAATAAAGACACATGTAAAGTGTTGGCGTGGTAATTTAGGCAGAGAGAGAGAGAGAGAGAGAGAGAGAGAGAGAGAGAGATTCTGAACTTGATTTGCTCGCCTGACCCTCTCCTCTCTTTCACGAACATTTTAAACACGACTATATATTGTATAATTATAATATATATATATACATATATATATATATATATATATATATATATATATATATATATATATATATATATATATATATATATATATATATAAGATGATTTTGTCCTTTGAAGCTTTCCTTTTACAGACATTTTGAGAACGACTAGAGAGAGAGAGAGAGAGAGAGAGAGAGAGAGAAAACATTTCGAAGATTTTCTCTTCTGACGCTCTTCCTTCTTTTTCAACCAATCTAAAGACGGCTTGAGAGAGAGAGAGAGAGAGAGAGAGAGAGAGAGAGAGAGAGAGAGAGAGAGAGAGAATAAGTCCAACATTCTGGAAAATCTTTTTCCAATCAATTCCAGGTCCTTAGACGCCAGAAACCTCCCCAAAATCAATTACTGACCCCCACTGAAATAATCTCGAGACGAGTTCACGTGAAGCCTCGGAAATATTTGTGGTCAAAACTGGTAAAAATGATGAACGCAATCTAATTACATTATCTAAGAGAATAAAAACATAAAATTAGTTTTTTTTGCTGCCCTTAAATGTTCCCGGACGCGGGGAAAGGGATTCTGAAAAAGCTGGCCTCTCGACGATATTTCAAGAAGGAAGATTTAATTAGTTTACTGAGGGAAAAGACGGGGATTTGGTTTCGAAGTAATTATAAGAATGTTACGAAAAATTCAGGTGCCTTTAATTTTTTATCAAGTAAATAATAATAATAATAATAATAATAATAATAATAATAATAATAATATTATGAAAAGTCAAGATCAATAAATTTTATTTCATAAAATTAATTGATCTTGACTTTTCATATGTATCCAATACGCGCGTTACTCGCCAACCTAATAATAATAATAATAATAATAATAATAATAATAATCAATAATAATAATAATAATAATAATAATAATAATAATAATAATAATATGTGGCGCCGTGGAGGAGTGGGTTAGGTCGTCAATGGACTTAAGTCAAGTTAAGCAACATTGGGGCTGGTCAGTCGTTGGATGGGTGACCGCTCTCCTCGGCGTTGATTCCTTGGGAAAGGATCTTTACCATAATTTCCTCAGTCTACTCAGCTGTAAATGAGTACCTATCCCTGATGGGTAGGGTCCAGCTATGGGTTAAATAGCAAAACTCAGCAATGATGGAAAGAAATGAAGGATTAAACGACAACGACGTAAATGGAACCTCTGGCAACAGAGGAGCTTCGTCCGGCAACCAGGTATTCAACCCAATTGAAGGGAAGACGGTCAGGTACTTGGAGGTCGTCATCCAGCAACTGATCACCACAACGACAATAATCAACAGCCTGAGATTGGAGCTACAGAGGCAAAAAGGAAGAAATGGACAAGAGAAGAAAATAAGGAAATATGGAGATGCTACATCAGAAGCAACCCGACGGGAGAGAGGCTTATAGAAGAAGATTGGTCAACATCTTGAATGAGAGGAATAACACCCCCCAAAACAGAGCAGAGGCTGGCAGACCAAGTAAGGAACATCAAGAAAAAGAACTGGCTCTCCCCAACAGAAAGAGAAGAACTGGAAAGGGAAATGTCACACGACAACGAATTACACGAAGACGAACTGAGAGACGATACCACAGAAGACGACAGGGAGGATGAGGTATCAAACAACGACACACGAAGAAACACCGACGAAGTAACAGAGAGGACGGAATGGGTAGAAAAGATTAGACAATGGATGGAGCCAGATGCAGAGAGAACAAAGATCCCCTCCATGAAAGCCTACAACACCAAGAAATTAAGGGAGAAAACAAGTGAGGTCAATGAAATAATGGGCATAATACACACCACCAGTATCACAGAAACAAATAACTTGACATATGCAGGAGCAAGATTAGTAGCAGAACTGATGGGAATTCGAACACCAACACACCAGCACAACCAACCCAACAGAAACCAAAACAGCAACCTCCTTGGAAAAGGCGCCTGGAAAAGCAAATCATGGTGATGAGATCTGACTTAAGTAAACTGAAAGAGATGGCAGAAAAAAGGCTAAGAAGCAAGAAAACAAGGGAGGAACTCAACGAGAAATACAAAGTAAAAGAGAGGGGACTAATCAACACAATAAGATCCAACGGTACATGAACAGGAATAAGGGATACCAACAGAACAAACTATTCGGAACCAACCAGAAAAGACTATACAGCCAACTAAGAGGGGAAGACAACCACCCAGAAATTCCTGAAGCCGAACCAAGTAAGAGACTCTGGGAAAACATATGGAGCAATCCGGTATCACACAACAAACATGCAACATGGCTCCAGGAAGTCAAGGAAGAAGAAACAGGGAGAATAAAACAAAGATTCACAGACATCACGACAGACACAGTCAGACACCAACTAAAGAAAATGCCAAAACTGGAAAGCCAGGTCCCGATGAAGTCCATGGATACTGGCTCAAAAACTTCAGGCCTACACCCACGAATAGCAGACAACTCCAGCTTGTATCTCAAATCACCAAGCACCCAAATGGATGACCACAGGAAGAACATCCTTAGTACAAAAAGACAAGAGTAAGGGAAAATCGGCCAGTAACTACAGGCCTATCACCTGCCTACCATAATGTGGAAGTTACTAACAGGTATCATCAGTGAAAGGCTATACAACTACCTAGAGGAGACAAACACCATCCCCCACCAACAGAAAGGCTGCAGAAGGAAGTGTAGGGGCACAAAAGACCAGCTTCCTCATAAGACAAAATGGTAATGAAGAACAGTAGGAGAAGGAAAACCAACCTAAGCATGGCATGGATAGACTATAAGAAAGCCTTCGACATGATACCACACACATGGCTAATAGAATGCCTGAAAATATATGGGGCAGAGGAAAAATACCATCAGCTTCCTCAAAAATACAATGCGCAACTGGAATACAATACTTACAAGCTCTGGAATAAGACTAGCAGAGGTTAATATCAGGAGAGGGATCTTCCAGGGCGACTCACTGTCCCCCACTACTCTTCGTAGTAGCCATGATTCCCTTGACAAAAGTACTACAGAAGATGAGACAGGATACAAACAAATACCTGGGAATAATGGAAGGAGGAGATATAAAACACCAAGAGATGAAGGACACGATCAGGAAAAGAATATATGCAGAGACTCAAGGCGATACTCAAGTCAAAACTCAAACGCCGGAAAATATTGATAAAAGCCATAAACACATGGGCCAGTGGCCACAGTAATCAGATACAGCGCAGGAATAGTGAATGGACGAAGGCAGAACTCCGCAGCAATAGATCAGAAAACCAGGAAACATATGACAATACACAAAGCACTACCACCCAAGAGCAAATACGGACAGACTATACATAACACGAAAGGAAGGAGGGAGAGGACTACTAAGTATAGAGGACTGCGTCAACATCGAAAACAGAGCACTGGGGCAATATCTGAAACCAGTGAAGACGAGTGGCTAAAGAGTGCAATGGGAAGAAGGACTAATAAAAGCAGACGAAGACCCAGAAATATACAGAGACAGGAGAAAGACAGAAAGAACAGAGGACTGGCACAACAAACCAATGCACGGACAATACATGAGACAGACTAAAGAACTAGCCAGCGATGACAATTGGCAATGGCTACAGAGGGGAGAGCTAAAGAAGGAAACTGAAGGAATGATAACAGCGGCACAAGATCAGGCCCTAAGAACCAGATATGTTCAAAGTACGATAGACGGAAATAACATCTCTCCCATATGATGGAAGTGCAATACGAAAAGTGAAACCATAAACCACATAGCAAGTGAATGCCCGGCACTTGCACAGAACCAGTACAAAAAGAGGCATGATTCAGTAGCAAAAGCCCTCCACTGGAGCCTGTGCAAGAAACATCAGCTACCTTGCAGTAATAAGTGGTACGAGCACCAACCTGAAGGAGTGATAGAAAAACGATCACGCAAAGATCCTCTGGGACTATGGTATCAGAACGGATAGGGTGATACGTGCAAACAGACCAACGTGACGTTGATTGACAAGGTCAAGAAGAAAGTATCACTCATTGATGTCGCAATACCATGGGACACCAGAGTTGAAGAGAAAGAGAGGGAAAAATTGGATAAGTATCAAGATCTGAAAATAGAAATAAGAAGGATATGGATATGCCAGTGGAAATCGTACCCATAATCATAGGAGCACTAGGCACAATCCCAAGATCCCTGAAAAGGAATCTAGAAAAACTAGAGGCTGAAGTAGCTCCGGGCCTCATGCAGAAGAGTGTGATCCTAGAAACGGCACACATAGTGAGAAGAGTGATGGACTCCTAAGGAGGCAGGATGCAACCCGGAACCCCACACTATAAATACCACCCAGTCGAATTGGAGGACTGTGATAGAGCAAAAAAAAAAAAAAAAAAAAAAAAATAATAATAATAATAATAATAATAATAATAATATCCATATGGAACAAGCCCACCAAATGGGCCAATGACTTGAACTTCAAGCTTCCAATTATTATTATTATTATTATTATTATTATTATTATTATTATTATTATTATTATTAGGTTGGCGAGTATGGAACAAGACAAGCACAGGGGGGCCACTGACTTGAAATTCTTAGGCTTCCAAAGAATATTATTATTATTATTATTATTTTTTTATTTTTTATTTTATTTTATTTTATTTTTTTGCTCTATCACAGTCCTCCAATTCGACTTTGAATATATCTGGTTCTTAGGGCCTGATCTTGTGCCGCTGTTTATCATTCCTTCAGTTTCCTTCTTGAGCTCTCTCCTCTGTAACCATTGCCATGTGTCATCGCTGCTAGTTCTTTAGTCTGTCTCATGTATTGTCCGTGCATTGGTTTGTTGTGCCAGTCCCTTCTGTTCTATCTATCATTCTCCTGTCTCTGTATATTTGTGGGTCTTCGTCTACTTTTATTAGTTCTACTTCCCATGCACTCTTTAGCCACTCGTCTTCACTGGTTTTCAGATATTCCCCGCCCCCCCCAGTGCTCTGTTTTCGATGTTGACGCAGTCCTCTATGCTTAGTAGTCCCCTCCCTCCTTCCTTTCGTGTTATGTATAGTCTGTCCGTATATGCTCTTGGGTGTAGTGCTTTGTGTATTGTCATATGTTTCCTGGTTTTCTGAACTATGGTGCGGAGTTCTGCCTTCGTCCATTCCACAATTCCTGCGCTGTATCTGCTTACTGCACTGCCCATGTGTTTATGGCTTTTATCATATTTCTGCCGTTGAGTTTTGACTTGAGTATCGCCTTGAGTCTCTGCATATATTCTTTCCTGATCGTGTCCTTCATCTCTTGGTGTTTTATATCTCCTCCTTCCATTATTCCCAGGTATTTGTATTCTGTCTCATCTATGTGTTTGATGTTGCTCCCATCTGGTAGCTTTGATCCCTTCAGTTCTCGTTACTTTGCCTTTTTGTATCTTGACTAAGGCGCATTTTTCTATTCCAAACTCCATCCTGATGTCCCCAGATACAATCCTTACAGTCTGGATTAGGTATTTATTTCCTTGATGCTCTTACCATACAGCTTGATGTCGTCCATGAACATCAGATGGTTGATTCTGTTGCCTTCTTTTCTTGAGTTGGTACCCGGCATCCATCTTCTGTAGTACTTTTGTCATGGGAATCATGGCTACTACGAAGAGTAGTGGGGACAGTGAGTCGCCCTGGAAGATCCCTCTCCTGATATTAACCTCTGCTAGTCTTATTCCAGAGCTTGTAAGTATTGTATTCCAGTTGCGCATTGTACTTTTGAGGAAGCTGATGGTGTTTTCCCTGCCCCATATATTTTCAGGCATTCTATTAGCCATGTGTGTGGTATCATGCCATGCTTAGGTTGGTTTTCCTTCTCCTACTGTTCTTCATTACCATTTTGTCTATCAGGAGCTGGTCTTTTGTGCCCCTAGACTTCCTTCTGCAGCCTTTCTTTATTATTATTATTATTATTATTATTATTATTATTATTATTATTGTTATTATTATTATTATTATTATTATTATTATTATTCAAAAGATGAACCCTATTCATATGGAACAAGCCAACCACTGACTTGAAATTCTTAAGCTTCCAAAGAATAACATGGTGTTCATTAGAGAGAAATAACAGTAGGTAATGAATGCGAAATAGGATAAAAAGAGATCATTTAGGTAAACAGATAAATTAAGAAATGAATAAATAAAACTTCAGAAAATAAAAGACAAATAGATAAAAAAGTAAGTAGATAATTTAAACACAAGTAGAATTGTATTATGGAAGCAATGCACTACATGTTCACTTGAACTTCTGTTCGATATCCTCTGGCTATAATAATAATAATAATAATAATAATAATAATAATAATAATAATAATAAATTATAATTTATTTTCATGAACAGGATTGATGATACTAATGATGGTAGAGTGTGTAATGATAACATTGGCAACATCTAATAAGAATTATAGTAAAAATTATAGTACAAATAGTACAAAAAAATTATAGTAAAAATAATATATGATGGAGATGATAATAAGAGCAATAATAAAGGGCGTGAGAAGAATAGGGATGATAAACTGCTTTTTTTTCTCTCTCTCTTACCCCACCCCGTCTCTCTTAGCTCCCACCCATTCTCCTATACCCCATATCTCTCTCTCTCTCTCTCTCTCTCCCCACCCCACACCTCCCATACACCCCCTCCCTCTCTCTTTTACCCCCACCCACCTTCCCATACACTCCCGCCCGCCACGCCCCCCACTCTCTCTCTCTCTCTCTTTCTCCGTGGAAGACGGATTGCTTAATCCCGGCTAAAAGACCTCATTATGCGGCTATTAAAAGCGTCCAAAGTTTACCCTCTATCTCTGGGTGATTGCGGGTCTTTTCCCCCCTCCCCACCTATCTCTCTCTCCCTCCCTTTCTCCAACGCGCGGCCGCCGCCGCCGCATTTCCATAATCACGTCTCTCTTACGGGTCCGGATCGTGTCGTGGGACGGCCGTGATCCGGCCGATTTATTGAGGCTCCGAGCTCTTGACGGATACGAAACTTCCGTTACCGTGATGGATGGATGACGATGGTCTGTTCTCCGTCGGCGATCGGTCGCCTGCTGACCTCGTCTTATCCGCTGCATCTCGGAAAGACGTCGACGGTTTTCGGGGAGGTCCGTGAATTCGTGGGCGTTGTTGTGTGTGTGTGTGTGTGTGTGTGTATAAGAGAGAGAGAGAGAGAGAGAGAGAGAGAGATTTTCGAAAATCGCGAGACTTGTTGTTGACATGTGCTAAAAACCACACGAGGAGTTTGCTGGGAAAGTGCAAAGTTCATTTTGGAATTCTTGGCGACTGAATTCGTTGCAACGCTGCAAAAATCACAGAAAATTTTAGGAATGTCCTAAATTCCAAATATTATTTTTTATGCAATAATCACCAAGATTCCTTGACGGGTCCAAAAAGCAACTGAATTTATTGCAAAGCTGCTAAAATCACTACGAATTTTTACGAGTCCTAAAACCAACTGAATTCGTTGCAAAGCTGCAAAAATCACCGGAAGATTTATAAATGTCGTAAAGTCCAAACATATTTTTATGCAATAATCACGATTTTTTTACGAGTCCTAAAACCAACTGAATTTGTCGCAAAGCTGGAAAAATCCCAAAGTATTTTAAAAACGTCCTAAACCCCAAGTTTATGTAATTAAATGTCACCAAGAATCCCTGTCGTGTCCTAAAATCAAATAAACCTTTTGCAAAACTACAAATATCACTAGGAATTTTTGACGCCTCCCAAAACCAACTGAATTTGTTTTAAAGCTGCGAAAATCACCACGAATTATTCTTGACGTGTTCCAAAACCAAATGATTTCGTTGCACAGCTTCAAAATCAGCGTAAATTATTTTTGACGTGTCCTAATAACAAATGAACTTGCAAAACTACAAAAATTACAAGGAATTTTGGAAGTGTCCTAAAACCAACTGAATTTGTTGCTAAACTGCGAAAATCACCACGAATTATTTTTGACGTGTCCTAATAATAAATGAACTAATTGCATAACCACAAAAATCACTAGGAATTTTTGACACATCTTAAAACCAAGCGAATTTATTGCAAAGCTGCAAAAAACAATTCTTAACGTCCTAAAACCCCAAGAATTTATTGCAAAACTGTAAAATCCAACAGTGATTTTTGACAGGTCCTTAAACCTCAAAGATTTGTTATACAGCTGTAAAAATCAAAAAATATTTTGGACATGTCCTACGAAACGGATTTGTTGCATGAGTGCAAACATCTTCAGAAATTCTTAATATATCCTAAAACCAAGAGGATTTATTGTAATGATGCAGAAATTTGGGACATGCCCTAAACACCGGATTTGTTGCAAGAGTACGATAATTTTCAGAAATTTTTGACATGTCCTAAAAACCGGATTTAGTGCAAGAGTACAAAAATTCTCAGAAATTTTTGACATGTCCTAAAAACCGGATTTATTGCAAGAGCACAATAATTTTCAGGAATTTTTGACATGTCCCAAAAACCGGATTTATTGCAAGGGTACGATAATTTTCAGAAATTTTTGACATGTCCTATAAACCGGATTTATGCAAGAGTACAATAATTCTCAGAAACTTTTGACATGTCCTAAAACCGGATTTATTGCAGGAGTACATTAATTCTCAGAAATTTTTGACATCTTATAGCCAAGGTGAATTATTGCAATGATGCCGAAATCACCAGTCATGTTTAACATCCTAAACCCACTTCAATCTGTTGAAGAGCCACAAAGATTGCCAAAACCACGATTTTCCCCTTAAGAAATTCGCAAATCCTTAACAGTTTCATCTTGCGAGGCCATGATCCAACCCCAACTAGGATTCATCAACTGCTAACAAGCACCAATTCGAAATCCGCTCTAGTGAAACGATGTCTCATTTTCTTCCCATTCAAACCAGCGGTCGGGTAAAGCACCATTAAACCGACCCGCGGCCAAAGGTTAGGTTAGGTAATTATCAAGCCGGAACGCTCTGACCTGCCGTCTAACAGATCGTTCATCCAGGTACAGTAGATTCACATCAATCGTGCACCTGATGTCTAGGCCAGTCCCTGACGACGTTCCTGATTGGCTGTTGATAAGCCAATCACAGGGCTGGAAACTCTCAGGATGGCAGGATTCATAAAATTTCCGCAGAGATCCGTCTTCACAACGACCTATTTAACCCTCGAAATCGCCCCGCCCCCGGGCCCCCTGCCCCAAAAAGGGATCCTCGCCTTACGGGAAGCCATCTTGCTAAGCGCTGACGGGGATACGTCTTTCAAAAGTATCCCTCAGGAGAGGTGGAACTTGCATCCTGCCTACGTGAACTCTCGAGAGAGACTGAGAGCTTCCACCAGCCCTGTGATTGACTCATCAACAGCCAATCAGGAGCGTCGTAAGGGACTGGCCTCAACATCAGGTGCACGGTTGATGTGCATCTACTATAGTACTTATCCCTTCTCGCAAGGCGAGGATCCCTTTAGGGGCGATTCCGAGGGTTAAATAGGTCGTTGCGATGATGGATCTCCGCGGAAATTTTTTATGAATCCTGCCATCTTCTCCGCCATTGAAGGCCGGCCCTTGTTCCAATATCTCTCCTCGTTATCGGTCTTGTACGAGCACGGGAAAGGGTCGTCTCGTATCGGGGGGCGTATCTGCGCGGCGAAGTCGTTCGCGAATGGAAGTGGGAGGAGGAAATATGGGCCCCGAGAGAAATGGGGTATCTCGTTTCGGAGAATGAGACGTGTCTGTGCGTTTCATCATCATCTTCTTATCATGGGCATAGATCCCTCTTTTTTCTCCTTCTTCTCCTTGTTTTTTTTTTTTTTTTTTTTTTGCGAGGTTTAAGAGCGATACCAAGAACGATGTTTAAATCTGGCCAGAATTAATGATTTGGTTCATAAAATCTTGACCAACTAACTCATTTGTGTCTTTATTTTATCATGGATAAAGATCCTTCTCTCTCTCTCTCTCTCTCTCTCTCTCTCTCTCTCTCTCTCTCTCTCTCTCTCTCATTTTTCCAACGAGGCTCCTATGATACAGAATTCTGATGCTGAAGTCGGGCTAAAATTAATCATTTGATTTCTTAAAACTATAGCAATTAATAGGCATTTGCGTCTTGGCATAGATAATTGGGACATGGCAATCTTGTAGTGATAATTGGGACATGATTATTTTGTTGTGATAATTGGCGATTCTTAAAATTTTTACCAACTAAGTCATCTGTGTCTTAGCATTGATAACTGGGGCTATAATGATTTTGTAGTGATAACTGGGACGTGATAATCTTGTGATAACTGGTGCGTTATAATTTTATGATAATTCTGTCTAGCTGTTGAAGGAAGGAGTAATCTATACAGATTTTGCAGCCTTACAGATTTTCTTCAGATGAGTATCAGGAAATATATTTTGAAATTTGAGATTTATCATATGTTAGTTTAATCACTGTTTGGGGGGAAGAGTGTAATATCTGCAAAATCTTTTCGCTTCGAATGTATAAATATATCGTGAGAGTATTTTATTTTTTCGAATTTATATAAACGATGTTATTTGAGCCTAATTAGTTAATGGACCAAAGCAACACCTGTAACCTGTCATTTTTGATCGCATGTATATCCGCACTTTGAAACTGTCGATTTATAGTGCAGCCTAATTCGTACTTACTAAAGACTAATACTCTCTCTCTCTCTCTCTCTCTCAAGTTTACCTTTTCGGACTTTTTCTAAAAACGAGCACCTTTTCAGCCCATTTTCTGTGCTCACCTCATTGCATCATTCAAAATCGTCCGATCTGATTTATCACGAGAGTCGGAATTTCCCTCGAAAATACGGAAAAACAAAGTCTACTTGTTTTTTTCTTCTTGTGGGGGAGGGGGGGTAATACATTAACTCTTCCAGATACCGGGGTCAATTCATGCTTTCCAGAGAGAGAGAGAGAGAGAGAGAGAGAGACTTATCAAATCTGGGCAATCAAGCCAAGCACTGGGGCGCTTTTGGCCATTCGAAACTGAGAGAGAGAGAGAGAGAGAGGAGAGAGAGAGAGAGAGAGGTGATCTGTTTATTTAGTAAATTTAGTTGTCAAGTCAAACTCTGTAGCACTTTTGGCCATCCAGTGCTCTCAGAGAGAGAGAGAGAGAGAGAGAGAGAGAGAGAGAGAGAGAGAGAGAGAGAGCCCAGTGACGTCACTCACTCTGATATAGCGGCCATGACTTGAATATAATGTAAGAAGACATACAGGCCTTTTGTCCGTTGGATGCAAAATGTAAATTTGGAATTACTTAAACATTTTCCTTTTGGTTTTGGGAAATTTGGGGAAGATTTCGAAAGGGAACCTACGTGTAATTATGTAATTTTATTCGTTGCCAGTCAAAATTTCTTGCTCCCATATTAGAAGAATTTTTTCCTTTTCTGATATTTAAAATTCTGTTTACAAAATATGTATATTCTTTCGTGTAGAAAGTCAAGTTTGAAATGCAGTTTCCATAACAAAGCTTCAATGTCTTCTATGTTGATAAATCAGTATAAGATTGATGGGTTGAATGAAGATGATAGTGATGCATTAAATAGCACCGTTCAACTAATATGACTAACCTAACTTGACCTAATGTGACCTAAGTTCGCCAAACTTTTGACTAATCTCACCTGATTGTTAATTTACCTTAGCAATACATTACTTAACCTCATTTGCCTTAACATTTCATTACCTAACCTAATTTACTCGAACATTACATAACCTGTGCTCCCCAAACTTTACCTTACCTCAGATAACTTTGCTGTTCCTTACTTTACCTAATCAGATTTACATTACTAGGTTAACCTTACCTCAGATAACCTTACTTTTTTATAATCAGATTTAGATTACTAGGTTAACCTTACCTCAGGTAACCTTAGTGTTTCTTTACCTAATCAGATTTACATTACTAGTTTAAATGTCTTTCCCAAGCCTAAGCTTCATTAACCTAAGCTTGCCTAACTTAACCTGACTTTACAAATAACTGCAAGTTGAGTAAACAGTAGGATATTAGGATACACGCTAACAGAATCATTATTCTTCAAAAATGGTCATTTTGTTAAAAGGAATCTTGCTTATTAATGAAACAGAGAGAGAGAGAGAGAGAGAGAGAGAGAGAGAGAGAGAGAGAGAGAGAGATTGTGCAATGTGCATACAATTGAAATAATAATAATAATAATAATAATAATAATAATAATAATAATAATAATAATAATAATAATAATAATAAAATAATAATAATGATAATAATGATATTGCTCAGCCTGATTTGGTTCGTAATAATGTGTTCCTGTTCTGGATGATGATGATAATAATAATAATAGTGTACTTAGGAAGCAGACCCTCTCTCAACATACTTTATTAAAAGTAATGGCTACTTCAGCAGCGTTACACTTGGTACAGATCTACAAGTGTAACGCTGCTGAAGTAGCCATTCTTTTACTAATAATAATAATAATAATAATAATAATAATATAATAATAATAATAATAATAATAATAGGTATCATCAGTGAAAGGCTATACAATTACCTAGAGGAGACAAACACCATCCCCCACCAACAGAAAGGCTGCAGAAGGAAGTGTAGGGGCACAAAAGACCAACTCCTGATAGACGAAATGGTAATGAAGAACAGTATAAGAAGGATGCCGGGTACCAACTCAAGAAAAGAGGCAACAGAATTAACCATCTGATGTTCATGGACGACACCAAGCTGTATGGTAAGAGCATCAAGGAAATAGATACCCTAATCAGCTGTAAGGATTGTATCTGGGGACATCAGGATGGAGTTTGGAATAGAAAAATACGCCTTAGTCAACATACAAAAAGGCAAAGTAACGAGAACTGAAGGGATAAAGCTACCAGACGGGAGCAACATCAAACACATAGATGAGACAGGATACAAATACCTGGGAATAATGGAAGGATGGGGAATATAAAACACCAAGAGATGAAGGACACGATCAGGAAAGAATATATGCAGAGACTCAAATGGCGATACTCAAGTCAAAAACTCAACGCCGGAAATATGATAAAAGTCATAAACACATGGGCAGTGCCAGTAATCAGATACAGCGCAGGAATAGTGGAATGGACGAAGGCAGAACTCCGCAGCATAGATCAGAAAACCAGGAAACATATGACAATAAACAAAGCACTACACCCAAGAGCAAATACGGACAGACTATACATAACACGAAAGGAAGGAGAGAGGACTACTAAGTGTAGAGGACTGCGTCAACATCGAGAACAGAGCACTGGGGGCAATATCTGAAAACCAGTGAAGACGAGTGGCTAGAGTGCATGGGAAGAGGACTAATAAAAGTAGACGAAGACCCACAAATATACAGAGACAGGAGAAGACAGACAGAACAGAGGACTGGCACAACAAGCCAATGAACGGACAATACACGAGACAGACTAAAGAACTAGCCAGCGATGGCACATGGCAATGGCTACAGAGGGGAGAGCTAAAGAAGGAAACTGAAGGAATGATAACAGCGGCACAAGATCAGGCCCTAAGAACCAGATATATTCACAGAACGATAGACGGAAATAACATCTCTCCCATATGTAGGAAGTGCAATACGAAAAATTAAACCATAAACCACATAGCAAGCGAATGCCCGGCACTTGCACAGAACCAGTACAAAAAGAGGCATGATTCAGTGGCAAAAGCCCTCCACTGGAACCTGTTCAAGAAACATCAGCTACCTTGCGGTAATAAGTGGTACGAGCACCAACCTGAGGGAGTGATAGAAAACGATCAGGCAAAGATCCTCTGGGACTATGGTATCAGAACAGATAGGGTGATACGTGCAAATAGACCAGACGTGACGTTGATTGACAAAGTCAAGAAGAAAGTATCACTCATTGATGTCGCAATACCATGGGACACCAGAGTTGAAGAGAAAGAGAGGAAAAAAATGGATAAGTATCAAGATCTGAAAATAGAAATAAGAAGGATATGGGATATGCCGGTGGAATTGTACCCATAATCATAGGAGCATTAGGCACGATCCCAAGATCCCTGAAAAGGAATCTAGAAAAACTAGAGGCCGAAGTAGCTCCAGGACTTATGCAGAGAGTGTGATCCTAGAAACGGCGCACATAGTAAGAAAAGTGATGGAGTCCTAAGGAGGCAGGATGCACCCGGAACCCCACACTATAAATAACCATCCAGTCGATTGCAGGACTGTGATAGAGAACAAAAAAAAAAAAAAAAAAAAAAAATAATAATAATAATAATAACATAACCCCAAAAAACCCCAAGAGCCTCTTCATAACTCGCGCAGAATCACCTTCGTGGAAAATCACACCCAACCCCCACCCCCTCCCCTACCTCTGACACGAGGTCAGGCCACGGGTCAGACCAGTTCGCGTTATTATGTAGCAATCAGGAGAATGACCGCCATCGCTCTATCACGCCGCTCCGGACACGATCGCCGTCGTGTTAGCCCATGCAAATGCTAATTGGCAAGTCGTCATGTTCTCTGGCATACGCCGTAGTATGCCTGTGTCTCTTGTTCGGCGTTATTGCTCTCATATAACATACCGGTCGTCAGGGCAAGGCGGGTTTTTGTTTGTATCTGTTTATACCCATGTACGGAACGTGTTGACTGCATGTATGCAATATGCTGATTGCCGTCCATATCATAAAAATATATCAGAAATGTAGATAAAATATATCAGAAATATAGATAAAAATATATCAGAAATAAAGATAAAAATATATCAGAAATATAGATGAAAATATATCAGAAATGTAGATAAAAATATATCAGAAATATAGATGGAAATATATCAGAAATATAGATGAAAATATTTCAGAAATATAGATAAAAATATATCAGAAATGTAGATAAAAATATATCAGAAATATAGATAAAAATATATCAGAAATATAGACAAAAATATACCAGAAATATAGATTAAAATATATCAGAAATGTAGATAAAAATATACCAGAAATATAGATAAAAAATATACCAGAAATATAGATTAAAATCATAAATGTAGATAAAAATATATCAGAAATGTAGATAAGAATATATCAGAAATGTAGATAAAAATATATCAGAAATATAGATTATAAAAAATAAAACAATACTCCTGCTACACTTCACATAAAATAATACTAAACAATGGGCCCTTCTAATAAATATATATCAGCAAAACCCAACTCTTTTGCGAAACTCCTCAGTCCTCACCAAAGGAAAAATTGTTCCCTAATTCCTTCAGCATTCTGTAACGAAAATACAAAACATTACACACACACACACACACACACACAAAGGAGACTACCACTTAAATACCCACATGACCAGTCACGCCTTGTCCAAAGGTCAGACCTTGTTATTCCAATTTTCCTTCGTTCGAAAAGGGTCCTGGAGAGATAAACACATACGGCCATCTGGGAGCCCTGTGAAGTGAAACACACACACACACACACACACACACAGACACACACAAGGAAATTGTGAAATCTTATTACTCGTTTGAACTTGAAGGAAAGTGTAAGCTTTTGGTCGCCTGAATTTCTAGTTCACTCGATTGTGTAAGATATTAGAAATATTAAAGAGTAGAATGATCAGAAATCTGAATAATAATAATAATAATAATAATAATAATAATATAATAATAATAATAATAATAATAATAATAATAATAATAATAGTGGTACATATCAGAAATATTAAACAGTAGAATGATTAGAAATCTGGATAATAATAATAATAATAATAATAATAATAATAATAATAATAATAATAATAATAATAATAATGGTACTTAATAACGCTCAAGTTTTAAGTTTGAATTTCTTGCATCATGGAATTTCAATGTGGTTTTACTTATTCAGTAATAAGTATAACAATAAATCAATCCTGGAAAGCAACGCATAATCACGTGTGGCTCAGTTGGTAACACCCTTGCCTTTTCACTCCAGAATCCTGGGATAGATGCCAATGCGAGGTAGAAATTTATAAGAATTTTTACGCAATAATACCAATTACTGAAATAAGTATAAAAATACTTGGGAAAATATGGACATTGTAATTCACGGCATGACATAAGGGTCCAAAACACTAATTTTTGGGATCAAGTTGCGAGCCCTACACCTAAGCCCATACGGAGCGTGTGCCAACGGTACGGCATTCATTGATGGTCACCCACACGAGTCCTGACCAGACCCAATGTTGCTTAACTGATCGGGTGACCAACCGTGTGGAAAAACGTTTAATTTGTTATCAGGCGTGAAAAGAGAACCACGAAATCTCAAGAATAAGAAAGAGAGAATGAAAGAAAGATAGGAGGAGAAGAAGAAGAAGATGATGAAGAAGAAGAAGATGAAGAAGAAGAAAGGTTACTTAACATAATAAACCGGATCATCGATACTCACGAATCATTGATTGAAGAGTCTTCCAATGAAATCACGAAAACGAGAGCGAAGCTTCGCTGCACGAAATCTTCTACGAATATTCGTTTCTTCACGAGCTTGCCAATACATACATACATACACACACACACACACACACATCATATATATATAAAATAAGTACATTTTACATATACATGTATATTATGTTTGTTTATTATACTATTTTATATAAATGTACTTGTAAACACACACACACACACACACACACCACACACAGACACACACACACACATATATATATTATAGATATATTATATATATATATATATATATATATATATATATATATATATATATATATATATATTATATATATATATATATATATATATATATATATATATATTCTTCATCACTGGTGGGCTAATCGTCGATGAAATAGGTACGGGGATACGGAAGGACATGGCACATTACATGATTCTTTATTGCTAGCGACGTTTCGAGACAAAGTCCCATCTTCAGGCTAAAGGCAAGAAATAAATATTACACCATTACCAAACAATTAGGAATGTTAACGTAAAATTATTATAAATTAAAGTATTTCTAAGTAAAATTACGAATTAAAAAATCTCAAAGAATGAGTATTACATCAATACATAACATATTCAAGAAAAGGAAATGTAAAATCATAAAAAATTAAAATATTTCTAAGTAAAATTACGAATAAAAACGTTAAACAGAATATATGTATATATAAAATCTAAAAATAAAATTAAAATTAAAATGGAGGAAAATACCTTGCTCAAGCAGAGTCCCGCTGTTCCGTGTCAGGACGGTGGAAAAAAAAAGTCAAGAAGAGGCAAAGAACAAAGTGACGTGTCTTTATGCTATATACAAAGGTACTGAGGTAGTATGGTTGTTAAGTGAAGGTACCAGTTTCTTAATTGCCAAACTTTCAAGAACGAGGAGGTGGTGTTCATATGTGACGTCATAATGACCTTAAAGTTGTTATAATCTATCTCTGCCCTACAGATTCTGGCGTGATTCCTAATATTTGATTGTTCAGGGGTGGATAATTTGCTGCCCGTTCGGTAACTTACACCTCTATGAGCATCACATCTCACTTTGAGCAACCGGCGCGTACTTCCTACGTAGGTCTGCTGATTACATCGGCAGCAATTAAATAAATACACTACACCGGATTGCATCAAGGAGGGCAATTTCTCTTTGTGTTTTAGGAAGCTACCAATATTTCTAGGATTTATGCAAGTGAATCTAGTATCAACTGCTGGATAATGGCGGTTTAAAAAAAAATTTTCTTAAGGGAGGGCAAAAACTTCCTATCATGTATATAAGGTATTTTAATATATCCTAATTGTTTGGTAATGGTGTAATATTTATTTCTTGCCTTTAGCCTGAAGATGGGACTTTGTCTCGAAACGTCGCTAGCAATAAAGAATCATGTAATGTGCCATGTCCTTCCGTATCCCCGTACCTATAATAATAATATATATATTTGCACTATAGATATTCTATATTAAATATATAGAGAGAGAGAGAGAGAGAGAGAGAGAGAGAGATTTTAAAACCCACCGATAAAGCATACTAAGTCATCCAGCCAAAAAGAGACTGTTACTGCCCGTTACGTACCAGTAAAAACCAGCGCCGTTACGTCGACTGACCATGGCGTTACAGGGTCATAGCCTATATGAAAGCCCCTAATGAAAGATATTGCCGGGGCACTTTCAGAATGCCCAGGTCCGAAAGTAGCGCTACCCAGTCACTAGGCTGGTTTATAGGTGTGTTATATGTTAATTAAGGTTTATACTTTTTTTTTTTAGGTTTATACTTTTTAGATTATTCTTTTTTTTCCTTTTATTTTAGTGGGAGAACCGGCGATGGTAACTTAGTACTTTAAGATCTGTGTGATGGCTCCATCAACATTTTAGTGTATTTTATGTTTTTTTTATTTTCTCTTCATTAATTCATTTATCATTTTCTTTCTTTTGGTTATTTTCTATTTTTCTTTCTGTATAAACAGTGTGGCTTGAAGACAATTTTATTTATTACTTAAACTCTTGTGTTTTTTATATTATATATTTTTTTCTCTTCAATATTTTATACATCATGTTCTTTTATTTGATTATTTTCTATTTTCTCTCCTTATGGAGAAACAACATCTAAAGCAGTACAGCCAACAACAACGACTAGTAGAAACCGCAATAAATATACCAACAGAGCCAACAACAAAAACAACAACGACGAGAAGAAACAATAGACAGACAAACAACGCAAAACGGAAAAAAACAAGAGCCAACAGCAGGTATAAACAATAAACGCGAACAAACAAAGCAAAATGGAAAAACAACATAAGAAGCAACGTGTAGAATCAATAATTACAAACAAAATACGCAAAAAAAAACTAAACCAACATAGCCAATAACGACGAGCAACAACTAAACCAACAAAGTAAACAACAACAACAACAACAAAGACGAGCAGTAACAACAACAACCGTAATAAAAGCGCGAGACCATCATCATCATCATCCACAAAAGGATCCCGCCGCCGAAGAAGAAGAAGAAGAAGAAGACGAGATAGAAGAAAAAATATACAGAAGAAGAAGAAGAACAACAAGAAGAAGATAGACAGAAGGAAAAGAAAAGAATGAGAGAGGTGGAAGAAGAAGACGAAGAGGAAGAAGTAAGAGAAGAAGAAGAAGAAGAAGACGAGACAGAAGAAAAAAATATACAGAAGAAGGAGGGAGAAGAAGAAGAATATGAAGAAGAATAAGTAGAAAAAGAAACAGAAGAAAAAGAAGAAACATATAAAGATTATGAAGAAGAAAAGAAAAGAATAAGAGAGATAGAAGAAAAAACCGAAGAAGAAGAAGGAAAAGAAAAGAATAAGAGAGGTAGAAGAAAAAAACGAAGGAAGAAGGAAAGAAAGAAAAGAATAAGAATAAAGTAAGAAAGGGAAAAAGCAAAAAGATAAGAGATATAAGCAAGAAAAAAATCCGAAGAAGAAGTTAAGAAGAAGAGTAATAAGACAAAGGAAGAAGAAAAAGAAGAAGAAAACGAAGAAGAAGAAGAATAAGATAGAAGAAATAAACGACGAAGAAGAAGAAGAAGAATAAGAAGATAGAAGAAAAAATGAAGAAGAAGAAGAATAAGAAGATAGAAGAAAAAACGAAGAGGAAGATGGAAAAGAAAAGAATAAGAGAGACAGAAAAAAAACGAAGAAGAGGAAGAAGAAGAAGAAGAAAAAAATAAGAGGAAGAAGGAAAAGAAAAGAATAAGAGAGATAGAAGGAAAAAACGAAGAAGAAGAAGAAGAAGAAGAAGAAGAAGAAGAAGAAGAAGAAAAAATGAAGACGAAGAAGAATAAGAAGATAGAAGAAAAAAACAAAGACGATGGTGGAAAAGAAAAGAATAAAAGAGATAGAAGAAAAAAACGAAGAATAGTAAGAAGAAGAAGAATAAGATAGAGGAAAAAAACGAAGACGAAGAAGAAGAAGAAGACTAAGATAGAAGAAGAAAACGAAGAAGGAAAAGTAAAGAATAAGAGACACAGAAGAAAAAACGAAGAAGAAGAAGAAGAAGAAGAATAATAAGATAGAAGAAAAAAAACGAAGAAGAAGAAGAGATATAAACAAGTCACTACTCCCGATGGCTACTTTAGACTACTTAGGACCGCTAATGGAGCCGCTGTGCATGCTAACGACTGCTTGGTTTGATGTATGCAAGTAATCTAATTCCCAACGACCAATTCTTAAAGGGTTGGTGGGTCGCCTCCGGGTGGATTCGGAGCAAACGCTAGGCTAGATAGGAAGGAATGATGGGAGTTTGGGGTAAATGATTTTAAGGAAGGTTTCCTTGAGTTCTTCTTCTTCTTCTTTTCTTTTCTTTTTCTTTTCTTTCTTCTTCTTCTTCTTCTTCTTATCTTAATTTTTCTTTTTTCAAAATTCTTCTTCTTCTTCTTCTTCTTCTTCTTCTTCTTCTTCTTCTTCTTCTTCTTCTTCTTCTTTCTTTACTTTTTCTTTTCTTTCTTCCTCTTATTCTTCTTATCTTAATTTTTTCTATTTTCAAAATTCTTCTTCTTCTTCTTCTTCTTCTTCTTCTCTTTTTTTAAAATTCTTCTTTTTCTTCGTCTTATTTTCTTTATTTATTTACTTTTCTTCTTCTTCTTTCTCTTCTTCTTATCTTGATTTTTTTTCTTTTTGCCTAAATTCTTCTTCTCTTCATCTTTATTTTCTACTTTTTCTTCTTCTTCGTCTTCTTCTTCCCTTAGTTTTATTTTTATTTTTGCCTAAATTCTTCTTCTCTTTTTGCAAAATTCTTCTTCTTATTATCTTAACCTTTGTTTTCGTTTTGCCCCCATTCTTCTCGTTTTCTAAATTCTTATTCTGCTTCTTCTTCTTAATTTTTTCCATGTTCTGCTTCTTCTTCTTCTTCTTCCTCCCTGTTGTTGTTTGAAATTAAGCTGGCCTTATGCCAGCACGGGCTCTTGCTCAAAGAGCAGCCCGTAATACTTCTTCCTCCCATTACGACGGTCTGAGCGACTAATGCAACGTCCACATAGGACCCACCTCTGATCCTGAGGCATCCGCCAACAGGGGATCAGCAACTGAGGCCAGTTAGCCAATCAGAATTCGCAGATAAGGACCCCATGCTGTGCAACAGATATATATATATATATATTATATATATATATAGTATATATATATATAATATATATATATATATATATATATATATAATATATATAATATATATATATGAATATTTATCACATCACCGTGATTCATATAAATCATTCGAGCTACAAATGTCCTTTAATATCTAATTCGCTCTACCTCGGAATTGATATATTTTCATATATGTACCGAGGGGAATTTTTTAGTAGATAATAATTTCGTACCCCCATGGGATCGTCACTGTCCGATCCTGATTTCGTTCCCCGTCCAACTGGACGGTGGTTCGATCCCATGGGGGTGGATACGAAATGAATTATCAACTAAAATTCCCCCTCGGTACATATATGAAAATATATCAATTCCGAGGTAGAGCGAATTAGATATTAAAGGACATTGTAGGTCGAATGATATATATATATATATATATAATATATCATATATTATATATATATATATATATATGATAATACCGTAGGACTCCCGTAAGAACTACAGCCTCATAAACACCTGCCCGACGATGTCCTTCTGGGTTCAAGGACGAAACGTTGCAAGAAGAAAGAAAGAGAGAGAGAGAGAGAGAGAGAGAGAGAGAGAGAGAGAGAGGAGCAGACATCCTAGAGCAAGAGGAATCCAGAATGAGTCACTTAGTATCTTTTGTCAATTAGGCTTGAGATCCAATTTGTACTGCACTTTGTATAATATACTGAATTTGACAAATAATAATAATAATAATAATAATAATAATAATAATAATAATAATAATAATAATAATAATAATAATAATAATATGCTGGGAGTAAACCCTCTTTTAAACATGTTTTTATTGAAAGTAATTGTTGC
>NC_061104.1:23096531-23101531 GCF_015104395.2 Macrobrachium nipponense
TCTCTCTCTCTCTCTCTCTCTCTCTCTCTCTCTCTCTCTCTGTGTGATCCCCTTTCGCTGAGATTTTAACAAGAGAAATTTCCGGGCACCTTAACGATCAGTGATTTATAGAGGGCGGTCACGCCCGGTTTATCTGAATTCTTATTGTAAGTGAAAAAAAAAGATGAGAGAAAAAAGCCACGTCTGCTTTCACATAGACATGAAGCACAGATATCTATATGCTTAAAAAATAGAAATAAAATCACACGGGAGATCTCGCAACATGTGGGAAAGTTTTTTAAAGTTTATTATTATTATTATTATTATTATTATTATTATTATTATTATTATTATTATTATTATTATTGTATGCTGGAAATAAACCCTCTTTTATACATGTTTTATTAAAAGTAATTGCTGCCTCAGCTGCGTTAATTTTATAAAGGTTCTTCTCTATTTTTCTTCTTCTTCTTCTTCTTCTTCTTCTTCTTCTTCTTCTTCTTCTTCTTCTTCTTCTTCTTCTTCTTCTTCTTCTTCTTCTTCTTCTTATTATTATTATTATTATTATTATTATTATTATCATTATTTTTTTTTTGTCTATCACAGTCCTCCAATTGGACTGAGTGGTATTTATAGTGTGGGGTTCCGGGTTGCATCCTGCCTCCTTAGGAGTCCATCTCTTTTCTTACTATGTGCGCCGTTTCTAGGATCACACTCTTCTGCATGAGTCCTGGAGCTACTTCGGCCTCTAGTTTTTCCAGATTCCTTTTCAGAGATCTTGGGATCGTGCCTAGTGCTCCTATGATTATGGGTACGATTTCCACTGGCATATCCCATATCCTTCTTATTTCTATTTTCAGGTCTTGATACTTATCCATTTTTTCCCTCTCTTTCTCTTCAACTATGGTGTCCCATGGTATTCGACATCAATGAGTGATACTTTCTTCTTGATTTTGTCAATCAACGTCACGTCTGGTCTATTTGCACGTATCACCCTATCTGTTCTGATACCATAGTCCCAGAGGATCTTTGCCTGATCGTTTTCTATCACTCCTTCAGGTTGGTGCTGGTACCACTCATTACTGCAAGGTAGCTGGTGTATCTTGCACAGGCTCCAGTGGAAGGCTTTTGCTACTGTATCATGCCTCTTTTTGTACTGGTTCTGTGCAAGTGCCGGACATTCGCTTGCAATGTGGTTTATGGTTTCATTTTTCGTATTGCACTTCCTACATATGGGAGAGATGTTATTTCCATCTATCATTCTTTGAACACATCTGGTTATTAGGGCCTGATCTTATGCCGCTGTTATCATTCCTTCAGTTTCGTTCTTGAGCTCTCCCCTCTGTAGCCATTGCCATGTGTCATCGCTGGTTAGTTCTTTAGTCTGTCTTATGTATTGTCCGTGCATTGGTTTGTTGTGCCATTCCTCTGTTCTGCTTGTCCTTCTTCTGTCTCTGTATATTTCTGGGTCTTCGTCTACTTTTATCAGTCCTTCTTCCCATGCATTCTTGAGCCACTCGTCTTCACTGATTTATTGCCCCAGTGCTCTGTTCTCGATGTTGACGCAGTCCTCTATACTTAGTAGTCCTCTCCCTCCTTCCTTTCGTGTTATTGTATAGTCTGTCCGTATTTGCTCTTGGGTGTAGTGCTTTGTGTATTGTCATATGTTTCCTAGTTTTCTGGTCTATGTTGCGGAGTTCTGTCTTCGTCCATTCCACTATTCCTGCGCTGTATCTGATTACTGGCACTGCCCATGTGTTTATGGCCTTTAACTTATTTCCGGCGTTGAGTTTTGACTTGAGTATCGCATTGAGTCTCTGCATATAATATTTCCTGATCGTGTCCTTCATCTCTTGGTGTTTTATATCCCCTCCTTCCATTATTCCCAGGTATTTGTATCCCGTCTCATCTATGTGTTTGATGTTCGCATCTGGTAGCTTTATCCCTTCAGTCCTTGTTACTTTGCCCTTTTGTATGTTGACTAAGGCGCATTTTTCTATTCCAAACTCCATCCTGATGTCCCCAGATACAATCCTTACAGTCTGGATTAGGGTATCTATTTCCTTGATGCTCTTACCATACAGCTTGATGTCGTCCATGGACATCAGATGGTTGATTCTGTTGCCTCTTTTCTTGAGTTGGTACCCAGCATCCATCTTCTGCAGTACTTTTGTCATGGGAATCATGGATACTACGAAGAGTAGTGGGGACAGTGAGTCGCCCTGGAAGATCCCTCTCCTGATATTAACCTCTGCTAGTCTTATTCCAGAGCTTGTAAGTATTGTATTCCAGTTGCGCATTGTATTTTTGAGGAAGTTGATGGTGTTTTCCTCTGCCCCATATATTTTCAAGCATTCTATTAACCATGTGTGTGGTACCATGTCGAAGGCTTTCTTATAGTCTATCCATGCCATGCTTAGGTTGGTTTTCCATCTCCTACTGTTCATCAATACCATTTTGTCTATCAGGAGCTGGTCTTTTGTGCCCCTACACTTCCTTCTGCAGCCTTTCTGTTGGTGGGGGATGGTGTTGGTCTCCTCTAGGTAGTTGTATAGCCTTTCATTGATGATACCTGTTATTATTATTATTATTATTATTATATTATTATTATTATTATTATTATTATTATTATTATTATTATTATTATTATTATTAGTTATTATTATTATTATTATTATTATTATTATTATTATTCAGAAGATGCAACCTATTCATATGGATCAAGCCCACCAAAAAGGGGCACTGACTTGAAATTCTTAAGCTTCCAAAGAATATTATGGTGTTCATTAGGAAGAAGTAAAAGGAGGCAAAGGGAAATAAAGAAAGAAGGAGAACTACTTATCAAAAAAAATTAAATAAAATAAAATAAAATAAAATATAAAGAATAAAAAATACAAAATACAAAATAAAAAATATAAAAAAATATAAAAAACAAAATTTAAAAAATACAAATAATTAAATTTAAAAAAAAATATTAGTTATAAAAAATTTAAAAATTTAAAAGATTATTTAAAAATTATAAGAATTATAAAACAGATTAAAATAAAATTAAATGTAATAAAAAGGTAAAAATAATAACAAAAATAATAGTCACGAGAAACGTGGAATTAGGCAAATCTTTTTAAGAAAAAGGATTTGTTGCACTCAGAGCCCTTGCTCTGTTCTGCTTGTCTGCTTGGATAAGTTACCGCTAATTTGACCCTTATTCACCTCATGCTTATAATTCTTATTTGTTTGTCGGGCTGTCAACTTGCTGGTTTCTTAAAGAGGATGGCAATTCCCGTCTGTTACTTCCTTCAAGTCGGTGGCCCTGTGACGGGCTTGTTCCATAAGAATATTGGCCCTCATCTTTGTGAATAATAATAATAATAATAATGATAATAACAGTACTTCTGTTACCCCTCTCAAATGAGCAACCATTCTTTGGATGATTGAATTTCAAGTCAGTGGCCCCTGTGTGGGCTGTTCCATATCAATAGAGTTCATTTTCTGAATAATAATAATAATAATAATAATAATAATAATAATAATAATAATAATAATAATAATAATAATAATAATAATAATAATAATACAATGCGCAACTGGAATACAATACTTACAAGCTCTGGAATAAGACTAGCAGAGGTTAATATCAGGAGAGGGATCTTCCAGGGCGACTCACTGTCCCCACTACTCTTCGTAGTAGCCATGATTCCCATGACAAAAGTACTACAGAAGATGGATGCCGGGTACCAACTCAAGAAAAGAGGCAACAGAATCAACCATCTGATGTTCATGGACGACATCAAGCTGTATGGTAAGAGCATCAAGGAAATAGATACCCTAATCCAGACTGTAAGAATTGTATCTGGGGACATCAGGATGGAGTTTGGAATTAGAAAAATGCGCCTTAGTCAACATACAAAAAGGCAAAGTAACGAGAACTGAAGGGATAAAGCTACCAGATGGGAAGAACATCAAACACATAGATGAGACAGGATACAAACTACCTGGGAATAATGGAAGGAGGAGATATAAAACACCAAGAGATGAAGGACACGATCAGGAAAGAATATATGCAGAGACTCAAGGCGATACTCAAGTCAAAACTCAACGCCGGAAATATGACAAAAGCCATAAACACAATGGGCAGTGCCAGTAATCGGATACAGCGCAGGAATAGTGGACTGGACGAAGGCAGAACTCCGCAGCATAGATCAGCAAAACCAGGAAACATATGACAATACACAAAGCACTACACCCAAGAGCAAATACGGACAGACTATACATAACACGAAAGGAAGGAGGGAGAGGACTACTAAGTATAGAGGACTGTGTCAACATCGAAAACAGAGCACTGGGGCCAATATCTGAAAACCAGTGAAGACGAGTGGCTAAAGAGTGCATGGGAAGAAGGACTAATAAACAAGCAGACGAAGACCCAGAAAAATATACAGAGACAGGAGAAAGACAGAAAGAACAGAGGACTGGCACAACAAACCAATGCACGGACAATACATGAGACAGACTAAGAACTAGCCAGCGATGACAATTGGCAATGGCTACAGAGTGGGGAGAGCTAAAGAAGGAAACTGAAGGAATGATAACAGCGGCACAAGATCAGGCCCTAAGAACCAGATATGTTCAAAGTACGATAGACGGAAATAACATCTCTCCCATATGTAGGAAGTGCAATACGAAAAATTAAACCATAAAACCACATAGCAAGTGAATGCCCGGCACTTGCACAGAACCAGTACAAAAAGAGGCATGATTCAGTGGCAAAAAGCCCTCCACTGGAGCCTGTGCAAGAAACATCAGCTACCTTGCAGTAATAAGTGGTACGAGCACCAACCTGAAGGAGTGATAGAAAACGATCAGGCAAAGATCCTCTGGGACTATGGTATCAGAACGGATAGGGTGATACGTGCAAACAGACCAGACGTGACGTTGATTAACAAAGTCAAGAAGAAAGTATCACTCATTGATGTCGCAATACCATGGGACACCAGAGTTGAAGAGAAAGAGAGGGAAAAAAA
>NC_061104.1:23106531-23111531 GCF_015104395.2 Macrobrachium nipponense
TGCTGCAGTAGGAGGAGACGACTTTAATTTTCGGGTCGTGAGTGAAAAGAATTGCTACCTCATTTTCGTGTCCTCCCTCACACCTCATGAACAGCTCCATTTCCGCGGCACACACACACACACACACACAGAGAGAGAGAGAGAGAGAGAGAGAGAGAGAGAGAGAGAGAGGGCGGTGGTAAATTAGAGTAGGAGAGAACCAAAGTTACTAGGAATAAATAAAGGTTAAAACGAGAGAGAGAGAGAGAGAGAGAGAGAGAGAGAGAGAGAGAGAGAGAGGTCTCCGGGTTTCACTTCGGGTCGTCTAAGAGAGGGACGTGTTGAACAACATTTTTTTTCTTTCTTTTTTACAAGCGTGAGTCGTAAATATTCTTCATTCTCGTCTCCCTGTTTTCTTCCTACATGATTTACAAAATTATTTCTTCGCCCACCTGATGAGTCAAAGAAATAAATCATTCTATAAATATTTAAATGGGTTTAACCTTAAATACTGTCATTTTGGCTTCATAGACGTCTAAGTAAGTTGTAACGCAAAAAGGATATTTTCACTGTCACTTATTATAAGTGTAACGTCCATATTTGTGTTTATCATGATTATGATAAACATATTGTTCACCCACCTGATGAGTAAAAAAAAAAAAAATAATCCTATAAATATTTAAATGGGTTGTAACCTTAAATATTGTCATTTTAGCTTCATAAACGTCTAAGTAAGTTGTAACGCAAAAAATCCTTTTTGTAACGCAAAAAGGATTTTTTCACTGTCACTCGTTATAAGTGTAATGTCAATATTTGTGTTTATCATTATGATAAACACAATGTTAATATCTATGTTTTATCATTATCATGTTTAACATGAAACGACATCATTTCTGGCATTGCCTGATATATGCATATTATCACTTTTGCCTCTTACCTTACCTTACAGACCTTACATCTTGTTCGGGTTGCCCCAGTCCCTCAGTGTGAGGCACCTCTAATGTCTACCAGAGAGTTGCTAGTACATCTTCCGGTATATTTTGCATCTTCCATCTTGGATGGTCTGGGATGCAGTTTAGATATTTGTCGAGCTTATTCTTAAACACATCTACGCTCACTCCTTGATGTATATTCCTCAGATGAGCTGGCAACGCATTGAATAGACGCTGCATTATCGATGCTGGTGCGTAGTGGATTAATGTCCTGTGTGCTTTCCTTATTTTTCCTGGTATAGTTTTGGGCACTATTAATCTACCTCTGCTTGCTCTTTCTGATATTTTTAGTTCCATGATATTTTCTGCTATTCCTCTATCTGTTTCCAGGACCTGAATTATCATGTAGCGTTCTCTTCTCCTTTCTAGACTATATAATTTTAAGAATTGTAGTCTTTCCCAGTAGTCTAGGTCCTTAACTTCTTCTATTCTAGCTGTAAAGGACCTTTGTACACTCCTATTTGTGCAATATCCTTTTGATAGTGTGGGTACCATATCATATTGCAATATTCAAGTGGACTACGAACATATGTTTTATAAGCATAATCATGTGTTCAGCTTTCTTGTTTTGAAGGTGCCGTAACAACATTCCCATTTTTTGCTTTTATTTACATTTTGCCAACAGAGTTGCTATTTGATCATTGCATACATGTTCCTATTCATCATCACACCAAGGTCTTTAACTGCTTCCTTATTTGTGATGGTCTCATTATTAGGTCCCTTATATGCATATAGCTTTCTTTCTCTGTCTCCATAATTTATTGATTCAAATTTATCAGAGTTAAATACCATCCTATTTACCTCTGCCCAATCATATACTTTGTTAAGGTCTCTTTGTAGAGCGTTCCTATCTTCATCACAAGTAATTTCTCTACTTATTCTTGTGTCATCTGCGAAACTACTCACTACCGAATCTTTAACATTATTATCTATGTCTTCAATCATAATAACAAACAGTATTGCAGCTAACACCGTACCTTGCGGCACACCGGATATTACCTTTGGCTTCATCCGATTCTCGCGTTTTGCAATAAACACTATCTGTTTTTGTTGTGTAAAAATTCTTTTAACCATCTTCCTACTTTATCCACGATATTGTGTTTTCTAATTTTCTTCGCTAATATATTATGGTCTACTTTATCAAAAAGCTTTTGCAAAGTCTAAATAAACCACATCTGTTTCATTTCCCGCTTTTCATATTTTTGAATATGTTCTTCACGGTGGACTAACAGTGAGTTTGTGTACTTTTTCCGGGTACGAAACCATGTTGTCCTTTATTAAACAAATTATTTTTTATTAAATGTTTCATAATATTTTTCTTCATTACCCTTTCATACACTTTCATAATATGTGATGTTAGACTCACAGGCCTATAATTACTTGCCTCTAGTCTTGATCCACTTTTGAAAGTAGGGGTAATATATGCTAATTTGTGCTCATCATAAATCTTGCCTGTATCTACACTTTGTCTTAATAATATTGCAAGTGGCTTTGCGATAGAATGAACTACTTTCTTTAACAAAATAGCAGGAATTCCATCAGGCCCTGCAGCAGCTCCATTTTTAATTTCATTAATAGCCTGCACAATATCAGCTTCATTAATATCTATGTCAGCTAAATATTCACTATTTTCATCCCTTACTTCTATATCATTATCTTCATTATCTATTCTAGGGGTGAATTCTCTCTTATATCGTTCTGCCAGTATGTTGCAAATTTCCTTTTTTTCATTCGTTAATCTCCCTTCAATTCTCAGAGGGCCTTTTCATTTCATTCTTCTTTTATTCATCTTCTTCGCATATGAGTATAATAGTTTGGGGTTTTGCTTGATATTTAATAGGGTTTTTTCTTCCAAGTCCCGTTTTTCATTTTCTTTTGATTGTATAATCTTTTGTTCTGCATTTTCTATCTTACTCTTTAGTTCTATAACTTTCCATGCATTTTTTTTTCTTTTGCAAGACCTTTTTTTCCACTTTCTGATTTTCTGGAACAAGATCCTTCTGTCTCTTGGTATGCATGACTGATGTTTACTTTTCTTCTTCGGTATATATTTTTCCTTTTACTATTTTCTCCAATATTTTATATAATATCTCCGTATTTTACCCTTATGTCATCACTTACGAAAATGTTATCCCAATCTTTGTTTAATTCTTCATTAATTTTCTGACCATTTTTATATTTTTACTGTAGAAGTTGTATTTTCCATATCCTTCCCACTTTTTCATTTCTTGCTTATCTCTATTTTCACTTGCTTTGGAATGAACTGTTAATTCTATGACATTATGTCTGAAATACTCGCATTATAAACTATTGATTTCTTTAACATAATTCATCTCGTTCACAAATACTAGATCTAAAGTATTTTCCTTTCTTGTTGGCAGGTGATTTATTTGTTGAATGTTGTATTCTAGTAGCATATCTAATAGCTTTTCAAATTGCCTTTTATCTTCTGCACTACTATTACTCTCTTTTTTATATGTATAAGTACAACCACAATCTCCTATTCGTTCTTTCCATTCTGAGAGAGAGAGAGAGAGAGAGAGAGAGAGAGAGAGAGAGAGAGAGAGAGAGAGACCTCACATCGATTCCGTCAAAAGGAGAAATAAACAGGTTGACAGCCAGATTAGTTGGGACAGAGAGACAGACGGAGACATTGAAAGAGGAGTATAAAAATAATCCATTTAATTGAAAAACACCTAAATTTCAGCCAAAAATTTCCCACACAAAAAATGAGAGAGAGAGAGAGAGAGAGACGCATTAACATGGTCACAGGGGATACACAGAACACGAAGCATCGACAGGAGAGAAAAAGAAGGGATGTCTTAATCATAACTAATTAGATCTTTTCTGTCAGACGAACGCTATATATTAAATTTGTACTTAAATAAAGCAATGCTTCAGGCAAAGTTTTTCATAACTGATAAAGAAGGTTTCCTTTGATTTGCCAATGATATCAGCTTTACGTATTGATCAAAGGCGGCGTCGAGAAAACATTTGGTTAGACACGATAAATAAATAAATAAAATAAATAAATAAACAAAAGACACGACACCTAACTGATCTGCAAATAAATGAACACGAACAAGCACAGTCACATTGCCTTAATGATTTGCAATATAAAACTGATGTTCCGAGTATTATCAGTCATCCTTTTATATTTCAATATTGTGAAAAAATGGGTTAGGGATAAAATAAAAGTAAATAAAAACAAAGATAAAGAAAGTCATTAACATACGACTGCTAAATATTCTTAAAAATGGGTTGGGGGTAAAATAAAAACAAATAAATAAATAAAGATAAAGAAAGAAATTAACATACGTCTGCTAAATATTCTTAAAAAAATGGGTTGGGGGTAAAATAAAAATAAATAAAAAAACAAAGAAAAAGAAAGAAATTAACATACGACTGGTAAATATTCTTAAAAAATGGGTTGGAGGTAAAATAAAATAAAAAAAGATAAAGAAAGAAATTAATATACAACTGTTAGATATTCTTAAAAATGGGTCGGGGGTCAAATAAAAATAAATAAAAAAAAATGGATTCTGTAAAAATTTAATTTTTACCTTATTTTTTTTATATATGTTCTTTTAAATTTTAAATAATTTTTTTATTATTTTATAAATTTATATATTTTATTTTTATTTTAATATATTAATTTTTAATTTCTTTATATTTTTTAATTTAATTTTATTTTTTTTATTAATTTTTTTTATTCAGTATTTTTTTACGTTTTTTATTTTTATAGTTACTATTTTTTTTTAATTTTTTTTTTTTTTAATAATTTTTACTTTATTAATAATAAATATATTATTTTAATTCTTTAATAATTTTAAATATTATTTTTTTATTGTATTTTTTTAAACATTAAATATTATTATGTTAAATTAACAATTGTAAAAATTTTTATTTTAAGGGAAAGAAATTAAACATACGGGATGGGGCTAAAAATTCTTAAAAAAATGGGTTGGGGGTAAAATAAAAAATAAATAAATAAAAAAAGATACAGAAAGAAATTAACATACGACTGCT
>NC_061104.1:23114031-23151531 GCF_015104395.2 Macrobrachium nipponense
CGCGCCATTAGAGTATCCCATGTTAAGGTCCAGTAATATGATAGCAACAATTAAGTATTGGCAACATTGTAATTATTGCCCTCGTGAGGCAGTCTCGTCTCATCTGTCTGTTTGTTTAGCTGGCTGCTCTTTGTCCACTGGATCTTGTATATATTTCTACAATAGACATTTGGAACCTACATTTAAGTTGTGTCCTTGCCCTCCACTTAAGGTTAAGGAGTTTACCAACACATACATGGCGCAGTGAACTTTGGAAGTGTCGTATTGTTTGAAGCTTATCAAGACTTGGACATCGGGAACCGGACGGTCATCGCCATATTGGGATGAACGTTCAATTCAAAAGTGCTTTCGTGTCCCTACTGATTCATTCTATGTCATGTGCAGTGTAGTGCCTCAAGTGATTTTTATTGAGTATGCATTTATTATGTTGTGGCTTCGCCGGAGCACCGACTGTCACACCCGCACCTCATGCCATGTACGGGATGGACTGGAAGGGTCGACTTGGCAACGTTGCCTTGGATGTGAGCTGCCGTAGGCAGACACTATCGTTCATTAGTCCCCTCGTTGGCTGACGTATTTCTCGCATACGCACACACTCACGCTTCAACGAATTTTATTTATTATTCTCGTATCAGAACGTTTTTGGAATAATTTTAATAATTTTGTTGAAACTTTATTCTGCGCACTGCACATCGACAATAATGACGGACTCAAGAAAGGTACGCCTGCAGACCAATTAGAAGAGCCCACAGAACAGTTGGCAATCCAAGAGTAATGTGGGCGCCCCACACTCTGATGGGTTGGGGGAGTGTTGGAGCATCCAGTCTCTCCCACCCTCCCCACACTCTTAAGCCCCCGCTACCATCCCCCAGCCCCCATCTACCTCTCAAGCTACTGGGACAGATTTCCTCGTTTTGATTAAGTTTTTAGAGGAATCTCGCTGTATGAGGATGAGAGAAGAAGAAGGGAAGATGAAACAAGAAGACAAGACAGACAACGTGAAGAAGAAAGAAGAAGGGAACAAGAAGCAATTCGCCTTAGAGAAGATGATCTTAGAGAGAAGAGGAGAATGCAAGGTTTACTGCCCTCATTCAAACTCTTGCACCAATCATCCATTCTCATTCATGGTTACCCCCCCTTACACCTGGCGCACAGAGGTGGTTTCGAACTCCAGTCAACCCTCTCTTCCACCACCACAGAAAGCAACCGCGCAAACGCCACCCCCACTGAAGGCAGATGCAACATTCCAGATGTTCAGGGAATGGAGACGTCGGTGGGATGACTATGCTGTCATGGTGGATCTTTCTAAGCTTCCACGGGAAAGCAAATGATCCAGATGAGGATGTGGTTTAACCCTGGAAACGCAGCGTGTTTTAGAACCACACTTCAATATCTCCCTCTACAGATAAGCCTGTAGATGAAGTCCTGGACGCCTTACAGTCACATATAAAGGGTTTAAGGAATGAAGTACTTCGCCGAAGAGAGTTACTTAGCTGCAAGCAATCGGAAGGAGAATCTTTCGCTGATTTCTATGTGAAACTTCGACGCCTTGCGGAAGAAGTTGATTTATGCCCAGGTACTGCCGTCGCATGTGAAGAGACCCAGCTGAAAATGATTATCTTGATGGGCATTCGAGACGCGGACTTGGTTCAGAAGTTGATCGCCTTGGATGCCAATTCTTCTTTGCAAGATTTCATCACCACCTGTCGGTCGTATGAGGCGGCTAAAACTGCAACTTCTGCCATACGTGCCCCAACTAATCAGCTGTGTGCTGTCGGCCTACAAGAGAAGCAAGAAGTCAAGCGGAAAGCATCCACCTTCGCCGAAACCCTCGAACCCAGCAACTTGGTGCCAGTACGTGCTCGTCAGCATGATCAAGACAAATGCCCTGCGGCCAACAGTACTTGTAAAAGCTGCGACCGCGTTGGCCATTGGTCCAGGACCATGAAGTGTCCTGCCAGCAAGGTCCAGTGCCGTCTGTGTCACCGGATTGGACACTTCGATAAGTGTTGTAGGGAGAATAAGAAGAATCTTCGTCAGGACAGATCTTCAAGCAACAGTGGTGCCTCTTCAGTCAACAAATCGCAAGATTCAAGGACCAGCTGTCGTCGCCTAGGATCGCCTCGCACCATTTCCAAGACGCCCAAACCTATCTGTGTCCTCTTGTCGTTTGGCGATGTTAAGTCTCGCATTAAAATGTTACCAGACACAGGTGCCGATGTCACTGTTATTGGAAAGCAGCACCTTGACACACTGGGTATCTCCAGGAGCTGTTTGCAGACGCCTCCGCAAAGTGCGACGTTCACCGCTGATGGATCTCCAATGTCACCTGCTCTGGGTATATTACAAGCTACCCTTACACTAGGCAAGCGATCCTGTCTCGCCAGGATTCAAGTGCATGAAAATGTGGAATTTCCACTTTTATCCTATGGTCATTCCCTTTTGTGAGGAACTGGCCATAATATCTCCTGATTTCCCTAAACCTATTTTAGAGGTCAAACACGTTAATAGAGTCAAGGAGCTACCCATCTCAGCGACCACATCACCTTCAGCAGCAAAGGAATACTTTCTTCAAGAGTTTCAAGATGTGTTAGTCTCGAAAGAAGAGTTAAAGACAGCTCCTCTCAAGCCTATGGCTGGTCCTCCCATGAGAATCCACCTTAAGGATGGTGCAGTGCCTTTTGCCATCCACACCCCAAGACAGATTCCATTCGCTTTTAAGGACCAAGTCAAAGAAGAGCTTGACTCCATGGTGGCCCAAGGGATAATCAAACCTGCTGGTGATGACCCGTCAGTTTGGTGACCACCCTCTCGTCGTCGTTCCCAAGAATGGGACAGGAGTACGAATTACTGTCGATCTGACCAAGTTGAATAGCCAGGTTTCTCGTCCAGCCCATCTTCACCCACACCCTAGCCGCTATTCGCAGTGTAGGCCCGAAGGCTCGTTATTCCCACACCACTGATGCTCTCTATGGTTACTGGCAGATGGAACTGGTCAGAAGAAGAAATCAGCATGTTAAACCACCTTTATTAACGCCATATGGTCGGTTCATACATTGCAGAGGACCGATGGGCTTCGCAGCTACTGGAGACGCCTTCTGCCTGCGAGGTGATATGGCCCTTCAAGGTGTCCAAAAAACTGTGTTAAGGTCATAGACGACCTTCTCCTCCACGACGAAGACTACACTACACACCTTCATCGTATCCACGAAGTGCTCACCCGGTGCCGCAAGTTTGGGATCACACTCAACAAGGATAAATTTGTGGTTGCTGCACCCTCGTGAATTTCTGTGGGTACAATCTCTCAGGAGACGGCATCTCAGCTGATAAGCAGAAAGTCAGTGCCATCAAGGATTTCCCAACCCCTGCTAACCTGACAGACCTCAGATCGTTTATGGGATTGGTCAACCAGTTAGCGAGTTCACGCCTGACATCTCCATCGCAGCCCAACCTTTACGTCCCCTGATGAGTCCCAAGAGAACATTTGTTTGGACCCCCGACCATGATGAAGCATTTCAAGTGTCAAGTTAGCTCTCACCAGTCCACCAGTTCTCGCCCTCTTTGACCCAGACCTACCTGTTGTTCTTCAGACGGACTTCACGTTCACGCCTCCACGGCATTGGATATGCCCTCCTGCAGGACCATGGTAATGGACACCTGCGTCTAGTTCAGTGTGGTTCTCGTTTCTCGCTGACGCAGAGACACGATATGCCACCATCGAGCTTGAGATGCTAGCCGTTGTCTGGGCAATGTCGAAATGTAGGCTATATTTAGCAGGCCTACAGAATTTTACTCTGATGACGGATCACCGGCCCCTCATACCTATTCTGAACAGTTATACGCTGGATGCCATCGAGAACTCTCGTCTCCAGCGCCTCAAGGAGAAAATCTCGCCCTACATCTTTACAGCTGTGTGGCGTGCGGGTAAGTTGCTGTGCATCCCAGATGCATTGTCTCGCGCCCCAGTCAGCCACCCCACACAGGAGGACGAGATCTCGGGTGCTTCTTCCGCTGCTCATCTTCGAACTGTCATGGCTGTGAACGCCGTTATCCTTTCAGACGAGTCTCCAGCTCAGGATCCCGACAGGATACTTCAGGATCTTCGTGATGCAGCGAAAGCAGATCCTGCGTATACTCATCTACTCGATTGTGTCACATCAGGATTTTCCTCGCAACAGATATGACCTTCACAATTCCTTACTTCCTTATTGGAAACTACGTGAAGATCTCTACGCCGATGGTGACCTTGTCCTGTATGGAGCAAGGGTTGTAGTTCCTGCCGCTCTCCGTCGTCGCACCTTGTCCCACTTGCATGACAGCCACAGAGGTGTGGAAGCAACCAAGCGCAGAGCAAGGCAGTCAGTTTTGCTGGCCTCGGCATTGACTCTGATATTGCCACACAGTCAGAGCTTGTGAGGCATGTCAGACTGCAGCCATCTCAGCCGCAGGAACCTCTAATGAATGACGACAACCCGACAAGACCCTTCGAGTCCGTCTCAGCCGACTTCTTTGTTGTTGCAGGGAAGTCTTTCCTCGTCGTCGTCGATCGCCTGTCAGGATGGCCTGTTGTCGCACCCTGCCAAGGCGATACTACCGCTTCCAATACTATCAGGATCTTCTGCCGCTATTTCCGTGAAGTTGGTGTCCCCCTTCGCCTAAGGACAGATGGAGGCCCCCAATTCACCAGCGCAGAGTTCAAGGATTTTATGAAGCGATGGGGAGTTCGACACATGGTAACCTCACCCCACTACCCACAATCAAATGGTCACGCTGAAGCCGCTGTGAAGTCGATCAAGCACCTCATCCTCAAAACAGCCCCATCTGGCAACATTGATTGTGAAGCATTTGACCGAGGCTTATTGGAGCTCAGAAATACTCCTAACTTTACTGGACGCTCTCCTGCCCAGATCCTGTATGGCTGTCCTCTAAGGTCATGTATCCCTGCCCACCCTCAAGCATTCTCCAAGGAGTGGCAGGTCAAGACCGAAGATTGTGACCGCCGTGCTGCCGCTCGTTACAAGCAGGTAAAGACAAGTACGACAAGCATGCCCACCCCTTACCCACGTTGAGTGTCGGACAGCAAGTTCGGATTCAAGACCCGACCTCTCATCGTTGGGACAAAGTTGGCACTGTCATGGGTCATGGAAGGTCAAGAGACTATCAAATTCGTCTCCCTAGTGGTCGTGTGTGGTGGCGTAATCGTCGTTTTCTTCGCCTGGTGCCACCCACTAATAGTGACCCCTTTCTCCCTGTCCCTGTGGCCCCTAGCCAGGACCTAGAAAGAGAGTCCTTAGTCAGTATTCCTCCAATAAACCCACGTCGTTCCCAAAGACTCATGGAAAAGGAGTCCGCTCGAGAATGCACTACGAGCGTGAGGGGGAGGGAGGTGTAGGTACATGAAAAAGACGCATTTCACATGTACCAGTATTATTATGTTGTTATTTTGTTCAAACATTATTTCACATGTTGCGCGCCATTAGAGTATCCCATGTTAAGTCCAGTAATATGATATGGCAACAATTAAGTATTGGCAACATTGTAATTATTGCCCTCGTGAGGCAGTCTCGTCTCATCTGTCTGTTTGTTTAGCTGGCTGCTCTTTGTCCACTGGATCTTGTATATATTTCTACAATAGACATTTGGAACCTACATTTAAGTTGTGTCCTTGCCCCTCCACTTAGGGTTAAGGAGTTTACCAACACATACAATATATATATTTTGTGACATCCATACGAACTGAAAATACTGTATCCCTTTCTCTGAGATATAGTGAATTTTCCAAAATAAACAAAGCTCTTTTATGTTGTCCTTCTTTAACCCCGATTAAAAACAAGCTCATTTTGATTACAGAAATGAATGTTATAAGAATTGCGAGGGCATTATAGACAATCTTAGCACCCTTAAAAATATTTTCTTTTTTTAATTAAAATGAAAAAGAAAGCTGATAGTCATTACAAAAATTTAATGTCAGAAAAAACCTGTCTTGTGATATACACTTAAATTTAAATTAAAAAGAGAGCTGATATTCTTTACAAAATTTAATCTTTCAGAATAAACCTCTGTTGTGTGCTGAAAATAATTTTTTTTCAATCAAAATTGAAAAGAAAGCTGATATTCACTGGAAATTTTAATCTTTCAGAACAAACCTCTGTCTTGTGATAAAGATAATTAAAATTAAATTTATAAAGAGACCTGATATTCACTGAAAAATTTTACTTTTCAGAATAAACCTGTCTTGAGATAAAAAAAAAGTTTAAATTAGGATTAAAACGACAGCTAATATTCATTGAAAAATTTAATCTCTCAGAATAAACCTGTCTTGTGACAAAAATAATTTATCTAATTAAAATTAAAAAGGTGATAATCACAGAAAAATTTAATCTTTCGGTATAAACCTCAGTCTTGTGACAAAAATAATTAATTCAATTAAAACTAAAAAGGTGATCTTCACATGAAAAATTTAATTTCTCAGAATATACCTCAGTCTTGTGACAAAAATCATTTATTCAATTAAAATTTAAAGGTGATATTCACATGAAAAATTAAATCTTTCAGAATATACCTCAGTCTTGTGGCAAAAAATATTTTAATTAAAACTAAAAAGGATGATATTCACAGAAAAATTTAATCTCAAAATAAACCTCTGTTTTGTGATAAAACTATTGGCGCACGTAGGACATCCAATGCAGATATCCCCTCCTCCCCCTAACCACCTCCCACCCACATCCCCTCCCATCACACCCCCTACTACCTCCAACCCACATTCCCATCCCAACCCCCCCACAACCCCCACAAAAAAAAAAAAAAAAAAGATAATAAACCTCCATTCTGAGACGGTAAACCTATCCAGAGACCCCACTGGCCATTCCAGCCCCAAATAATTTCCCTTTTCCATGGAAAGACTGGAAAGAAAGTCTTGATCGTTTAGCATAAAACCCATTAAGCGCCGAACACGACTGAGAGAGGCAACTCGTGGACAATGTCCCGATCTTTTGCGGATACATTTTGGGAATTTATACTTTTCCTGTTTACTTCCATAAATGTCCTTGGGATTTCGTATTGGCAAATGAGATTCTTTTTCTGGATGTTTCAATAAAGGTAGGGAATGTTTTTCAATCTTTTACAGTTAATATATTCAATGGTGATCATATTATTATTATTAATATCATTATTATTATTGAAAGATCATAAACCCTGTGTTATGAGTGCTGTTCTGTACGAATATTGTTGTCTTAACGCTATTTTGTTTATTTGCCATTAGGAACGGGACGGTAAGGTAAATTCCTCTAATTCATTATCACTGTGTACAGTAACCTACAGTTTGCAAACCATTGAACTATATATATGATTTTTTTGTATGTATAAATATATATATATAATATATCTATTATATATATATATATATATATATATATATATATATATATATATATATATATACATATATGTGCGTGTGTGTGTGTGAATAAGTTAAGTGTGTATGTGGAGTTACAAACTAAATATCAATGTAGAAACATTCACACACACATACACGTGCATACATACATACTACATGTATACATTCATGTCGTATATGTATCTATATTAATATATATGTATGTATATATATGTATGAGTATATATATATACATATATATATATATATATATATATATATATATATATATATATATATATACATATATACACATACATCAATACATTCAGGAAGTACAAAAAAAAACATTCATGTAGCCCCCAAAAAACAAACAGGATTTAAAAATAAAAATTAATTCAAGCTTCAAACATCAACAATACACTTGAAAAAAAAAAGATAAATAAAAACACGTCAAGAAGGAACACTCGTCAGGCATCTAAGATAGAAAACTAACGAAGAAATCGCAAAAGGCATCTTTTTAACCCCTTCCATTGTTTACGCTTGATGGCACCCTATGATACATCATCAATAAGAAAGCCATTAAGACGTTATATTCATCCCCCACAAGATTCATCTTTCGATAAAAGTCCTCTGACGGTGATGAATCATATTGTGATCGAGTGGGGGACGCCGAGTAAATATACTGGCCCACCCTCAAAAATCACCTCTCCAAAACATAAAATTGCGAAGGAAGTAAAAATGTTAAATTCACCAAAAGAAATGAGATAATTAGATAGACAAGAGAGGAAGAAAATAAAAAAAGAGGGTTAGTTGTCAGAAGCTCTGTTAATGGACTTGTAAGTTGTGATTGACTTGCAGGTTGTAATAGACTTTGTGGGTTGTAGTAGAGTTGTAGATTGTAATAGACTTGTAGTTTAAGTTAAAACCTTTAGTTCGTGGTGCAAAGGATTTTAAGAATGTGACTAAAAGATTGTAGGTTTTGATAACTGTGGTTTATATTGTAAAGTCCCTCAAGATATGATTGCAACAGGTAGTGTAATCTTGAATAACTCAAGTATTTATATAGTTTTTTTTTTTTATAAATATGGTTGCAAGAAATCCACACTTTATTAGATGCAGCTTTAGAATATAAAGTCTTTAAGACAATATGATAGCAAATATTATAATTTTCAATAGTTGCTAATTAATCTATAAAGTTTTTTTTTTAAATAATATGGCCATAAGAAGAGATGGACCTTCGAAAATATGTAAATGTTGATAAATGCAATTTAAAAAAAACGTATTCTTGGAAAAATGGAATAAAAAAAAAAAAATGTAGGAACGGAGTTTCCATCAAACGTCATCTTTGTAAATGCAATTTTAAGAGATATTTTCTTGCGAGAATTGCAATTTTCAAGAAATTTTTCTTGTAGAAGTGCAATTTCTAAACAACCTTTTTTTGCAGGTGCAATTTTTAAACGTTTTGTGAAAGAAATACAATTTTCGATATTTTAATTGCTGAAATGCCATTTTCAAGAAACGTCCTCTTGCAGAAATGCAATTTCAAATTATTTTTTCTTGCAGAAATGCAATTTTCAAGAAACGTTTATTGCAGAAATGCCATTGTTAAACCTTTTTTTCGTGCAGAAATGCAATTTTCAAGACACATCTATTTTAGAAATGCAATTTTTAAGAAACGTTAATTGCAGAAATGCAATTTTCAAGAAACGTCTATTTTAGAAATGCAATTTTTAAGAAACGTTAATTGCAGAAATGCAATTTTCAAGAAACGTTTATTGCAAAAATGCAATTTTCAAGAAACTTTTATTGCAGAAATGCAATTTTCAATAATTTTTTCTTGCTGAAATGCAATTTTCAAGGAACTTTTATTGCAGAAATGCAATTTTCAATCATTTTTTCTTGCTGAAATGCAATTTTCACGAAGCGTCTTCTTGCAGAAATGCCATTCAAAATCATTTTTTCTTGCAAAAATGCAATTTTCAAGGAACGTTTATTGCAGAAATACAAGTTTCAAGGAACGTTTATTGGAGTAATGCAATTTTCATTCATTTTTTCTTGCAGAAACGCAATATTCAAGAAATGTATTCTTGCAGAAATGCAATTCACAAGAAAGTTCCTCGCAGAAACACAACTCAAACACTGGCATTTTTCCTCTAAAGAAAAAAAAAAACGTGAAAAACGCAGCCTTTCAGAACCGCCATTAAATTTCATTTTGAACAATTAACCGGGAACGTGCCTGATCGCACGCACTTGACTCCGCGCGTGCTTGCGCGCCATACGTCTTCTCTTAAGGGGCAATTACCGTTAAATTCGGTGTAATGGCAGCTAATTAGGAAGATGATGGGGAGCAATGGCGTGGATTCCAAGGATCCATTTATTTAACGAGGGGGATTCGTGGCACGATCGACGGGAGATGTATGACGAGTCATGGATCATGAAGCAGAAGTATGTTTGGTCGTCTGGCACTGATGCCCAATCTCACAACCCCCACCTCTCTCTCTCTCTCTCTCTCTCTCTCTCTCTCTCTCTCTCTCTCATGTATATACGTATATGCATACACAAGATGACCATGAATGCTCGAATATGTTGTTAAGCTTCATATTTTTTTATATTTTCAACTCTCTCTCTCTCTCTCTCTCTCTCTCTCTCTCTCTCACACACACACACACACACACACACACACAGTCTCATAGATACATATGTTATTTAATGATAAATATACGAACGTGCTAAGCTACATAATCGCTGGCATTTTCAACTCTCTCTCTCTCTCTCTCTCTCATAGATACATATATTATTTGATGATGAATGCACGAACATGGTAAGCTACATATTCACCTCTCTCTCTCTCTCTCTCTCTCTCTCTCTCTCTCTCTCTCTCTCTCTCTCTCTTGTTCTATACACAACCACAATTTTAAATGAAAGTACGAATAAGTTGTAACTTAAGTATACCAAAGATTACAAATACAAAGCCTTACTGATAACGGAGAAATCTTCGCACAAATTCAGCCACAAGGAGGTAAAATAAAGAGTACAAATCCTTTGAAGACTGAAAGATTTAGTTATCTGACTCGGCTGATCAAATGCATTGAATTACTTATGCAAGAACATTCAATTTCGTACTCATACGTTTCTTTGAAAATTTTGCGCTCATTTTAATTTTGCTGAAGGATTAAATAATTAAATTCATTACGTTTTTTACCTAATGATCACTTATAAATAATTTTATAGTTTTTTTGTTGGCCTTCTTTAAAAAAAATTATTTTATTTAGTTGTTTTACTTTTTGCGAGAAAATTAATTCTAGAAAATTCAGGCTCCGTCTGACAATTCATTTAGCTCAGTACATCAAATGATTTCTGTTGAATGTGAGACTTAGTTTAAAAACTCCGAGAAAGAGAATATTTAAATCAAATATAATCGTCAAATTAGCGTCTTCCCAGCTCCTCTGTCATTTAGCCACAATAACTTCATCTTCTAACCCCCTTCTTTTGCGGATCCAAAGCTCCAACACTCACTGTTCAGAAGCCTCTAATCCTCTATTTTAATCAGTGGCAAAAGAACTGTCATGGACGTAAGCGCAGGCTGCTGATCCATGTTTGGTTCCTGCGAGGGCAAAAAAGCGAACGAAAAACAACTCTCTTCGTCTCACAAATGCTCCAGAATGACCATTCATCTTTTCCCGTCACCTGGAACACATGCTTGAGATATTTCACAGACGCTCCTTTTATCCGCGCTGGAAGTTACGCGTTCCAAAAACGCCTCGTGTATTGTCTGTCTGGCTCTCAGCCCGTCTGAACGAGCCGAGAGAATTTATGCTGCTGTTCCTTCTCCTTCTTCTTCTTCATCTTTTTAGATCTGAGGAGAAGAGCCAATAGAACTCCGGGGCTCGTTAAAGGCCAGGCAAATAATTCAGGCTATAACTTAGGCGAGGTATGAAAGCTTCAAGATCTCAATGTGTATCACTCTCTCTCTCTTTTGAGGGCCTCTGCTTCTCGCATTTCGGGACGCCGTGACGTCACAATATCAAATGAGAAGATCAAGCGCTTTCATAGATCGTGCCGTTCGGGCCTGACAGCCAGCCAGAGGACTTCGCAGTGTGAGACGAAGGTCAAGGGTTGGGCAAGTGTTTACATCAAATGCTCGAATCTTATCGCACGGCTGAGCATCGTCTAAAGACAAGGAGCCCAGGTGGGGCGAATCTATTGTGGCAGGAGACGCGGGTGCACTGATGATTTAGAGCTGGGTTGAAATCGAGATTAATCACTGGTACTTTAGTCTCTTTGGATTTGGTTTTGAAAATTGCGAATAAAGCTTCTTGCAGTCCGGTTTCGAAAACCAGACTCAACACTGTTGGTGCTTGCCTGTGCTTGCTTTACGAAAACTGCATTGAAAGTTGCTTGTGCTCATTCGATTCGAGCTTTGAAAATTATACGAACATTTTTCACGGTTAAACGGTTAAAACGGTTAAACTTCTTTATTTCGGGTTTCGAAAACCATACTTTAAAATTATGTGAATTTGTGCCTTTAAAAATCTTCATGTAGTTGTAGACGTTGCATTCCGCAGTCAATTTCAACGATGTTTACAACTTTGTATCAGAATGCAGTACACATCCTTATATTTCGAAATTTGAGTTTTTTCAATATCCGATCCCTTCACCATCCAAACCAACCCCCGCCCCCACCCCACCCAAGGAAAAAAAATACACACACACACACATACAAAATCAGTCTTGCAAGTCGCGTTCTAAATCACTTCCGTAATTAAATCATCGCAATTAATCAACGATAAGAGATTAGAATAACTGTTCATCATGATCTTGCAACTTGCAAAAAGCCAGTAAATACATTTCAATTCAATCAATGATTCTAATCTATTCTAAATACCCTCATACAGCCATAAGAGATTACAATCACTTATTAGCATCTTACAACTTCCTAATAACCGGGAAATAAGTTTGAATTCGTTAAATGATTTTTTCTATTCTAAATACCGTCACTCACACAACTATAAGAGATCAGAATCATTTATTAGCATCTTGCAACTTGCCACCAAACGAGAAATGAATTTGTATTCAATAGATGATTTTGATCTATTCCAAATACCGTCACTCACACAGCCTGCAATCTCTACATCTTCCCCTTTATCGATCACCTAAAAATTATCTCGACTTCATCTACTGTGAGCCAAACTCAGATTCTGTAAATGATCTTAATCTCTTCTAAAATACCCTCAGACAACCTGTATATACTCTTTACATCTTTTCACCCATAAATGATCTCGACTCCATCTATTGCAAATTTACCGGCGACTAAGCAACAAAACCACTCTTCGCAATCCTCGCCAGATTATATTCCCCCAAATACCGAGACCAGATTAAAAAACCGCCAAGTCACGGGGCCCCATGGTGGTTTTTGGACTCCTCTGAGGTTTTTCCGTTTTTTCCCCTTTCTCCAGATTTTTTCTTTTCCCCTCCGATGGGTCCCTGGTTCATAATCGTAAAGACTAATGAATGTCAGATTAATTTAAGATCTCCCCCAGATCACCCACGGGACTCTTCTCCGAGGGCTTTTAACGTCCCATTAGGGTTCACACCCGAAAGGAGAGGGTTTTAAATGTCGGGGTTCTCGCGATTTTGGAAAGGTATTGCCAGGGTATTTTCAATGAATGAGATGAGGTGAGTTTGTGAGGGAGTTATGAGGGCTTTTTGAATGAGGGAATGATGAGAATTTCGTAGGATATTATGAGGGTATTCAGTAAGGTGGTTTTGTGAGTGTTTTGAAGGAATTTTGAGCGTGAATTGTAAGAATTTCGTGGGATCTGATGAAGGAATTTTAAATGAGTTAAATTAGGTGATTTCGTGGGTGTTATGAAGGGATTTTAAATTCATTAAATAAGTTGATTTCGTCGGTGTTATGAAGGAATTGTAAATGAGTTAAAGAAGGTGATTTTGTGTGTTGTGAATTAATTTTGAATGAGTTAAAAAAGGTAATTTTGTGAGTGTTGTGAATGAATTTTAAATGAGTTGAATAAGGGGATTTCCTGGGTTATGAAGGAATTTCAAATGAGTGGATTCAGGTGAGATTGTGAGGTTGTTATGAGGGGATTTTGAATTAATTAAATAATGTGAGTGTATGAGCGTATGTATTGTGAAGGAATTCTGAATAACAGAAATACGATCATTTTACGAATATATTGTAAAGGAATTTTGAATAACTGACTTAAAAGAATTCAAAAAGTTTATGGGAAAAATCTTTAATAAATACATTAAAACTTTAGTTAAGAAATATACATATTCTTGCATTTCTTCTGAAGAATAATCGCGAGGGGACGAAAAACTGCGTCCACATTTAGCCGAGAAAAAGTTAGAATGCAAATGGAAGTCATGCCTCTCTCTCTCTCTCTCTCTCTCTCTCTCTCTCTCTCTCTCTCTCTCTCTCTCTCCTGATGTCATGATTTTAAATAACAAGTTCACATAATGAATGCTTCTATGTATATAAAATCGTTAATGGTGAAGGAGACTTTACCAGATCTTGCCTTCAAAAATGTAGGCAATGATGAGGACTTTCGCGAAGAAAACCTACATTCCTTTAACTCCAACGAACATGTGTCAGTGTACGCAGAATGTTAAACAAAATTCCTGTGACGAGAAAGTGACGTCATTATTGCATTTTATGGTTTTGTTTACTTCTGTTCAGCTCAAAGGAGAAATTCAAGTTATTCTTTATAGCAGCTTTTTTTTTTTTTTTTTTTTTTTTTTTTTCGGACTGACGTCATACTCGTAGATGACGACATAGGTCGGGTCATTCATAAATTCGAGATAGTTGTAAGTATAACGTCTTGGTTATGAATGAAGTCCTCATCATGAAGTCATCTGTAAAAAATGGCGTCATACCTTAGCTCAGAGGATAAATTCGCCATTACCCTAGTGTGACGTCTTGCTGAGGAATGACGCTATTCTAAAGAATGACGTCATACTTTACTAGGGAATGTTAGGAGAGGTGTAAGACCTCTTGTGATTTTCGTGACCTCCTCCTCCTCCTGCCAAGCACCCCTACCCTACCCCCAATAAAAAAAAATCCCATTCTTTTTTTAAAAAGCCATGCTATTATTTCTCCATCCAAAACTACCCCATATGGAACAACTGTGATAACCAACGATTCCAAAATCATATAGATTCTCCTAACTGACAAAACGCACGCAAACTTCTATCTGACGTTTCATCTATCGAAAGATACGCTATCGCTTTCCTCCATAAAGTTCGATGCGTTAGGATGCGGGGACCGAATTACTTAAAAAGAAAAAAAACCATAAAATAAAATTTAGACTTTGATCTTAGTGGGGGAGAATAAGTGAGGATTTTTTAATTTTTTTTTTATTTTAGAAGTTGTATTTTTCTCTTCCTCTGCAAGATTCCTTATCAACATGCAAAATTTTTCCTTGCAAATAAGGAGTCCGGACATGCTGAACATCTGGCGAGTATGCAGGAGAGAGAGAGAGAGAGAGAGAGAGAGAGAGAGAGAGAGAGAGAGAGAGAGAGAGAGAGACTTACGACCGAGCTTGAGAATTTTGTACGATTAACATACTTTGAAGATTTCCGAAAGTTCGTAACACATCGCAACAAACCAGAGAGAGAGAGAGAGAGAGAGAGAGAGAGAGAGAGAGAGAGAGAGAGAGAGAGAGAGAGAGAGAGCTGAACTTACAACTGAGCTAAGAATTTTGTGCGATTAACATAGGCTGAAGTATTCTGAAACTAACGTCATGCAACAAACATGAAAAGAGAGAGAGAGAGAGAGAGAGAGAGAGAGAGAGAGAGAGAGAGAGAGAGAGAGAGAGAGTGAGTGTTAAACTCTCTGACAACCGAGCTGTGAAATGTGTCCGATTAACATATCCTTAAGTTTTCAACGATGCTTTAACATAAATCAGCGTTGAATGTTCTTCTGTAACTTGTATCAAGAGCCCGAAGGATTATTGCCTTAGGTTTATTTCTTATTCATTTACAGATTGTTTTGTTAATGTCTTTAATAATAATAATAATAATAATAATAATAATAATAATAATAATAATAATAATAATAATAATAATAATAATAGTGTACGTAGGAAGCAGACCCTGCTAGGTGGACATCCAACTAGAGTTAATTATTTGATGAAGGTGATTGTTTGGGTATCATCAATGCCGTATACTCCTTTAAAACACATATACAGGAAGATTCAAAATAAATGCAAGAAATAAGAAAGAGACGAGAGAGAGAGAGAAGGGAGAGAGAGATAGAGCGGAGAGAGGCCGGAGTGACGATAGAGAGCGAGAGAGAGAGAGAGAGGGTTTGGTAGAATTTTCCGGTTCATGCTTGCCGTCGTTAAAAGGAAAGAAAAGGCGAGAGAGAGAGAGAGAGAGAGAGTAGAATTTCTCGGTTCATGCTTGCCGTTAAAAGAAAACTCCTTCTCTCCACCCGCATCCTTAAATATTGTCTTCTTCCTAACTACGTTATTCCTACCTCCTTACTGCATCCCTCCTCCCTCTCTCACCCCTTTCCCACATGACACCTATCCCCTCCCCGCGTCACCTCCAAGGACCACCTGAGTGTCGGATGTCGCGGGTCGTGTCAGATCAGTGTCATGTCAGGCCAACGTTGTAACTCCATAAAATTGTACACTTTCCCTCCCTCCCCCCCGCCCTCTCCCCCTTCGTTCAAACACCCCGCACACCCCCCCCCCCTCGTTCAAACCTTTGGGGTGCGTTCTGCCTTGTCGTATTTGTTTCGTAGTCTTGAGACGTCTAATTTTTCTCTTTTCAAGTTGTCTTTAGTATTTTTTTCTTCCTTCAGGTTGTCTTGAGTCATGCCTTCCTTCTTTTCAAAGATCACTATTTTTAATGCTGTTGAAATCACTATAAGGCAATGTCTTATATTTCTCTCTCTCTCTCTCTCTCTCTTATAACTTAACACGCTTTAGTTTCTATTTTATTTTTATGAATTTTTATTTCTAACTTATTTTTTGTTAAATTTTACGTTAACGGCGTTTTTGTAATCATAAACAGAATGAACTGAACTTTTCATTTTTTAAATTTTTCTTGATTTCTATTCTATCTTTACTCCTCTTTCTTACTTTCCAATTTTTCTTCAATTTTGCCTTAATTTCTATTCAGCTTTTCCCTCTCCTTTTCTTCCTTTCTTTCCAACTTTTTCTTAACATCGAGATTTGATAATCTCCCGAATTATCCACCGGACTTTTCTCCCTTTTTTATTCAATTTCTTCTCGTCTTCCCTCTTTATTCTATTCTAAATAGCAAATTACCCAGATATCCAGTAATCACTCTGATTAATAGCCGTACCTATAATTCCCAGCCTCACTTCACTTATGTGCTGCAGTAATGAAGCTTTCGCGAGGGGTCTCGAGATCCCTAGGGGTTAAGCCAGCGGTCTTGGGGGAAGGTGGGAGGGGGGGGTGTGTTCCTCTGGAATTAAAGTGATTGGGGTACAGTGGGATGAATCTTCAGGCTTTAGGGGAAAGGAGGAAGGGGGGGAGGGGTTGCTTTGAAAATTAGGGGGAAAGGGGGAAAGGAAAACAATCGTAAGGCCTTAGAGTTTATACCTTCATGGTTATGCTTTGAGGTTGAGGGCTTCACGAGTTGAAGCTGGAGGAGTTTTCCAGAGGTCTTGATGGCAGGCCCCAGACCTTCATGAGAAGGTTCTAAGACTTCAGGAGTGAATAAGGCGTCGTTCTCAGCACTAGCGGATCCATGGGGGTGGGGGGGGGGGGGGGGGGGGGGGAAAGGTGGTTGTGCACCTGAGCACGTGCCCCACCCCCAACCCCGTGAAAAATAATGACAAAAATAATAACATTGAAGATTTTGATAATAAATATTAACATAAATGAGAAATGTGTGAAACAAAGAAAAAAAAAATTCTATTTAGAAATGATAAAACTTTGAAAAAAAAAACAAAAAAAAACAATATAACAATAATAATACATTGTATATTTGTATAGTACAATAGATATATCTATTAACCCACAACATATATTTACCCACCCCCCAACCCCCCAATAATATTATACAATTATAATATATAATGTATATATATTATATATTATAATTATATATAATATTGAATTATTATATATATAAATATTAATATAATATTATAATATATGCTCCCTGTGATATTTTTCTGGATCCGCTAGTGGTTCCCAGGAGTCTTTGGGCGAATGTTAACTCTAAGAGATTGGGTCTCAAGATTCAAGGACCTTAAGAAAGAGAGAAAGAGGTCGCTGCTCAGGGATCAATAGCTTTACTTGTTATGAAGTAAGGGCATCCAAGGCCCGATGTCCTTCGGAGGAAGAGGAGGATAGCCCTCAAGAGCTGGTAGCCTAAGACAAAACAGCGTGATCCTGCGGTGAGGTAATGCCTTATGGAAGAAGGATGCGATTCTCAATAGTAAACAATGCAACGTCTAGGGATGGGGGGTTTGTGGGGGATGGGGAAAGGGTTAGTGAATAAGTAAGCTGGGAGTGGGGGAGGCGGGAAAGGGGGTGGGGCTAAAATTACCAGTCATTTTCCTCGTGCTCTCGTATCTCCTAATGACCTGCAGGAATGCTTGCATGGAATATAATCACTCACGATCTCTCTTATTAAGGTTTCTCACAGTCGAAAAGAGAATATACTTTAGTTTTACCTTTTTTTTTCTTTTCAGTTTGGGCGGTTATCGACTGATCTCACTGAAGTAATATTAGCGTGCTCTTATTATTATAATATGATCATATGCATTATTATAGATTTCTTGCTTGGGCGGGCAATTACCATTTGCATGGCGCGGGCGCTTTTCTGCTATCCCTCATTTCGCTTTTAAAATACAGTATAAGGTAACTACGAGATATCCGCTTTCCGTTGTAATCAATGTAATGCGCTAATTGGGTGTAGGCTCTGCATACCAGTAATTGCTACAATTTTGCCGGTGGTAATGACGCGAGTTTTTTTTTTTTTTTTGTGGGGTGTCGGGTCAAAACGATTTTTGAATATTTTTCAGCTTTCAAGCAAAAACGAAAAGAACCCAAAAGATATTTTCTCATTATTATTTATATATATTTTTTGTTTTTGCTTTTTTTCTATGGCCTAAATAAAAAATAATTCTTATGCCCTATCTATTGCGTAACTTGCAGAACAAAAACTAATGAAGATGAAGCTTTGGTATTATTTCTTTATCAATTCAAGGTTTACTGCTCCTAATTTGAATTATATAAAAACATACTAAAGCTTTACTAATCTCCATTTATGAATAATACATAAACATACTTGAGTTTTACTTTTCTTCATTTCTGAATGATACAAAAACATACTTGAGCTTTACTAATCCTCATCTAAATGATAAAACAACATACTTCAACTTTACTAATCCTCATCTCTGAATAATATATAAACATACTTGAGTTTCATCTCTGAAGGATATACACGTAAGCCTCACGAAACATTGGACCAAAAGACTCTCTTAATTATTTGGCTTCATAAAAGTAAAATGATGATGAAAAACTTACTATTACAAATCATATCGAGAAAGACCTTATACATTTTTTAAACTGAACTACAGCTTTGCTTTAGGCGTATTCATTTGAATTCTATCGATTGAAAAGTCTCAATATTCATGCAGAGTACAATATACATTTTATATATAATAAACTATATACATACATACATACACACACACACACACACACACACACACACACACACACACATATATATATATATATATATATATATATATATATATATATATATATAGTTATATATATATTATATATATATGTATATATATATATATATATATATATATATATATATATATATATATATATATATATAGTATATATATATATATATATATATATATATATATATATATATAGATATAGATATATATATATATATATATAATTATATATATATATATATATATATATATATATATATATATATATATGAGTAAGACACTAAAATGCTGTTCTTTGGTACCACGCATCATAGATTGTATTTACCATTTATTTACCGACTCATATGTCTTTTCATTTGGGTATATATTTCCTCTTATTTTATGTAAGGGCATTCTGTATTGTTTTGCACTGATTAATAATAATAATAATAATAATAATAATAATAATAATAATAATAATAATAATAATAATAATAAGTAGCACACCGGCTATAAATCCAAAGACGGGCAGCCAATAACAATGATTAACTTCCGGATATCACCTTAATTAGAAAGTGAAATGAGGCGTTAATTACGTACATCTAAAGACAATGGGACCTAGACGTTCCAGCTATTGTTTTTCGGCATCATAATTAATTTGGCAAAGGCCTCTAAGTTTATCTTTAATGAGGGTAAGTGAAGTATAACGTTTGAACAAATAATATTAAAGTGCTCCCTAAAGTCCTTCATATAAATAACGTATGAATTTCATTAATGCGTTATTTAATGGCTAGAGTGCAGCGAAGGAGATCTCTCATGACCGAGTTAGTGGCGCGCTGGATTCCGGTAGGAGAGGACGTCAATTCGATTCTCCCTAATGGGAAAACTATGTCTGTGTGGGACGGGTCTCCTCCCCCGTATGCTAAAAGCATATCTCAGGCATCAAAATATCTTCATATCTGTCTGCATTTGGATCTAGGCTTAGATGTGAACAAATCGAAAGTTAAATTGGGACCGTGGTTGATAAAAACTACATTGGATGAGTGTATAATGATTAGTCTTAATACCCTCATATCCGGATGAAGTAGTTAGGTTAAATGTACGGTTAACACTTCCATGGCAACATCTCCGGATAAAATACAATGGTTAATGAATGATTAACACCTCCATTTGAGCATAAGGAGGATGTGTTCTACATGCCGCCCTCAAGTCCGGTTATAGGAAAGAGGTTCTTAACCTGGGGGCCTGGGCCCCCCTAGGGGCCCGTCAGCGATTTCCAGGGGAGGCGCGAGCCCTAGGGAAAAAAATCTCCAATTATATTCGTTGTTCTCTTAACAAGAGTGAGGAACTAATATTCAGAAGTTTATGAAAAAATGAAAACGTATCGCCTTATAACGTTACTTTCCTAGAGTCTACTACACTATAGTTAGGCTCGTTGGGCTGACCAGGTTTTGTAATTATTGACCTCCCTCCCTATCCCTCGAAACTCCTTCTCTTTCTCATTTTTTATATTCCTTTAAATCTGGGAGGGAATTTTACTCATAGATGCAAGGGGACGTCAAAGAAAGGACCAACTCTGAGAGGGGACGTGGTCATAAAAAGGTTAAGAACCACTGGCCGTTAGAGGGAAGGGGGTCACCTTATGAATTCAGCCACAGCCTTGTAAAATACATGAAGTGCAAAAGGAAGCCTTTAAATGATTTTGGGGATCGATGCCATGAGCTTCAATGAGGCCATGAACTTCAGGGAAAGGGAATTAAGAATACCGAGTCGAAAAGCAAAGAGTGCTTTAGACGTTTCCTCCAAATATCCCGATAAAGATGAAGAGAAACTGAGTTTCAAAAAGCGAAGTCATACTTCAGAAAGTTGTGTCGGAAATAGTTTTGGTCTTATTTTTGTGATTCTTTAAACATAATTACTACTGCTACAACTATGACTACTATTACCAATAATAATAATAATAATAATAATAATAATAATAATAATAATAATAATAATAATAATAATAATAATAATAATAATAATAATAATAATAATTACTGTTTTACTTTATATGAACTCAGAAAAATAATTATCTTACCAGTCCCTATTGTAATCAAGATATCAACAAATTATTACACCAATAATGCTGAAGTATGAAAACAAATAGAGACGTCCAAAGCATCTTATTCTTTTCTTTTTACAGAAAAAAAAATACTCCTTTTCCAATAAAGGACAGAGAGAGAGAGAGAGAAGAGAGAGAGAGAGAGAGAGAGAGAGAGAGAGAGAACAGTCGTGCTGATCGAGTCAGGAAAAAGCGGAAAATAAAGCCGAGAAGAAATTGGGGGGAAAAATAAATAGGAACGAAATTAGAGATGGAGGAATGAATTCTTCCCGTCTTGTACCGGATCGAGTAACATAGAACTGTTTTCTCCAGGGAAACAGAAGAACGAGAAGAATGGACATCTCTCTCTCTCTCTCTCTCTCTCTCTCTCTCTCTCTCTCTCTCTCTCTCTCTCTTTCCCTTTCATCTATTGTCTCCGTGAATCTCTGTTGCCAATGAAGATGTCTTGGGCAATATCACCGAGGGCAATATACTCCTCTCTCTCTCTCTCTCTCTCTCTCTCTCTCTCTCTCTCTCTCTCCTCCTCTCTCCTCCTCACAGGCATCTCTTATGTAACCTTTCAACAATGAAGAGGTCAGAGTGTCAGCAAAAAAATAAAGGAAAAAGGTATTGTTGTCGGCGATGTTTGTCAACTGTGATCTATGAATGAGGTGTAAGGACCTTCATTCTTTTTTCTTTTTAAAGGAAGGATCACTCTGTGTGTGTATCATATACATACATACATGCATACATACACACACAGACACACAGACACACACACACAGACACAGACACACACACACACACACACACACACACACATATATATATATATATATATATATAATATATATATATAAATGGGTTCACTTTGGGAAGACCTGTTTCCTTTCCAGGACTGACGCCAACCAGTCGACCCAGCTGTGAATTGAGTACATGCATTCTTCTAGAGCTAATATATATATATATATATATATATATAATATATATATATATATATATATATATATATATATATATATGCATGTATGTATGTATATATATATATATATTTACATATATAGGGAGAGAGATACAAAAATAGATAGTTACATATGTATATAGAAAAAAAAACCCCATTAAAGATTAGAATGTAACGCCCCGCCCTCCTGCGACCAGTACAAGATTAGATGATTAGGTAAGTGAATAGATATGGACTGAGAAAAACAAAAACGACAACAGCAATATAGGTGAAAAACGGGAAATGAATAGCTTTGGGTAAAAGATTAAAAAAATTAAAAATAAAAATGCAAAAAAAAAATTGTAAAAATCAAAAGTATAAATTCGAACATATATGATGATTATAATCACTTTAGCACGTGATTCATCTATCACACATAACCACAGGTGAAAAATAAGAGACGGGGTGTATGTTCGTCAGTATTTTCTCTGTAGTATATATAATTGTGACTTCTAATACTATGTATCAGTCCTTCGTCAATGGCTTGGAAATGAAGCCGTAACCGGTCTGGACCTACACCCCGCCTCTTATTTTTCACCTGTGGAGATGTTGATATATATATATATATATATATATATATAATATAAATATATATATATATATATATACCATATACATATAATATGATATATATACATAGTTTAGTATATATGTATACATATATATATATATATATATATATACATATATATATATATATATATATATATATATATATATATATATATATATATATATATGAACAAGGGGGGAAAAATGCTGAATCTTTAATCTGCACAAACAAACAAAGGAAGAGCATGAAAGAAAACCGTCCCGTCACGCCATATTTCGTTACCCGACAAATGACAAGGAACAAGTTCCAATTCTAATTATGACTTCCTTCGAGAACCGTTCCTCTCGGCCAACGATAAGAGATATCGATCGCAGGCCTCATATACAAGTAAAAGCGAGTTGCGCGCATCAAACCCCAATGCGGCAATCTTGTATAAATAAGGGAGGGTTCTTGAATTATATACATTTCGAATTCGACCTCTCTGACCCTCGTTATTCCACTGACCTGCCTTGGCCTCTCTCGGGAGGAGGTGGCCTATTATCGAAAAGATGGGTCGTTCCAATTCAATTGATGACTTAGCCGGGGTCGCTGTTTCGCTAAGAAGAGGGTTATTCATTGTAGTACTATAGTAGCCTTTTATTCAGCGAGGAGAACTCTATTGAGCTGGAGGTGCTGCGTGGCTAATTGAACAAATAGTGATTCTAAATTAGGGACTTTAAATTAGCACTTCATGCAAACTATGCGTAATGCTTTGTTAGGGGGAATGGTCTCTGTAAGTAAGCACTTTGTCTAGTTGGAATCTCTGCTTTGTTAAAGCAAAGTTAATAATTCTAAAACAACTTTTGTTAAATTAGCACTTCATTCATTTGTGAGTACTGCTTTGTTAGAGGAAAATAGTCTCTGTAAGACAGCAGTTTGTCTAGCAGGAGCCTCTGCTTTGTTAAAGCAACGTTTACTCATTCTAAAACAAGCTTTGTTAAATTAGTACTTCATTCATTTGTGAGTACTGCTTGTTTGCTTGTTTATAAGGTGTTTTTACGTTGCATGGAACCAGTGGTTATTCAGCAGCGGGACCAACGGCTTTACGTGACTTCCGAACCAGAAATACACATCTCTCACACCTCAATAGAATGCCCGAGAATAGAACTCGCGGCCACCGAGGTAGCAGGCAAAGACCATACCGATCACGCCACTGAGGCGTTTATGAGTACTGCTTTGTTAAAGGGAAATAATCTCTGTAAGTAGGCACGCTGTCTAGCAGGAATCTCTACTTCGTTAAAGCAAAGTTTACTATTTCTAAAACAAGCTTTGTTCGGCTGGAAGCTCTGCTTTGCTGTGACCAAACAAATTCACTCTAAATGAAATTCCATCCATCCACAAATCTGAGCTAAAATGAAAGCAGTCCCAAAGTCGTAGTGATCATTACGCTATTTAATCTAGCAGATGTGTCAATGCCGTGCGTCACTTATTTCTTTACACAAATACTATTAACAATCTAAGCGACTTTCTTTAATAAATGTGGTCTGCAGTGAGCAGCGAGGTGTATTTAAAATTAAAATGCGAATTCCTGTTTTTTTTTTTTAAAGATAATGTGCTAACATATCTTTCTGTTTTATTACCAAGATTAGTTAAGACCGACTTCATGTTCCAATGCAGAAGGGATATAACACTATTTAAAAATCACAATATAGAACATACACACACACACGCACACACACACACACACACATGAAAACTCATAAACACAGATTCATAAATCATATAACACATATAATGATTAAATGTGATTCTTTGCTTGCAGAAGTGATGATTACACCAGTCATCCACAAATAAGGATCGCTACTCTACGTTCATTGAAATCTCTGACAGTAATCTGGCCTGATTTATTTTCATCCCTTTTATGAGTGCACGAGATTCATTACATGACGTCAATTTTGTTTGTAAATTACTTAATCTGTTGTAACTCGTAAAAAAACTCCAATATTTCCATAAATCAACAAGGAATTGGCCAAGTTCTATCTAATCTATAGCTCTCATGGGAAAAGTTGCAAGTTGAATTCTATAATCCCGATGGTTATGCATAAACAGGTAAATTTAACTGTTATCATATTTCCATGCCTAACATTCCATTAAGTTAAATTTACAATGTATAAACATATTAGACGGAGGCTGTATATTCAACCTGTGTCAAATTTAGTGGGGTAAAGAAGGTTTACTTACATTTTGGGAATAATCCTGATAGGGTTTTATGATAATTTTCAGTTTTGCAATTTGGGATTTTTTCTTAATATTGATGTGGATATATATATATATATATATATATATATATATATATATATATATATATATATATATATGTATATATATATATATATATATATATATATATATTATATATATATATATATATATATATATATATATATATATATATATATATATATATATATATATATATATATCTTTAGTTTTGCTACTCCGGATTTTTCCTTAATCCTGATGTGGACTTATGATGATTTTTCAATTTTGCTATGCAAGAGTTTTACTAATCTTGATATGGATTGATGATATTTCGTAGTTTTGCTATTTATTTATTTTCATAATCTTTATGTGGAGTGATGATATTTCCTAGTTTTGCAGTTTTTTTTTTTTAATCTTGATTGGATTGATAATATTTCCTATTTTTGCTTTTTTTTAAATTTAAAATCTTGGTTAGAGTGATTAATATTTCCTAGTTTTGCTTTTTTTAAATCTTGGTTTAGAGTGATAATATTTCCTAGTTTTTTTTTTTTTTGCTTTTTTTTTTTTTTTTAATCTTGGTTGGAGTGATAATATTTCCTAGTTTTGCTTATTCTTTAATCTTGGTTAGAGTGATAATATTTCCTAGTTTTGCTTTTTTTTAAATCTTGGTTAGAGTGATAATAATTCCTAGTTTTGCTTTTTTTTCTTAGTCCAGATATGGACTTATGTTCATTTCTAATTGTGGATTTTGTAACTTCCTTTTTGTCAGGATAGTTCGACAGGTGAAGTTCAAACTGCTAATTACTGCAGAACAGGTGCGCATTACACCATATCTGAGAAACAGAATCACAAGCGAGTCCTGCTAAGAACTCCGCATTCAAGATGTCAAGCTGATCTGGATAACAATAAATAACCAAGGGCGGATTACAATGGCCAAATTATCTATACATCAAATGATGGGTACCTTGTGCTCATATGACTTAGGGGCACGGAATGATAAATGGCACCGTATTTTAGGTATGCCATATCTATACCTTTCATCCCCTTTCAAAATAAAAGATTAAAAAAGAAAAAAAGCCAGAGAAATTTATTAGAGTGGACGTGAAAGAATTTGAAGTTTCTTGAATTCTCTAAAACACAAGGTCCTTTCTATTTGGCTCTAATTTTCTTGACCAGTTTTTCAACTAATATTTAGTTAGAAATGTATTAGTGATTGTTTATTTATTTGTTTATCTGAAATTTGTTTCTTTGACATTAGCGCTCTAGAATACTTTATTTCTCTTGACTCAGTTTTGCTCACTTTTGGATACAATTGCCAGTTGCCTCAATAAACCAGTGAAATTTTAACCTGTTTAAGTATCGGTGGGTACGTTTTTAAAAATCAATATAAATAAATGGCAAATTTGTTACAACAAAATACCACCGATTACCTAGCTTTATACCATGAAGATTCTTTCTGAAGGTCACCCCGAACGCTAATACTAATCCTAAAAACACACACGCAAAAAATATATATATAAAAAGCAAAATGATGCAAGAGGTGGCGAGAGAAAAAGTAATCAGACCGGGCCGTTTTCCCGAAAATAATAATTGAAAATGATATGTGGCCGCGAACGGTATTACTTAGTCCGGAATATCAAAAACGCTGTAGCGAAACCTGACCACGTCCTTTTATTTTCTCTGGTAAAATCTGTACGAAGAAACTCGGCACCTCGCGTCTCTTTCTTTCCTCCTTCTCTCTCTCGTCTCTCTCTTCAATCTCTCTTTCCTTCCGCCTCTTTCTCCTCTTTCTCTTTTTCTTTCCACTCCTCGCGCGCGTCTCTCTGTTCCTTCTTTTCTCCACTCTCCTCCTCTCATCTCTCCTTCCTTCCGCGCGATCTCTTCTTTCTTCTCTCTCTGTTTCCCCCTCTCTCTCTCCGTCTCTCCATTCCTCTTTTCCTCTTCCTCTCCTCTTTCCTCTTCTCTCTCTCCCTTTTTCCTCTCCCCTTTTCCTCTCTCCTTCTCTCTCTCTCTCCTCGTCCCGCTCTCCTCTCCACCATTTTCCTTTTTCCCTTTCTCGTCTCTCCTCTCGTCTCTTCTCTCTCCTCCCTCTCTCTCCCTCGCTCTCTCGTCTCCGTTCAGTCTCCTCCTCTCTCTCTCTCTCTCTCTCTCTCTCTCTCTCTATATGCAATTCATTTTCTGATACCGGCGCCCTCCCCCATCCCCCCAAAAAACCCTCGTCTGATATTCCCTCGAGAATTTATGACCATTAATGCACGCCAATTTATGCCGATCAGCACTGAACGTGGCCATCATATCGTATTTCTTTCCCTTTTATTTTTTATTTTACCTATTTTTTTAGTTCATCCTGCGCTTTAATTCTATCAGCTGCCAAAGACTCCATTCGAAATACTTCACTGTTTTGGCTCTCAGGCCTCACTGTGACCCACGGCAGCTTGTGCCAGATTGCTAAGATACGTTGCAAGTTACATAATTTTTTTTTAATAGCAGGTGTTGATATTCCAGTATGTAAATGCCTGCTGACTCAGTCTACATTGCATTACAGTCTGCACCAGCCAATTTCATTTCCGGGTATAAGAACTGATTAATAACAAATGTTATATTCTCAAGTAACGCTTAGAATAATGATCAAATTTACGGGAATCTCGCCCCTTTCTGAACAGTAAAAACCGAGATCTTTGCCATTCTGCTCCTGCCTTTATTCCATGTATTTGCTTTTTGCCCTTTTTTTTACCATCTTTATCATTTGTCAGTTCCTTTCGTCCCATAAACTATTTCACACAAGCCACAACTTCTACTTCCCTTCTTTGTTTATTTAAGTTTATTAAGTGAAAAACACTAAAACTTTTTCTATTCCTAATGGCATATTAATCTCTTCTCTCTCTTTCCTCTCTCTATCAAGTATTTCTTTTTGGGCTTTTTTTTACCATCTTATATCATTTGGTCATTCCTTTTCGTCCCATCAAACTATTTCACACAACCACAATTCACTTCCCTTCTTTGTTTATATTAAGGTTCTTAACGTCGAAAAACACTAACAACTTTCTATTCACTAATGGCATCATTATCTCTCTCTCTCTCTCTCTCTCTCTCTCTCTCTCTCTCTCTCTCTCTCTCTCTCTCTCTCTCTCTCTCCCACAGTTCAGCATATGTTGGGCACCATCTTTTGTCAGAGGAAACTCCTTAATGGTACAGAATGTGTATGTATATAGTACATGTGTAGACACACACACACACACACACACACACACACACACACACATATATATATATATATAATTATGTATGTATGTATACTTAAGCTCACTCTCTCTCACTGAGACCCAAGCAGTAAAACTTCTGGCACTAACGCAAGCACTCGTGAACTGGTTTCAAGGATGATTTGGAAAGGAGTGCGAGATAAGATCTCTTAATTACGAGCTGGGGCGGTGAATGAATGCCCTAAAACGCAGCATTTCTTAGCGAAAATAAACCTTTCCTTGAGATGTGATCTTGAGAAATTGATTTTATAGACTTGCTTTGCACAGTTTAAAATAATTTCTAGGTAGTCCTTCTACCCCACACTTAAAAGTGACTGGATATTACTTATATACACTATTAGGTTTTACTTTCTATTTATTTCTTTAACTTGTCTCTCATTTTTCATATTGACACCTTTCTAATTTGTGTTTTACTTTTTAATGAATTTGAACGTTTTACAGAAATCATTCATAAAATTATTCCTACCGAGTTTTTCTTTGATCAAATCTGGACCTTTTATTAAAAAAAATAGTGTCAATTTTATTATTATTATTATTATTATTATTATTATTATTATTATTATTATTATTATTATTATTATTTATTTATTTTTGTTTTTTTCATGGAACTGTCTAAACACCAACTTCTATCAATTTTCTACATTTTTTCCCTCCGCTTATATCCTACATGATTTCATTATAGTTTTCTGTGAAAGAAAACTATTGAGATGGCTGGTTGTCTGTCCGGCCGCACTTTTTTTGTCCTCCCTTAGATTTTAACACTAACTGAGGCTAGAGGGCTGCAAATTGGTATATTGATCATCCACCCTACAATCACCAAACGTACCAAACTGCAGCCCTCTAGCCTCAGTAGTTTTTATTTTATATAACGTTAAACTTAGTCATGGTCGTGCGTGTGGCACTGCTAGAAGTGTCAACCACTGATACATCTTCACTTAAACGCATCTGGGGAGCAAGTGAGCGCTGTCCGGTCGTGGCTGAGAGTTTCATACTGCAGCACATCGAGTGTATCATACAGCATTATACGCTATACAGAAAACTCGATTTCATTTTATACTTTTTTTTCTTATTTTTTATGGAATTTTCTAAACACCAATTTCAATTCATTGTCCACATTTTTGTCCTGCCATTCATAATCTATATTATTTCATTTTTCTCCTCTCCAACAGTTTAGGCTCGACTTTCACTCGCTTTCCCCCGCAAATCTGACAAACTTTCAAGACCTTAGTCTCATGAAATTCATATTCAAAACATATTTTGCAACATTGTGTTAATTTCAAAACACATTTTGCAACACTGTTCATTTATTTTGATAACTATAGAATAATGTTACAGTTAACCATATTTTCCTTTACCTCCCTGAGTAATTTCAAGCTATGAAAATAAATATTTTATGTATTCATTTATTTACGAGTTAAAATATCAAATGATAAACGAGAATATAGAATTGACATTCACTTCTTATTCCCACCTCAAAGTTCCACTTCTGTTGGTAACTGGGATATTAAGGCTGAGTCTTGATATATGACACGTTGATGATTTCAAATCAATAAAATAGGTAATAAATGAAATAAAAATATATACAAAAGGAAGGTGGATTAAGAAAATTAAATGAGAATATGAATAAAAGAAGATTTATACAAAATGCAGCAAGAATCTACACTGCATAACTGTACAACAATCAAGTGAATATTTGACGTGAAATTAATAGAACGCAGACTAAAATTTCACCAAAATGAAAAATAATTCCTAAAAAGAATTTAATTTCGATAACAGGAAAAAAATATTAAATGAGAATGTAAATAAAAAAATCTATAAAAATTAAAAAGAATCTACACTGGTCAATTATAAAACAATCGAGTGTATATCGAACGTAAAATGGAAAAAAAGGCAATTACAACCAAATACCAAAAATGAAAAATTAAACCTAAAACAAATTCAGTTAAAAGAATAAGATAAAAGAATTAAATTACAAAGTAGTTAAAAATGTATATAAAAATTAGAAAGAACCTACACTGAGCAGTCATAACAACAATCAACTGGCTATCGAACGTAAGATGAAAAAAAATCGCCAAAATGAAAAATTAATCTAAAATAAATTCAGATAAAAGGAAAACAGAGTGAGAATTAAAATATCAATGTATAAAATATAAATAAATCTATAAACACATTAAAAAGACTCTACACTTAGCACTCATAAAACAGTCAACTGGCTATCGAACGTAAGACGAAAAAAAAAAAAATCGCCAAAATGAAAAATTAAATCTAAAATAAATTCAGATAAAAGGATAACAGTTTTTTAAAAAGTAAAATAACAATGTATAAATAAATAAATCTATATATATGCAAATTAAAAAGACTACACTGAGCACCCATAAAACAATCAACTGGCTATCGGACGTAAAAAAAAAACGAACTAAACGAAATTTCGCCAAAATGAAAAAAATAGATCTAAAATAAATTCAGATAAAAGGAAAACAGAGTGAGAATTAAAATATCAATGTATAAAATATAAATAAATCTATAAACAAATTAAAAAGACTACACTGAGCACTCATAAAACAGTCAACTGGCTATCGAACGTAAGACAAAAAAAAATCACCAATATGAAAAATTAAATCTAAAATAAATTCAGATGAAAGATAACAGTTTTTTAAAAAGTAAAATAACAATGTATAAATAAATAAATCTATATATATGCAAATTAAAAAGACTACACTGAGCACCCATAAAACAATCAACTGGCTATTGGACGTAAAAAAAAAACGAACTAAACGAAATTTCGCCAAAATGAAAAAATAGATCTAAAATAAATTTAGATAAAAGGAAGACAGATTGAGAATTAAAATAACAATGTATTAATAAAATAAATCTATAATATATATATATATATATATATATATATCCAAATTAAAAGACTACACAGAGCAATCATGAAACAATCAACTGGCTATTGATTGTAAGATGAAAAAGAAAAAATTCGCCAAAACGAAAAATAAATCTAAAATGAATTCTGAACAAAGAAGACATATTTTAAAAAAATAACAATGTATAAATGAATAAATCTATATATATATATATATATATATATATATATATATATATATATATATATAGATATATATCTATATATATATGATATATTATATATATATATATATATATATAGATATCTATCTATATATGTATATATATATAGATATATATGATATATATATATATATATATATATATATATATATATATATAAAGATCTATATCTATATATATATTATATAGATATATATATATATATATATATAGATATATATCTATATATATATATATATATATATATATATATATATATATATATATATACATACATATATATATATATATATATATATATATATATATATATATATATATATACATATACATATATATATATATATATATATATATATATATATATATATATATATATATATATATATAAATTAAAAAGACTCTACACTGAGCAATCATACAACAATCAACTGGCTATCGAACGTAAAATTATAAGATAAATAAATAAATAATATTACGAAAACGAAAATTTCGCCAAAATGAAAAATTCAAAACCCGAACTTTTTTGATAAATTAAGATAACAGAGTATAAATCTATACAAATACAAATAAAAAAAACTCTACGCTGAGCAATCATGAAACAATCAACTGGGTATCGAGCGTAAAAAATAATAATAATAATAAAAAAAAACAAAAAACAAGACGAAAACGAAATTTCGCCAAAATGAAAATTCAAACCCCAAACTTTTCGGAATAATGATGAGCTGTCCGGAACGTGCCTGAAAAGCTGATCCGCAGAGGATAGAGAGGCGAGAGAGAGAGAGAGAGAGAGAGGATTCGAGAGATAGAGAGGCGAGAGAGAAGAGGATTCAATTACTTTATTAATTATGGAGATTAGAATGGCGAAATTCCTTCATTAGCCACGCTATCGTGGATACATCACACCTCGATTATTATAGAGCGTGAGCACTCGTGCGCTGTTCTCACCTCTTAGATTAAATTCCACCCTTTCGTTCTTCCTGGGTTTATGTACACACACATGTATATCATATACTATATATATATATATATATATATATCTATATATATATATAGGATATATATATATAGATAGATAGATTGATAGATGTATACACACATATATATACGGTATATTATGGAATATATATATGTATAACATATATCGTATATAGATATATAAGATAGGATAGATCTACAGTACAATAAATATATGATAAGTATAGGATATGATAAATATAGTCGAGTAGAGATATCTATCTATGATATATATATATACATATATATATAGTATATATTATATATATAATGATATTTGATATACGCTATCGATAATATATAATATATAACATATATATCGATATGATATACGTATATATTAGTATATATATATCTAGTATAGTAGTATGTAGCTATAAATATATATATATATATACGTAATATCTATATTATATATACTATATAATAATATATAAATTAAAATATTATATATGATATATATATATATAATATATATCTATATATAATAATATATATACATACCTCATATAGATATATATCAAACAAATATATATACGTGTTATATATATATATATATATTATAAACTATATATATTATATACATATAGACATATATCCTAGTAGATATACGTAGATATATCTTAAATATATATGAAAATATATATATATTATGTATCTCTATATCTATATCAATTTAAATAATATGTCTGGTGTATATCTAATATATATATATATATATTCTATATATCTGTTATATATATCATATATATCTATATAATTATATCTACTAGTTATATATCTATATATCATATCTATATTACTGTGTAATAAATATATATATATCTAATATAATCTCATATCTATATATATTATATATATATATCATATTGTACAGCTTCATATCTAGTTAAATAAATAGACAGACAGACGGATAGTGACGGAAAGACTGACGGATAGCTCTCGGAAGTTGATTGCTCACACGAATGGAGAGATCCGGTGAGAGCGTTGCTTCAGCCAAAATTTTATGTGAATGAAGATCTTATGATAGCGCTGCTTAAAATTATATTTGAAAATAGAAAGTAAAGAGTACCGTTGGGATAAGGCTATTAACTTTAAGACTATCTCACTTGCTATCTTCGGTAACAAAGTGAAATCTGTAAGGGATTTTTTTTTAAATGTCCCTGTGGTCAGTATCTGTTCTGCTTATTTTTTAATATGATATTTTGTTAAAATGTCACAATAGCACGTGCCACAAAAATGAGGTTAGTGTGAATAGATATTAAGAATATATGAACTACTTCATGTATACAAAGATATATATATATATATATATATATATACTATATATATATATATATGATATATATATATATATGTGTGTGTGTTGTGTGTGTGTGTGTGTGTGTGTGTATGATATAATAATATAAAAATAAATAATAACTAATAATAATAATAATAATAATAATAATAATAAAAGGAGCCCATAAAAACGCCAAAATACAGAAGGTAAGTACTATATTTCAATCTCTGAAACATAGTGTCTACTTTCTATATTTTGGCGTTTTTCTGGGCTCCTTTTGTTAGACGGAACTCTGTTGTAACAGAATATTTGTACCTGTCACACACACACACACACACACACACACACACACACACACACATATATATATATATATATATCTATATATATATAATATATATATATATATATATATATATATTATGCTATGATATATATAAAATTGAATAAAATAAAAATTAAAAAAAATATAATGTAATTAAAACAAAGAAAAAATAACAAAAGCAACATTTTCTCGACTCTCACTGGTCACTAAGCCTCCCGTCTGTCTCCGCCCTTCACCCCCCGTCCCTCAATCCCGCCTGACCTCGGAAGCTGCGACGCCAAACTTAGAATCGAATAAAGTGAATCTTTATCTTCTCCGATCTCTCATCTGGAGACACAAGTCTTTTCCTCTGACGATTCGTCTTTCTAATCGGCTTTCCCTCACTCCCTCTTCTTATTCGTCTTGCTTTGCATTTGCACCTGTCTGACATGTTGCAACGATGGATGTAGGACAAGCTCTCTCTCTCTCTCTCTCTCTCTCTCTCTCTCTCTCTCTCTCTCTCTCTCTCTCGTTTAAATTCTTTTTCGACTTCAATAATTCTAGTGGATATAAGTATTGCACTTTTGCCTACATTGTTTATAGGTGTTTTAGGACGAGATATCTGACTTTTTTTTTACCTCTCTCTCTCTCTCTCTCTCTCCTCTCTCTCTCTCTCTCTCTCGTAAAAATTAGATTTTGATTGTAATAAAACCAGGGAATATAAATATTGAATTTTTTACTAATTTGTTTATAGTTCAGTTTTGTGTGTGTGTGTATGTGTGTATAAGAGAGAGAGAGAGAGAGAGAGAGAGAGAGAGAGAGAGAGAGAGAGAGAGAGAGGTAAATACAGTACATGCCAAATAAACTCGATTTTCCCCTGAGGCAAGAATCTCATTCTTTAAAATTAAGGCCACGGGGTAGTACTTAAGTTTACAACGTGCAGAATAGAAGGATTTAGCTTTAGTCTCTCTCTCTCTCTCTCTCTCTCTCTCTCTCTCTCTCTCTCTCATACACACACACATACACACCCTGAAAATCATTAAACTTTACAACTACTTCAATTCCACTTAAACTGTCGTCAGAGGGATTGAAGCTATGTCAAAATTTCTCGAAACTGTCAATTTCATTCCTTCAGACGATGAGGACAGCAGTCCTTAGAAAGCTTCAAGATATCAATGGTATTCTTAACAACAGACCAAGATTTATATAAAAGAATGTCATATTAATCTTCATATCTAAATGACGTTGTTATATTCATAGCGTTTAAAAATAAGAAGAATTATCGCTAGTGAAACTTCGAAGTGACCTTACAGAGATTATTATTATTATTATTATTTTGTTAAAGATGATGGCAGCATCAGTGGAATTGATTTTATATATGGTCTTTTCAATTCTTCTTATTATTCTCTTCTCATCAGGGCTGATATTTGCTAATAGCTGGCCGATGTTCATATCTCGGTGAAAGAAATGTTTTCTAAAAATAATAATTTATTGATATGATAACAAAAGTGGTTAACAAATCTTAGTCTAAGGGCGTAACGGAATTCCTGGAATTCCGTTACGCCCTCTTAGACTAAGATTTGTTAAACCACTTTTGTTATCATATCAATAAATTATTATTTTTAGAAAACATTTCTTTCACCGAGATATGAACATCGGCCAGCTATTAGCAAATATCAGCCCTGATGAGAAGAGAATAATAAGAAGAATTGAAAAGACCATATATAAAATCAATTCCACTGATGCTGCCATCATCTTTAACAAAACATGTTTGAGAGAGGGTCTCCTACCTTCATATATTATTATTATTATTATTATTTTTATTATTATTATTATTATTATAATTTTTTTTTTCTCTATCACAGTCTTCCAATTCGACTGGATGGTATTTGTAGTGTGGGGTTCCGGGCTGCATCCTGCCTCCTTAGGAGTCCATCACTTTTCTTACTATGTGTGCCGTTTCTAGGATCACACTCTTCTGCATGAGTCCTGGAGCTACTTCAGCGTCAAGTTTTTCTAGATTCCTTTTCAGGGATCTTGGGATCGTGCCTAGTGCTCCTATGATTATGGGTACGATTTCCACTGGCATATCCCATATCCTTCTTATTTCTATTTTCAGATCTTGATACTTATCCATTTTTTCCCTCTCTTTCTCTTCAACTCTGGTGTCCCATGGTATTGCTTCATCAATGAGTGATACTTTCTTCTTGACTTTGTCAATCAACGTCACGTCTGGTCTGTTTGCACGTATCACCCTATCTGTTCTGATACCATAGTCCCAGAGGATCTTTGCCTGATCGTTATCTATCACTCCCTCAGGTTGGTGCTCGTACCACTTATTACTGCAAGGTAGCTGATGTTTCTTGCACAGGCTCCAGTGGAGGGCTTTTGCCACTGAATCATGCCTCTTTTTGTACTGGTTCTGTGCAAGCGCCGGACATTCGCTTGCTATGTGGTTTATGGTTTCATTTTTCGTATTGCACTTCCTACATATGGGAGAGATGTTATTTCCGTCTATCGTTCTTTGAACATATCTGGTTCTTAGGGCCTGATCTTGTGCCACTGTTATCATTCCTTCAGTTTCCTTCTTTAGCTCTCCCCTCTGTAGCCATTGCCAATTGTCATCGCTGGCTAGTTCTTTAGTCTGTCTCATGTATTTTCCGTGCATTGGTTTGTTGTGCCAGTCCTCTGTTCTGTCTGTCATTCTCCTGTCTCTGTATATTTGTGGGTCGTCTACTTTTATTAGTTCCCTTCTTCCCATGCACTCTTTAGCCACTTGTCTTCACTGGTTTTCAGATATTGCCCCAGTGCTCTGTTCTCGATGTTGACGCAGTCCTCTATACTTAGTAGTCCTCTCCCTCCTTCCTTTCGTGTTATGTATAGTCTGTCCGTATTTGCTCTTGGGTGTAGTGCTTTGTGTATTGTCATATGTTTCCTGGTTTTCTGATCTATGCTGCGGAGTTCTGCCTTCGTCCATTCCACTATTCCTGCGCTGTATCTGATTACTGGCACTGCCCATGTGTTTATGGCTTTTATCATATTTACGGCGTTGAGTTTTGACTTGAGTATCGCCTTGAGTCTCTTGGTGTTTTATATCCCCTCCTTCCATTATTCCCAGGTATTTGTATCCTGTCTCATCTATGTGTTTGATGTTGCTCCCATCTGTAGCTTTATCCCTTCAGTTCTCGTTACTTTGCATTTTTGTATGTTGACTAAGGCGCATTTTTCTATTCCAAACTCCATCCTGATGTCCCCAGATACAATCCTTACAGTCTGGATTAGGGTATCTATTTCCTTGATGCTCTTACCATACAGCTTGATGTCGTCCATGAACATCAGATGGTTAATTCTGTTGCCTCTTTTCTTGAGTTGGTACCTGGCATCCCTCTTCTCTGTAACTTTTGTCATGGGAATTCATGGCTACTTGCGAAGAGTAGTGGGGTGGACAAGATGAGTCGCCCTGGAAGATCCCTCTCCTGATATTAACCTCTGCTAGTCTTATTCCAGAGCTTGTAAGTATTGTATTCCAGTTGCGCATTGTATTTTTGAGGAAGCTGATGGTGTTTTCCTCTGCCCCATATATTTTCAGGCATTCTATTAGCCATG